>NC_142196.1:24505192-24825817 GCF_026936395.1 Plectropomus leopardus
GGACAATAAATGGCTGAAGCTGATATGCTCATTCTAATGTTATATGTTGGTCACGCTACGAGGCTCGCTGCAACAGCCAATTTCAGCATCAAATTTGGACTCCGATTAGTTTATGTATTGTGTAGTTTATGTCAGTTCTTTAGACATTCTCTGTCTGTCATGTTGAAGTATTTAGGTAATATTGCTTCCATCATCTTTAGTGGCTGAAATAAAATCAATATGGGGAAGGCAGTAATCTCCCCCGTGTTCAGCAGGTACGCTCTGTGGAATGTGCAAGCAGCAGGTGACAGAAAGCAGGACGGTCAATAATAGCTGTGTGACATGGCGAGACTGTGGGTATGCTGCAGTGTGGACTGGGCTTCAGCTCAAGAGACTGGAGAGGTTTTGCAGAATTAGGTCCGGCCTTTCCTGGCGGCTCTCACTTTCAGAATAATCACCTGAATAGAAGCACAGCCACGGAGCCTTTATGCAGGTTCTATCTATCCATCTATCATATCTATCTTATCTATCTGTCTCTCTATCTATCTAGCTATCTTGTCTATCTATTTATCTATCTATCGATGCAAACCCTGCATATATTGCAAATCAGCCCTGCAAAAGTTCCCACACCTTATTCTTAACCATTTGGTGCATTTAATCCAAAACTATATTGCTTCAGAACCTGAAAAGTTTGTTCTAAACTGGAACCAAAATATATCATTTTTTTGTTGTCCTGAAGTGCAAATCTTGATGACATCCGTGAGCATGGCATATTCTACAGTTTGGAAAAAGTGGATGGGGAATGTGACAGTAGATACATTATGTGAGAAATGGTCAGGAAAAAAGTGCACACAGGTCTTATTATTTGTTGGTCCATACATTTGTAATTAGAAAACAACATCTCGCAGGTTATCAGGTGATGCAGTCGATCTTGCTACTGCTGTTTACTTCAATTTTACATTTTGTAATGGCATCCATTGATGATGGTTCCATTCAAGTCTGGTGGAAACGCAGGCTGGTTTGCAGCATCGCACCAAGGTCCCAATAGTCCTAAATGAAACCAATTCAAGAACCACAACCAATTTTAAAGAGAAGGTGGTGTCAGTGATGGCTGGACATTAAAATATTGCTACCAGCGACAGTATTCATTGCTTGGCTGTCATAGTGGTTTACATGTGTACTTTATGACAAACTATAAATTGTAACTTCTAATCGAGTGTTACTTTCTTTTTAACTGTGATGAATTATTTGCAGTTTGACAAACTGCAATAATAGACGTTTCATGACATTTTGCAGAGCTCAAAACAACACCTTTCTCTTGCTGTCAGCAAAGTTTTAAATATTGGGCAACTGTCATCGTGTGTCTTTATTCAGCGATAAAGCATGCTGTTAGTGAGATCTGAGATCCTTATTTCTGCTGTTCTGTTTTAAGTGACAACTATTGTAGCGATGCATGATAAGATTTGACAAATCCAAACAGCTAAACAAGAAAGCTTTCATGGACTTGGTAAATAAAATCATTATGTCTTGGGTAGACAGACAGACATTTAACAACACAGCAAGACTTTAACTTTGCAACTAATTCCTCTGGGTGTGGCACACATGTTGTGAGTACTTCAGGAATCATACATCAAAAAAATAGGACCGCCATTACATGTGAAGCACTGCAGCGGTGAGCTGGCAGCTGTTAAGATTTGAATCCGAGTGAAACGACGTGAGAAGGGCATTGATTTGAGGTATTGTCATCTCCGCAGCTGCCCACTAATCAGCGAGCACTGTGTTGAAGAACTGAACATTTGCAGATGAGTGTGTAATTAAGCACGTGGAGTTGGGTATACTGCAAGTTTGAGAATGTCATTTTCTTCCGGTCTGAGGTTTTCTCGCACATATTTAACTCATAATTAAGAGAAAGTCAATCACCGATGTACCCCAAAATAACTCTTGCCTTTTCAAGAATCATTTGTGATGTTTAAATAGACATAGTTAACAAGAAATCCTTCTTTTGAAAGTCAGTTTTTTAAAGAGCAAAAAGAGAATCTCCAGTCAAAACTCACCCTGATGTCAAGCCTTACCCTAACCCCTCATCAAATACCCTTCAAGAACAAAGCTCTTTTTTTTTCTTGACTTCATTTAAAGTCAAAATGAGATGTTGGGGATGATGAACCATGTCTTGAGTCCTACAAATTGTTAGAAATATAGTTTAGATTAATCTGAAGCTGCATATAGCACAACTACCTAAAAGTATACCATAATAACCCGTAAATTACTGCATTCCCCCTCCTCCGTATGCAATATCCATCCGTCGACACCCAACTCTTGCATCTCTGCTGAATTCAGGCAGCTTGTCAAGTTCAGCTGAAGCAACATGGTTACACTAACAAGACAGCTAGATTTTGAAATTTATTTCCGAGGTTTTCAGAAGGGAAATTAGTTAGTGCGATGTTGAATATAAAATAGATAAATAAATGAAAAGAAAAGATGACTCACTTTTTAGCCTAGCGTTTTCTCTCTTTTTTTCCTGTGTCTATACATGGTCATTCTTTTGTGCTGCTTTATTCAGGTAAATAAATAAGTCATTGTAACAAAACTACCCAACGCTGAAAAAGAACCAACTAAAAATGTGATGTTGTCATGTACACTGACCTGAGCCTGATACTAATCTCAAAATGGTCTCTATTATCATACTGATTATAAAGACTTCTATGACTGTTTTAATGAAGCACAGCTCTATTCATATTTATAATAGGTGAAACAGTTTTTGCAAAATGCACACTGGGTGACATTTGAATACATTCTTGTCTTCAGGAAAAGTATGCTCTTAATTAACCCTTTCAGTGACCACAAAAGCAGGCAATGGACTGAAACTATAGCTGCCCTTTTTTTTTTTTACATCATTTTATTAAGAAAATAAGTATAAAAATATAAATATAAAACAATATGACTCAGCATTCAAACGGCATGAACTGTCAGTGTATGACACTTTTTCCTACAACATACACTTTCCATTACATATTACACCTATATGATGGAATGAATTCACAGTTTGACAAATCAACTGCACCAACCACTCACATGAACATTGCTTGTCAAACAAAGATAGCAAATAGTATATAGGATGTCCATCATTAAAAACACTTTGTACATATACAGTATTTAATGGAGGTGGCTGGAAAAACCACTCGACTCCTTCCCCTACACCCGCCCGAAACCCGGTCCAGTGCCATTAAACATTGATAGTATACAATACTACTATCGCTCAGGTCGATTACAAAACACATTGTCCACACCATTGTTCACAAAATATCCTAAAATTCAAAGGCATCTTTACTGATTATGACCAAAAACAGTAAGATAATTATACTGTATCTCCATTAATGAGAAAATTCAACTCAGTTCAAGTCTTAATATCCATTTCAGCATCCACGCGTGGACTGTGGGAATTTTCTTGTGTGTTTTTGTGCATGTGTGAATGTGTGTGTGTATGAGAATCAAAAAGACTACTAGTCAACTAGCGAGCTAGCTAGCAAACTAGACAGATAAACAGATAGATAGCTGGATAGATAGGCGACAGACAGTCAACTGGCTGGCTAGCTAACTAGACAAATAGCTGTCTGGCTAGCTAGCTAGATAAACAGACAGAAAAAAAATGGGATTGAAAAACGAGAGACCGTCAAAGCGCTGTCTAGGTCTCTCTATCGGGGCTCTTTCCTATGTACATCTCCGCCAACTTTTTAAATTGCGGCCCCCAGTTGCCGAGGTAATCGTAATCATGGTCCCCCTCAGTGGCCGCAGACTCCAGCGAGCTGAGGGATTCTGCCAGCGACCCGCTGCCTTCGTAAGCATACGTGGCCAGGGAGTCGTAAGGCGGCGCTGTCGGATCTGAATCGTTCTCCTGAAGCCTCCCGTTAATGAAGTCTCTGACATCCGTGTTATCCTTTATAGGTGATGTCCTCCGAAAGGGAAACAGCATTTCGGGTATGATGTCCCTGCGTAGCTTGTTAGCATCCATCACCTCTGGGTTGCGCAGCGTGCCGATATCAAAGGCCTGAGTGTCCTCCTCTCCACCCCCTTCATCGTTGTAGCTGACAACGTTGTCTCTGACATCCTCTTTGGAGATGATCAGAGGCTCCTTCTTCCTCTGTCTCCTCAGGGCAGCAAACAGCACCACGATCACTACACAAAAACAGTGGGAAACACAGAGACAGAAAGCTCAGCATAAGATGTGTGCCTCCTAACATGTGTCATGCATTAAAGAGCACAGGGGAGCAGAAGCGCAGAGGGGAGACACATTTGCTACCAGTGATAAATCCCCAACACTGCCTCAGGCATTCACCTCCTATTATTAAAGATTCAGTGAAAAAGCTTTTTCTTTCTTTTCTCCTTGAACGACACATTCACTGTATAAAATGCACGGTGGTTAGATTTTCTCTCCAGCGCACGGCCTCGTATCTATCATCTCCTTCATTCCTTTTCAGCGGTAAAAGACAATCGGAGATTGCAGAGTGAGCATGTTTCCAGAGAGCGGCACTGTGCGGTAGCAAGTTTTTAAATAAACCCATAATTCTTGAGAAAAAGAGGAGGCAATCTCTCATTTAGGACAAGCATCCTGCTTCACCTGTGCTCCTTTCCATCTCCTTCCTTTCCCTTTTTGTCCTACCAGCAGGTACTCTAGTTGTCTACTTGCCTCCCACCTGGGTGTTAATTACAACGCCTTCGATATGGGTCGTACGTGGGTGGAGGTGGCTGTTTATACGGTTCTTCACGAACATTTGTGACTGACTGGTGCCACAATTTTAGACGGTGCAGAGGGCTGCAAGAGAAGGACCAGATAGGGAGAGCGGTTCCAGCTCAGCGCCTGCCTGTCAGAGTCAAGCAGAGGTGAATGAGACAGTCTGTCAGGGGGGTTCAAGCGCGAAAAGCGTCAGATAATGAGCAGATGTCATGATATTTTGCTCAAGAGGAGAGCATGGAGTTTAACCTTCAGTACGCTCGATATGTGTGAGAAGATCTGCCCACTGCCAGACTCTGAATTTAAAATTTGGAGTAGAAACAAGCAGATGGAAGAGAAGCTGGTCAATTCTAATTTGCTTGTATCGCCGGTTTAGTCAGGGTGCAGATCAAATAGCGCACTCCAAAAAAAGAAATCATGACAGGAGGAAAGGGTGTCCAGATTTAACACATGGAAAAAAAGGTTACAGGCTCATATGCAGAGCAGCACACACACACACACACACACACACACACACACACACACGTGCATGCACACATTCGTGAGGGCAGTTTTGTTGAAACTGTTAATTGCCCTTAACAATGTGCAAGGAATTCTACCGTCACAATGTCTAGTGAGTCATAAACGCTCCTATCAAGCACTGTGCTTGGCCAAGCGAGGTAAAGTTCAATGACAGTTGAAACCCATTATTTATTGATACGCCCTTGACCATAAGCACTCCGCATTTCTGCTTTTTGCTGGGTAAAATGATAGGCACTGTTGCTGCTGTGCCCTGTATGCTGTTACATACTGCATTAGATCACGAGGAGGGCTGAAGTGGTGCTTTAGGATGTCAGGAAGTAGCATGCAACCAACCAGGGAAACACACCGACAGTTTTGTGAAGTGGATTTACTTGCTAATGAATGGAGCTTAGAACCACAGTGCTATTTTCTGAGGATGAACTGCTGTGTTTAACAAAATATGCAAAGTAACCTGTCTTTGATTAGACCTGCTTTAATTACTAATGATTGCCTACATGCTAAAAGGACCTTAACAAAACCTCCTGAAGCTCTTTGCAGCAGGTGACAGAAATTTTAAATATTACTGCAGTGTCCTTGCTACCAGCAGCATCGGTTGTTTGTTGGAATGCCTTTAATGGCTTATTTTAATGTTTTCTTGACAAGTAACCTCCTGTGGTCAAGTGAATAATGACTGTCCTCGCTCAGAAGCAGAGGTGGAGGTACTGTGGCATGACTTCTTGTAGAGCCCTGGGACAAAGCAGTACGTTCCAAAACCCATACTACCGTATTTGTTAGTATGCCAGAAAAAAGATTTAGTATACCAGGAATACTAGGATTTTTTTACTGCATTAGATCGTATTTTACAGTATGCCCCTTGGAGTAGACGTCACAATGTCTATGATCAGTCAATACATAACCACAGTGTATGCAGGTATGACTTAGAAGTTAAAAAGATACGCATTGGAAAGTAACAAGAGCCGAGTTGGCCTCTGGTAAACACAGTGAATGGCATTTTGTTGTATCGCATGAGGTGATAGCGGGAGCATTTCAAATCACATACCTTTTATTTCCAAGTTGGTGCTACGGACTGCAACAGATATACTGACGAGACGGTCAAAGTTCAATGCGCAATGATATAACAAATTGGTACATCCCCATTGTAAACATACTACATGCAAGAGAGGGCATGGACTTTGTAAGTGCAGCTGTAGTATGCACTGAAAGTAAAAAAATAATAGGATGCTATTCAGAACACAGCCATTTGCGTCTACCAAAAGTTAATGCAGTTTTCTTTTAAGGATGACGTAGATCTTTCTCTGAGCTTAACCAGGTATTTTGAGTGCTAAAACACCTTGTATTTTTTATTTCTACAATACCTGGTATTTTGAGTGCTAAAATACCTGGTTATGGTATTGTGAAGTAGTAACCAATATATCACAAAAATCACAAAAATCTTTTTACTTCTTAATTTAAATTTGGCGCCATTGACTGTGATGGATATACGGGCAAAACAGTCAAAGTTCAAGGCCCATTGATATGATGAATTGGTATGTCCCAGCTGGATGCATACTCCATGCAACAGAGCATACTTTGTAAAGGCACTTGTGGTACATATTGAAAGTAAAAATAGTATGCTATTAGAAATGCACTGTTTGGTGTAAAATGTTTGAAGATGGCAACTACCAAAAGTCAATGCAGTTTTCTTTTGATTAAGATCTTTCTCTAAGCTTAACCAGGTATTGTTGAATGTGAGTATGAGTCATATGTCGAACGGCCACATGGGTCTTTTTGGAAGGAACTGACGAATGACTTACTTTGCCATTTGGGTGTTGTGGGTCATTGTGAAGTAGACTGATTCATCCTATTGCATTATTTCTAATACTCTAATTTAGTACCGTTCAAGGGCTCCTTGTCTTTGAATCAACCATTGTTAGCAAGCATTTAATGTCACAAAAATGGTTTTAATACATTAAGATGCTAAGCTGGTGCTGGCCACAGTGCTGGCAGAAATGCATATTTTCCGTAACATTTTATTGATTGCAGTGAGTTGGGACAGCTTTCAATCGATGTCCTGTTTGTAATGATGGACCGTGTTATGGTAGAGATATTAACTATTTATTTTGCCTTCCATGTGGGCACAGGCTGAGCAAAGCAGCTCGCTCTGGGCTGTGTTATTGAATTTAGCATCTTGAAGTAGCAGCAGCATAGAGCAATGAAAGTAATGCCTGTCTGGACTGCTAATTATACATGCTTCCTTTTTCTCATGTGTTCACTCCATGGAAAACAAAAACCTCAACAGCATTAGAAAAAAGAGCATAAAAAAAACGGTGTTTGCTTTGGGAAAGTCATCATTATGATCCTTTGTTTAGGTCTTATCCTTCCAAGATATAGACATGTATGTGTGTGGGATGTACAGATGAATGTTTCTGCAGAGCTTAAGCGCTACATACATTGTTGTCACATCAAGGTCAGGTAGATCCCTGCTTGAAATAATGTTCTGTCACAACAAAAGTGACATGGTTGACATTGCAGTAAAAGTGTCAAAAGAACAGAGACTTTGGTGTCAAGTCAGCAAGTTAACAATTGCTGTAGGATTTTGTTAATATACTGTATGCAACATATTAATATGCTCCCCCACACACAAAATCTCATCTAAGTAATTTTAAGTATTGAGAATCATGGAATTTCACTGGTATTGATATTGACAACTAAATTTAACATACCTACATTACTGGAATTGGCAACATCATCCCGGACAGTAAATTTCCAATCAAGACAATCTAAATGAGACTTAGTACACTTATAATAAAGCTTAAATCTTACATCTTTTTAATAGTAATCTTTCAAACTGGGTTGCATGTTTATTTGTAATGGTGTTACAGTAAATGATTCATTCATATGATTCATTCTCATTAATGTGTCCTCTACATCGGCCATCGACTGGTAAGGATGCTTTCATTTTTTTATTGGCATTAAACATGTAGCTTTAGTTCCAGTCACTGATGGATGCTCGAGACCCTTTTACAGATTCCTTTTTTTTTTTAAAAACACTGAGCCGGAAACTTTAAAAAGTCCATTGGTCGTGGAGTTTTCAACTAAATCAATGTCATTAGAGCCAGCAAAATCAACAGTGGCTGGCTAGAAACGAGATGTCTGCTTTACACATTTCAAAATCTGCCACCGTTATTATTGTAAATTGCATATGTGTTATGCCAAAATGGAAAGCTTAACATGCATAGCAACAGGGTTTGCCAGGCGTCGGGTGTAGCAAAGAGTTATTTGAGAGTCTGAGGATAAAGTTGTTTGTTGTATAGATTTTAAAGCCTGTGAGGCCAATTTGTGATTTTGATTCTGGGCAATATCAATGAAATCGACTTGAATAAAAGAACTGAGTTTGCTGCTACAAGCAGCAGTTGCAGACACAGCGGAACAAAGCAACAAACATCACAAGGGTTCAAATCACACACATGCACACACACACACACATGCATACACGAGGGGACTTACTGAGGAGAATGATGACACACAGCAGTATGGCCACCAGAGCTCCAGTTGTGAGACCATCTGAGAAGGGCAGGACCTCGGGGTTACAGGACTGCATGTTTCCACGGCTGTCACAAGCACACACGCGCACTACCAGTGTGCTGGTGCTGCTTTGTATGGGGTAGTCGTTGTCTGAGATCACTACAGGCAGGAAGTACATGCTCATCTCACGCCGGCTGAAACCTCCCCTCCGTGTCAGGATATTGGCGGTGTTATCTGTGGAAAGATGCAAATGGGTTGTCAGGGATGCGATGTTTCGGTCGTAGAGGAAACAATTGCAATTTTTTTATTTCCTTTTTATCCTATGACAGACACCTCAGAATAACTTTGCAGGACCATTTAGAAATGCAGGTTGCATGAGTAAAGGCGTCTAAATAGTAATTAAAGTTTGCATATTGGTAGCAACCTGTGTTATTCAGCCTTTTTTTAAGAATATACAGTTTGTCAGCAAACATAGCTTAATTAGTAATCATACAGTAGTCTGCATTCTAACAGGACATAAGCGTAGTGTTATGCATGACCACACTTTCTTGCAAAACTAATTAAAGTCCAAAGTTTGTTTGTAAAAATCCACTTAGAGGGGAATTTCCAGTCACTTTGAGAATCTGATGCCATCTTTTCATTTTGCTCGAAATCTATTCTAAAACTATGATAGCCATATTGAAGCTAGATAGAAAGGAAATATACCAATCAAGCATCTGAAGATGCCCAATCTGTTACTGCAAGCTTGCTGATTGACCTCTACGTTTCACTCCCCCCAAGGAGCTCAGAGAGCATTACCGCTTTTTCTCATGAGCATATTGTTATTGTATGAATGAGAAACCAAAATCTGTCTGTAACACAATGCAGGATAAATACGGGATGACTGACTGAAGCCTAATTTCACAATGGCTCTTCAGTTAATCATATTTTGCTTAAGAACCCTGAGCATTAGAGGCTTTTCAGGGAAGGGCATTCGTTTGACAAAGCCAATCAAAAGGCTAGCATCACAAATCACAAATTTCAATTTTAGCATCCTAGTTTTTTAATAGAACTCTTCGTGTCCACTGATATTTTTGGACTATGATTGAGCATAGGAATTAAATATGTGAAAATTTTGAATTTTGTTCCCCTTTTAAAATTGTAACCTTTTGCCTGAACATACAATTGTTTGGTTTATTGGTAAAATGCAAAAATGTATATCTTACCTTCCCTGTCAACAATTGTGAAGTTCGGGTTGGTGGCGCTTATGCTAAAGACAAACTTGTGTCCAACAAGAGGTTCATCTGTGTCCACAGCACTTATTGTTTGAATCAGCTGCAAAGATGAGAAAAAAGAATATGAGAAAACACTTGAGCGCTTCTTCTTCTTAATATAAACTCATGTCATAGAGCAAAGCAATTATCTGTACTTTTTTTAAAAACATTTGAAACATATACATTTTCATGCATTAAACTTTATTGCCAAGACTGTTGTTAAATAACAGCATTCACTGAGCGTTAACGGTGGCCAGTCAGATATATTGTACACTAATCTGCAATTAGCATGGAGCGTTTGGATAATTTAGGGATTTGCTGTCTCTCAAAACTCAATATGTTTCCAGCTTGTAAGAAACCACAAAAAAATCTTGTTTTTATCTAGAAATTGCTAAATTTCTAGCTGGGATAGTGCCACAAAAAGTGGTTGATTTACCTAGAAATTAACATGTATCCAGCCAGAATAGTGCCATGAAAAGTTATTTTTTACCATGATACAACTGCGTTTTATCGACAAGAATATGCGAGGGGAACTTTTTTTCTTTTTTTTACCTGAATATCGACAGCTTCTCTATCTGGGGTTGTGACACCAAAACCGTGTTGTTTATACCCAAACACGATCTTTTCCTAACCACAACTAAATGGTTTTGGTATATCAGTGCATCCCCTTCAAAATAACATAAATTAAACAAATCGGTGGTTTCAGGAACATAGAGCCAATGTTTTGTCTGCAATTAAATTGGAGTAACAGTCTCAGTAGTTATGTATTTAAAAAAACATTGTGTTACTGTGACACAGCTTATAATAAATGTGAACCTTAACTAAAATGATAACATTAGTGAAACATATTTTTCTATCATAATCGTGAATTTTAAGCACCTGTCCTGCTTTGACATTCTCACAGACAAATGTGTCGTAGGACATTGCAAACTCAGGGGCGTTGTCATTGACATCCAACACCTTGATGAACACAGGCACTCGAGTTGTCTGACGTGGGTTATCTGAAAAATATAGATTCAAAATAAAAACCAGCATGTCTTTGTAGAAATGGGAATTAAAGATGGACTTTAGCTGAATTTTTTAAGGTCATATATAAGGAATTGCACCCAAAAAAATATATATATATATATTTTAGAAATCCAAACAGCAATTACTTATTTCAGTGGCCACCACAGAGATGTTGTGCCATTTGGACATTTCTCTGTCCAGAGCTTTCAGTGTTGTGATGGTGCCGTTCACAGAATCAATACTGAACAGCCTCTCGAGATCTGTATGCCGATCAATAGAGTATCTGAAAGAGAAACACACCAACATGTTATTGTTAAGACCAATACAAATAGCATCCATCACCTGTGAAGATAGCACATTGTTTGTCTCCACAGCATTTGAATACCTGTAATATTGCTCATAAAATGCAAGTGCAGTTATGATCTTTTTCTGTGCCTGAACAGATCTTTCTTCACCAAACACACCAAAGTCCCGCTTTACTTCATAAAAAAGGTGTTTTTACACAATACATCACTCGTTATTGCCAAAAGAAAATATATTCCCTGCTCTCCTTTGTCAAAAGATGATACATCCCTCCTCGTGCCTGCTCATTTGTCATAGTCAACTTTCATATTTCACTGAAAATTGAATAATGCAACACAATACACCATGTGGCATGGGCCGAGAATGGCATATCTCTTTGTCAGAGACGGGCAGGCGCCATATGTGTTCAATGGCAGTACTGAGCTGTGTGGAATCGATACAGCAAATTAGGCTCTTTCACTTTGACTTTGTGCGGTGCCACAGAGGGCTTACATAATTCTGGGAAATAAACAGTGTCTGTATTCACTTCACAAGGCCGCCGCCACCTTCCACTGGGAAATAACCAGGGGGGACCTGTGAATAATATCCTTTCCTCCCCCTCCTCTGCACTGACACATGGTTTAGCTGATGGATTAGATTTAGCCAAGTGGACATTTTCATCATCCTGCTAAAAAAAAATAATAATAAGAGGAGACTTTGCGTTTGCACCATGTGTTTGTTTTCTTATTGATTTTATACTAGTATAATTAAAGCTGGAACAATGCGTTTTGATCAAATTATCACAGCAAAGTGTCGAATCCACTTGCTTGTTTGGGGAAATCTTTGCTCTACAGCTCATTGATTCATTTTTTAGTTTACTAAATAGTGAGATCTTAATTCCCAAAGAGAATTAATTTGTTGTGAAAGGGTAGGGAAGGGATTTGGCATACGGTCTTACAGGCTGGCACTGCATTAGGTCTGAGCACTTTTCACTGTGTCGTAGCGCGTACTTGACTGGCTTGTTGTCAGCATCGGGGTCCCTGGCCGACACCACGCCAACGAAGCTGCCAGCAGCCGTGTCCTCATGCACCTCGATGATGTAAGGGTTCCTGGTGAAGACGGGCGGCTCATCCACATCCTCCACGGTTACCTTGACCGTGGCGTAGTCTTTGAATTGCAAACCGTGGATGAACCTTGCGTCTAAGTAGGTGTTTTTCACCTCCACTCTGAACTCATAGTCCCGCTTACTTTCGTAATCCAGCGCCTGGAGATGAAAGAGCATCAGAAGTCAAGCTGTGGACTTTTCCATACAAAACAGTCCGCCTCCAGGATTTTTGATGGGCAATTCATTGCATTTCATTTGTCTGCCTTTATCTTATTCATGCTCCAAATTCTAAGTTACAAATCCAAGTGTGGAATACTGATCTTTAAGATCTCAGGGGATAAACTAAAAAAGAGTTTTGAGCAAAAGACTGCTTTATATTATTCATTTCACAGGCTTAGGGTATCTGATTTTACACTACGGTTCAAAAATAAATTCTGCCATATGTCTCTCTTACATGAATAAATGCTATCACGGGGCTTTTTCTAATCAGAGACTGTCCCACTCTGTCCTTTCATTGAAGTTAAATGCACATACAGACGAGATAAAAAAGACAGCTCAAATTGGGTTCAAATTAAAACATATTCCAAAGCGTTAAGAGAAACTCCTAAAGGTTAATGAATTAAACTAAAGGAAGTAATGATAGCAGGTTTGGAAAACAGGGGCCTGGGCTGGTATTTCATTGAAAAAATAGCATATGTACTTAATTAAAAAGAGTATCTTAATTGTATAAGCATGCCAGTCACCAGAAGAAAATATTGGCATTGTACATTTCTGCAGACCACAGACCACTGCTTTTGTATGTTTCATTTATCAAATCAACATTTCCAAACTGAGCGAGTATATGAGCTGACTTTGTCATTGGCCAACCTGATCTCACTCTTAACTAATCAAATACCGACGCTTGGTCATTGACCCAATATTGTCAGACACCAACACACAGTATGGGACGCTCTGGGCGGCACGTCTTTATTTTTTTCCAGATACTTCCCTGAATTACCAGCTAGGATTGTGCCACCATAAGATGGTAATTTTAGCAAAAAAACATGAACTGTTCCTGAACATAACCAAGTGTGATTTGTGTCAAAACCTAATGGCACGTTAATCGTAGCATTGTTGAAACATAGAAATGATGTTTGAACGTTTGAGCTACATTATAGCGTACACATGTAACCTGTCTAAGATTTGCAGAAAAGAACAATGCCTGCACTTGTTCTGGAGATGGGGTTGTTATAATGGATTGACATCTGAATTGTCTGTATTTTGTCTCAAGTTTTAAAGTCTTTATTATTTTTATTTATTTTTTCACAAACGTGGCATTACATAACGTCTTAATTAAATGTGTTTCATTTCAACGCTTTCCTGGAAACTCTACAGCATTTCTTGAAGGCTATTCATTGCAGCTGTGGGAAAACATGTCACTTGTCAAAAGCGCTTTGTCTGATTGCACAGCAGTTATCGATCAAGCAATAGTTACGTGACTGTTCAGAGTGGCTGTGTTTGAGGCTGTTTGTGGACTTCAAAATCATGAAGCACTGAAGTGCATGAAAGAAGACTGTAAAGCACATGACAGGAAAGGGAAAATAGGGACAAAAATAAGTAACCTCTTTGATTGCGATGACTCCCTCTTGTGTGGTTTGGTCAGTGGTAATTTTGAATATGTCGTGACTCCCGACGATACTGTACTCCATCTCTGCATTGCGTCCAATATCTGGATCATCGGCCTTGATACGTCCAATGGCACCTCCGATCTCTGTAGACTCCACGGCAGTCACACGGAAGGAATCTATACATGACAGGGAATTAAATTTATTAGGCGCCTGTGCATGTTTAAGAAATGTATTTTCTTGGTGACTAAAACAAACAAGGCCTCTTACGGTTAGCAAAGCGTGGCGGACTGTCGTTCACATCCGAGAGTGTGATGCTGACTGTAGTTGTCCCTGAAAGTCCACCCATCTGTCCAGCCATGTCCTTGGCCTGGATCACAACCTGGTAGTTTTCTTTCACTTCTCTGTCCATGCCTGGCAGGGCTGTCTTGATAGTGCCTGGAGAGAGAAATAAAGAAACATTCTTTCCACCACCGTAGCCAATTTAAAGGAAAACTTCATTTTGGAAAATGTATTTGCTGCCTTACTGAAAATGAGCTCAGATTAAGATCAATTCCATCCCTGTGCTCAACCATGTCTCCGAGAAAATTGCATTTATATACTACTAATTTGGTTTGCCAATTACGTTTTGAGGGGAAAATGTAATTGCTGCCTAGATTATGTTCCCTGGCAACGCTTTTCTAGTGTCACAAGTGCTACATTTATGTTCTGCATGCCAGTCGTAGGAGGTGGTCGGGGTGGATGCGCCTACAAAGCACAGGACTTTGAACCCAACCACGCGCAGGACTCAGGGTGTCAAACCACAAAGGCATTTCATTTAAAGATGACTTCTGTGGTGCTGCAAATGGAGCCTGGCTGTTTTCTGGTCACTGCCTACGCTGTGTGTTAAACCACATTGTTCTTTCTCTTTTCTCCATGTTAGAGGAACACATCCAACTTGTAAATAAGACAGTTTGCAGTTCTTAGAATGGGCCTTTGACAGAGCAAGGCTATCTGTTTCCCTCAGCTTCCAGCTAACAATGTCACAGAGCTATGTGCTCTGTACCGAACGCCCCCAGATGACACAGATTATTTCTTGTACCTCTTGGTTGGATGGCAAATAAGGACACTTACTAAAATGTAATTTACTTAAATCTTATTTTCAGCATTCTGCAAATTAATAATGCAAATAATGACTTAAACCAGCTTTGCCTTTTAAGCTTTTATGAGTCACAGATGCAACACATGGTTCATTGATAAGATGTTTGTAATACAGGAAGTACAAAGAAAAAATTTCAATCATAATACCACAGTCTACTTGAAAAGCAATAATGTTGCTGGAGCAAGTTGCACCAGCTTTTTTTAGTTCAAACTTGGTCTTGCAATGACATAAAGGTTCACAAAGCTGAAATTTATTTTACATTTACATGGAATCAGGGAGACGGTTGACGGCAAACTGGATATTGTTTGTGGTTTTTTGTTGTCCTCCACAACAAAATTTACAGCCAGATGTCACGTAACTCCTTCACACATGGTGAAAACACGAGCAATCTGGACAATTATTGGGACAAATTTGTGAATCCTAGTACAGTCTCTTAAAGACGAGAACGTTGGCCAGCGATTAATCCAATTTTAGAAATTAACGTATTAATTACGGACCTTAATTGTCACGATTAATGTGTCAACGCTGACAGCCCTAGTTGTTACTTCATATTTAACCCAGCAACAACTAGATGTAACGACTGCGTAGTAACCAAACCAATTTATCTGCTGCAGTAAATTTTAAAAAATGCACATTCAAGTCTGCAATTCTAAATTAGCTGATGTAGCAACTTAATTTCACTGCTTTTGTGAACAAAATGTAGCAGAAATACAAACATACATAATAAACACACATCCTGCATAAAGCTGCAATAAATCAAACAGATACAGTTGAAGAATTTAGTCTTCATTTAATCAACATTTTCAATAGGCACAAAAATATGTTGCAATTTACTTTCACTGTTTAACACTTTAATGCTTTGGTTCCTCTTGTAGTTTTGTGTTTTCGAGGTTTTTCTCGAGCTCGTTTCTTTCTTTTCCAGCTGGTTATTTCAGAGTCTCCTCTTAACTTTGCTCTGCCTTATAAAGCCGGCACCTCAGGGTCTCAATGTCCTCCATTAAGGCTCCTCTCCTCACAGGATGTGTGACTGCCTGAGGAGCAGCTGATATTTGAGGTCTGTGGAGGTGCTCGTATAAGCCTGCTCACCCACGGAAGGATTATCTTGTGGGCTAGCAATTTGACTATTCATATGACTGGATTACAGACACGATGGCTGATTGACAGACTCGGAGACTGGCTGCAGGGCCGGGTTGCTGGCGGTTGGTTGGGTGAAGGTCTTTAGAGCATGATGACTGGTCTCTCAATCCCCTTACCGCACCAAAGTCGATACCTTTAACCGCAGGTGATATCTCTCCGATCATACTCAGGACCAGTGATGAATACGGGCCCAGCTCTAGTTTGGGACCACCTTTAGTTGTAAAGTGTTTTGATGTGGGGAAGTCATTCGTGGCCTGGCTTTTGGGCTCACTCCTTTTCTTCTCACCACTCGCACTTCCCTTACTTGAATCCTTTGATATTAATGGCTGCAGTTATCATTTGCCATTTCTCAGGCTTGCTTCTGCTGGCGAGTCTGTTATTGAACTTGGACCTGGAGTCGAGTAGATATATATTTTTCCTTCACAATACTTAATAATATCATGACTTCCAACGTGTGTTAATTTTTTTTCCTCTGATGCTTGCAGTTTTTCACCCTTAAATATCAGGGGCCGCCAGCCTTAATGTCACATTAGAGATCACAGCCACAGCATAGCTGCTGAAACCTATACCTCCAACAGTTAACATAACGGATGTGATTTATGCTTCTGTAAGTAACATGATTCTTTCAGTACAATTTTCAAATAAAAAATGTATCCAAATCAGTTAGGGCATTAACATTTTTTTCCCAAGAGGTGTCTATTATGTGGCAGTTTGCTACTTAAGTTGTAGTGGTCTCACTTCCAAAAACCACTTTCAACTATCTTTGAAAGCCAATTGCCAGGTTATACTTGTAAATGTTTGTCAGTTGAAAATGTTATTTGACATTATGATGGATATTTGCTCCAACATGATGATGCAATTGACAACCTTGTTAAGGTTATCAAATATTTTCTGATTGGACAACCCAATGGCAAGAAAATATTTTGGCATTGTATGTCTCTGCAAACCACAGATGCGTTATATTTTTATGTTATTAAGTTGTGGCTACATTGAAAATTTACATTTCAATGCTGTGGTTAACATGTTGATAGGGTTAGGCACCAAAATCACTTGGTTATATTTAGGAGAAGAGCACATTTGGGCTAAAATTTATGGCTTTGGTGGCACAATGCCATCCAAAAGTGTACTGATTTCCTTGTAAAAAACAACCGCTTTTTGTGGCGCTGTCCCCGCAGAATACATAGCCATGTCCTGGGCGAAAATGCTGGCGTGGTATGTTTCGTCTGGGGGTGACTGGGCTGAATTGGATGCTGCCATTTACGTAATTTAGCAGATGATTTAGAAATTAAGAAAACCTTTACAAGCAAAGACGTCACGTTTAACTTGTGCAACCTTATTAAAGACCTTGTTAGTTTGAAACTAGCTCATAGTTACAATGAACTTTGTGCAGAAACGTAGGAAGGATTGATAATCAGCTGGTGCAACCCATTTTAGATTTTCAAATTAAACTGAATAGTTGAAAGATTCAACACAAACACGTATTAGAAATGAACTATTTTTTTTCCAAATTTGACAGTTCAGTCAAAACTAGTCATGCTGTTGTTCCTAAAGAAAATTCACAAGTTAATTGTAGTAAAATCTTGAGTTTTTTAGGATCAGTAGCACTGAAGAGCAGCTGAATTTTTCTTCTGCTACTTTGTTTCTCAGAAACATTTCGCAGTGCGAAAAGATCTGTTTACAGACTTGCATAACATTAGAAACTGCATCCAAGAGCTCCTGCTGGGTTCGGCTTACCGTTCTCAGAATCCACAGAGAAGTACGGTTGTCCCTGTAGAATGCTATATACAAGCTTGGCACTGTTCCCGTATGTTTGATCGTCAGCATCGTTGGCAGTTACGGTGACAACAGATGTACCTGTGAAAAGAACATGCAAAGTCATTTTGAATGCCAAAGCGGTGATACTGCACGGTGTGATCAAGCAACTGTTTCAACATATGTTTTTTATGTTTTCTTTTAATTTTCATTTTAATTTTCATTTTCTTTCTATTTTTCTGGAGAGAATATGCTTCAATGACTACTTTTCAGCTAAGTTTTACTGACTAATCTCTAATTTCCTGTCAAATAACACTTTGGGGACTAAAAGGCGTTGATGTCTGAGTAAAATCAATCATGAACAGTGGTAGTAATTTCTTCCCTTCTTTAAGGGAAAAACAAGGTAGTTGCTCCAGCTGGCAAAAGTGTGGAACAAAAGTGATAGGCTTGCAGACTCTCGCTGGCTCTCTTCTGGCACCACAGTTAAAATTACTGCTCTGATTAAACCCTGATGTCCCAGTAGATGGGTTTCTTAAATGTCAGTGAGACTGAAAGGTTCTACGTCATCAAGACTTGGAAGTAAAGATGTCTCTCTCCTTAGTTGATATATATCACAGAGTCCGATAAATCAAACTTTTAGCTCAGCCTTCGGACAAATAATTACATGTTTCTTGCACCGTCTCCGGGCTAAAGATCTCTAGATGTGTCATTAATTAATGTAATGAAACACTTAGCTTTGCAAGGCCATATTACTGATGCATTTGTGTCTGACCTCGGTTGTCAGTGCCAAAGGTGTGGCGCCATGAGATAAATACTGACAAGCTTCTACTGAGGAGCTGGAATATATTTACTGTGCTCGGGGACACTATTTCTTATTTCCAGCTGGCATTACATCCAGCAACTGGTGTTGAAAGTGTTATTTGGCAATAAAACTGTATCACCTGCAGTATCATATCACTAAAATTCAACCACAGGGACCCTATACACACTTGAGCCTCCGCAACAAGTGATAGGCGCCAGAATATGAGTAAATTATGTGTTAAATAAGTAAACCTGATAGAATTAATACATATTTATGCTTAGAAAGAGCTCAGTTCCTCTCAGATATCTTGTCATTGAGTCACTTCCATATTAAGTCTGGCGTAATCCACCCAAGCGTTTCAATAACGCCACATTGCAAATACTGTCCTTGGCATTCAGGAGACCTCTGCCGTGTCCTCTCTGGGTCTGACTGTCTCCGTGCATACTAATGAACCCTTGAACATCTGTCCCACTTAGTCCCAGCACTGATAGCATAAAAGGGAGCTGCTGATTTTTCATGGCTGGCTGGCTTGATTAACCAGTGTGTTCGGTCTGAACATATAAGGCAGTTTATCAGTCCGCAGACGAGCGGTGGTGACCCTGACCCACCTTTTGTCGCTATCCATGCAGCCGAGAAATCTAAGAACGGTGCATGATGAATTCCAAACAGGGCATTGTTGTTTGTCATATTGGCAATTGGCTTTTGATTTGCCCTTGATTGCTCCTGTGTATTAATTTGTGGTCGCATAATTGAAGATTGATTTCAAGTTGCATGCATTATTTTCATAAGCTTTGTTTATATTCATGCCAATCGGTTTATTTATACGACTTGAATGGAATGAAGTGGAGCGCAATGGAGCAAATCCTTAATTTGAAAGACTGTGACAATCTAAACTTTCAATATTTCCATTGCCTATTAAAAATGGCAAATGGCATTACTTGTTATGAATGCCCAATGAGCCTGACCAAACAAATAAACACAAAACAAGTAAATAACTTTGAAGAACTGAGTACAGCGGCACAATAGGCCAGCCGAGCTGACTGATGAACAACACTGTTAGTGTTCTTTTTTGTGTGTTTGTTTGTTTTTTTCATTGCCTGAAAACACAACATTCAATTCATTATATGGTTCCGCACATTTAAGTAAACTAATGAAGTACGGCTGCAACCAATGATTATTTAACCTGAAGGTTTATCTGCTGGTTATTTTCTTGATTAATTACTTCATCCATTGAAATAACAAGAAAAAGACACAAAAAAAAAATGAATCTCCGATATGATATTTTTAGAGCCAAAGGTGACTTCTTCAAATTGCATATTACTAACATCGTGTACTCACTCTCAACTCAAACACAGCAGCTCGGTCTGTGGCCCTGCGCTTTAATGTATGATGCTCTAAACACCCCTCTGGTGTCAGTTTGGGACTCTCAAGGACAGTGTGTCAGTTTCCGCTCATTACATGCTACATTGTCTTTTCGAAATGAACATATGTGTTCATGGGGAAGGTTCATAGGTATTGTCACCGAAATTACTGTAGGTTTAGGCAACAAGAAAACTACTTGATAAGACATTAAACAGAAAGGCAATGAATCCTAACATTGAAGAAGCTATGGTCAGAAAATGATAGACATATCCATCCATCTCTAAAAGAAAAAAAAAACATAACTTACCCACTTCAGACATCTCAGGGACACTGGCGAAGTAGATTTCCTTTGCAAACTTTGGCTCGTTGTCGTTGATGTCGTGGATTTTTATATTGAACTCAGTGTCAGGCTCCAGCTCTGCGTTGGTGTTCCTGTCCAGGACCTTTGCGTTGAGTGTGTACATAGCTTTCTCTTCCCTGTCCAGCCTCTTGGTGGCATGAATATCCCCAGATTTCTCATCGATCAGGAACAGGGTGCCTGCCCCGTCTCCAGTCAGGATGTACTTCACGTTGCCGTCCCCTTTGTCCATGTTGGAGTGCAGCTGTAAATTAAAAAAACACATTTTATACATAAACAGCCAAATTTGTATAAGTATAGTAATGTTGAATTGGTTGCTTCTACAAATGAATGACAAAAAAATACACCATCAACATTTTGTGTAAACATTGGCAACAGCTCATAGCTGTTAAAAGTCAAATTCCACTGAGAAAAGAGAGTTTTTCAGGATATTCACAAGTCCTAATCAATGCCATTGAACACCTCTGCACATCATACCAAAAGAATTGTCCCCATTGTTGTTAACATCTTACAAGTCTTTTTGTGAAATAAGGTGACAGTTTATTTTATGTTTGCATGGTGACACATTCAGCCAGATAAAATAAAATAAATTTAAGTGTGATACAATGGATCTGAACATGTCAGAGTATACCCATGGATCATTGGTCTTTAGGGGTTACTGAGAGAAATGTGCTTTCTCTGCATATCTCCAATTTTAGCTTTATGCCCTGCTTGCCAGTTCTCTCTTTCTTTCTTTTCTTTTTTTTAAATTGAAAACTATGACAGGCACCAGTGAGAGGTAACTTTTGTGAACTTTTAACTTTTACTGTCGTCATTTGCCTCTAGCATTTTTCCACCAAAATTAGCACTGTTCTTTTTAAATGTGGGAAAACCAGCTAAAAATAGGTAAAGTCCTTTTCCATTGTAGTTAGATGAGTATGCCTTTTTTGTTTGTTTTTTGCTTGATTGTTTGTTTTCTGTTACTGGTGTGTCATGTTCGATGACAATAATGCGCCAGAAAATGGTGAATTATAGTAGATATCAGCATTGAGGTCAGTGAAAATGTTACAGGGGTTACTTTTTCTTCATATCTGTTACTTATTCAGTCTCTCTTTCAAACTTGCTGCTGATTAATTTGGAGCGATGGTGAAAAATACCCATGATAACTGCAAAGTCATTTGTCCTGGCACAGTCTGGTCTATCCTCCAACTTGTTTGATACTGACTTGATCAGTGACCACTCGGTATCAGAGACACACACACACACACACACACACACACACACACACAGAGGCATCATTAAGTGGCGGTATGAGACACCCAAGGGGGCGGATTTTGTTGATGGTTCACTCATCTACCGACGTCTATAGAGCAGAAAGTCAACATTGAGTGGGTGGGAGTGGTGGTGGATGGGTCAAACAGACTCTGGATTTTTAACCGGGAACATGCTGTTTGTGTCCTGTGTGAAACCCAAATCGACTGTTATTTGTAGCGTACTGTGACAGGCCACGAACCGATAGGGGAGGGTGAAATCGATACAGCGTAGTATTATGATATTTTTCTGTGGCGATATGATATCGTTACACGGACGCCAAATATAGATTTATTTCCATTGAATAAATTATCAATATTACAAATACAAGTTAAATTTTTGTCAGCCGACTAGAATAATAAAATCATCTGCTTTATCAGATCACTGTATACATGTAGCTCAAATAAAAATGACTGAAGTAAGATGAACAAACCAAAAACCTTATCTTATTAAATAAAACAGAAGTTTTCCTTTGAGGACATAATTTTCAGTTTAAAAAAGAAGATAAATCACAATATATTTTATCTTAATATTTATCATATTGCAGCACATTTCAAACTGCAATTATGTTATATTGACTTAAGGATTGTAATGATATTTTATGGTGGCGGCTGCGGTGATTTCCACCCCTGGTATTTGACGAGTTAGGAATGAGAATGTGTTGCTCGTATGAATGTAGATTATAACCTTTTCCCACTAAAAACAAAAGCAGATGTTTGTGGGTGTTAGTGTTTTTTAAATTTTGTTTTGTTTTGTTTTTCTTGCCTTCTTTGAATTGTGGTTGTATCTTGACACTTAGGTAAGTTTGTATAAGATTGTATTCTGCATCCTTTAGTTAATTTACCAAACAAGCAATGAATAAACAGTACAACATGTCTTCCTTAGGGATGCTGTGCTATTTTTTTTTCCCTCATAAAGTTTCTTCTTCACTGCACGAGTTGTGGCTGTATCTCAACACATAGGTTAGTTTGTATTTCACATCCTTTGGTTCATTTACAGAGCATGCAGTAAATAAACAGCACACCACAGTCTCCTTGGGAATAAATAAATTGAATATACAGTTTACAGCCAAAGGGACCTCGACTACATTTACACCGTCGTCTAGGTGTATGAAAACTTTGACCCTCTTGTGAACAGTGAAATAACAGCACAAACCCGCAGAGGAATGTAACCGTTTCAGTCTCAGAACAGAACATCGCCTTGGCACCCGCAGTGTCAAGTGTGACACACTCCATTAGTTCACATCAAATTAGTCTTAGATTTTTCTTCCAAATTGTGCCTTTGAAAAATGATGAAAACCTAACCTACAGCAACAATTGCTAAAATTAGTCACCTCTGACCTATCCATCACCTTGAAGCTGCTCCAAGTGTCGTGGAGGAGTAATGGCGGCATACTGTGACAGACACTTGGTTCAAGCTCATTACTGTACTGGAATCTGTCAGCAGATATATTTAGAGCTCTATCTCATGGGTTCGCATTTTAAATGACAAGTAGTTAGGGACACAGAGTGTACGTCACCAACTTATTAATATTAATGTCTGCATGCTGTGAGGAAACTTTTTTTTTTTAATTCACCGCAGATGGGAGAGTGATGTCAACAGTACAGCTTTGAATGGAAATCAGAAACGTATTGCTAGCTATTCTAAGGCAGAAATTATGGGGACGCTTGTTAAAAAAGAAAAAACCCAAGATGCTGTCAAATTCAAATAAACAGTATGTGCGGTATTTGGCGTTACGTTTGAAAATATTCCATGCAGATGAACTCCATTATCCAAAGTCTATTAAAGATGAATACATATCAGCTTGTGTTTTCACATATATCTGTGTACTGGGACTCTTTTCATTGTTTATGAATATGAATTCTCGCCTGAGCTGTACACCAGAGAAGCGAGGATCTATGGCATGTTATAGAGGTGAAGGCTGCCACTGCTACTGACTATGAATGACAGGCTAATTTTGGTGAGAAAGGATCTGTGTGAAAGAATTTTTGCATTCAAAAAGGGATTCATATCTGTGGTATGTGCATTTACTCACAGAGAAAAAACCTTGAATAGTGCCACGGACACCTTTTCTCCCCTTTGAAATGCATTATCCTCGTAACGGTACTGTGCATTGACTTCATGACACATTAGGACACTAAGCAGTGCTGAATATTAGAGCATATATCATTACTGGTTTTCAGCACTGTTACCATTCAAACACACCTCTATGCTTTCATGGTGATAATTAGGCCAATACAATTCCAGTCAAACCACAGGAAATGCATTTTTCTTAGCACATCTTTTGATTGTATTCTTCAGTAGTTTTCATCTGATTATTACCATATTTTCAGTCTTGGTTGTTAATCCTGAAAAAAAAAAGGAACTTGAGAGGCAAGAACAACAAACAATGAGCCATCAAAGGAGCCTGCACCCTATGCAGCCAAGCTGTCTACAGGATAATAGGAATTTTACAGTGTTTGCAGAACCTCGTGGTATGCATTTTACATATTTCCCCTCGTCTACGCGGGGGTATTCAAGCCCTTACCTCATGCACTTTTGCTAATTATTAGATGTCTGCATGATGTCAGCTTCCTAATCATATGGGTAAACAAATCTTCTCCCTATGGCCATATAGTAAGTTTCTTCCTGAGTGGTGGTAGTGCAAATAAGGATGTTTTTTTTTTGCAGAAGTAAGCGATGCTGTGGCGAGTTATAATGAGGTAGCATTCCACCTAAAAATAATAGTGCTCCTGTAAATCTACATCAGCCAGCATCATGGAGATTTAAGCTTTGATTTGTGCAGGGATGCCCCATAAAAGTGATATAATGAATGCAAGCACTTGATGTGTGGAAACCAAGTAAAATTGATTTTTATTGACATACCTAGGGGAGTTCTTCCAGTCAAAGTGCGCTCAACTCTGCATCCACCACGTGTTATAAATCTATTATGTCTTTTACAGCTAAGAAAAAAATGGCATTGATACTGTTGACAAAGTGTGACACAAAGTGTTTTTTTTCCACACAACCTTAACAAAATCAAATGTTAGCACTACCGCACTATATTTGCAGAGATTTAGTGGCTCTCCTTTCAAGGCCTTGTAGCACAAACACGGCGTTTTCAAGGCCTTACAACAGAAGCACAGAAGAGAGCCTTGATGAGTTAAATCGCCTTGCACAAACACTGAGGAATTGTCAGTAAAGCGGCAAAATCATTGGCAATTCTTGTCAGGTCTCTGGTAAGCATGGCTCGTTGCTGCAAAGAGGAGATAGCAAAATAGAGTGCAGGATGGATACAGAATAATTACTCTTCCTCCCTTTTTCCCTCTGTCTCTTAAGACATAGGCGGAAATGATTTACCATTGAAACACTGTACTATAATGTATATTGTGCAGGTTAAAGTTACAGCTTTCAGTATCTCTTGTGTGCCTTGTAGTTTCCAAAGTTCTGCAAAATTCATGCAGAAATGTATTGAACAAGGCCTTGTAAAATCTCAAGGATACTTATTGGTATAATATTACCACAACAAAGTGAGCTACCTTGAATATTTTAATTTAGAGCAGCATTTTTTTTTTCCAAGACAATGCGAGTGTACCAGGAGTTTAATAGGATTTAGTTCACTTCAAACACGCCACTCAAATGCTCCAGAATCCAAAGTTTGTGGTCTTATTGCTCAGCATTGCAAGTGTTCACACTCCACAGCCCTGCTTAAGAAGTAGGGCACCACAGCTGCACACAGTGAGTGCTCACACTCATTAATGGCCCCGTGAAAGTCAGTTAAAATGAGATTTGAGGGTTTTACGCTTGATACGCACGCAGCCACTGCATAGTATTTTTGCAATCATAAAACACACTCCTCTTTTTCAGTGTTGACAATTACCACTGAGTAAGTGTACCAAACCTTACATTAACTAATGCAGTTATTTTCCTTATCATTCTGTGAGGCATCCGTCAGCACCACTCAGTGTGTGAGCTTCAAAGCAGCGTGTCTTTTGAACACCTTGATAAGCCTTATGAGCTGCATTTATTATATGTTGAAGTTGCAGTGTTGCACTGCTTCCTTTTCACTTTAAAAAAAAAAAAAGCTGAGCTATACGAGAGTGTGGCTGTTTCTTTACATCGGATTTGATTGGCGTAATCAAGAAATCAACCTCGAGTGACAGTCACTGAGTGTGTGTGGGTTGATTGGAGAGCTTTGATTGAATGTGAAATAAACAAGGTTTCCCACAGAGCTCTGCAAAGGCCATTAAATGATCTTTATGAGGAGGACCATCGAGGCTCTGATGGCTTTGTGCTGGGCATGAAAGTGATTTTGCATTTGGTCTTGGTTCTTCATCTCTCTCCCTGTTTCATTCTCTCTCTACCTCTTTTATTTGTCTTTCTCTCTGCTATTGCCATTATCCAGCCACTGTTTTGTCCATATTGCTCTGTCTTTTATAGCTGCAACTATCAATTACTTTTCGTTGTGTTCAAGATTTCACAAAAAAGAAAAAAAAAGGTCTTTAATCATTTCCCGGAGCATTTTTTTTTCTGACCAGCAGTCCGCGATAGAGGTGAAACTATAAATGATTCCAGCCTCTTAAATATGATTCCTTTTTTCTTCTGGTTTTGTTACTCCTCCATGACAGTAAAGTGAATATCTTTAGGTTATTCACAAACCGAGGCGTTTTTGGAGGTCATCTTGGACTTTAGGAAACGCTGATCCACATTTTTTTTTTTACTATTTTCTAACATTTTATAGATGAAACAAGTAATCGATTAATAGGGCAGAAAAAGAACAGATTAATTAACAATAGAAATTAAGTTGGCGCTCTAGCCCACAACCCAGAGACCCTAAATTTACAATGATATTCACTGACAGCAGTTAGCATATTTTAACACTTTTAAAAACTGGAGCTAGGCTGAGGAGTATTTGTAGTATTTCATACGTTTTATATCTTCCTGAAATTTACTGGAGTTTATAGTATATAACAATATAATTGTGCGCCCCCACCCTTACTCTGATGGCGAGGGCGCTACTTACTTTTAGCCTTTCAGACTAATGAATACACAGTACAAACCCACAAAATGTTAAGAAATGTAATATTCTCATGCCTGTTTTCTTATTAAACAGAGAAACACAAGGCTCAATTGCCTTGTTAACTCCTTATAAAACACACTTACTCTTACTAGTAATCTAGTTAGTATGTCTACTGTTCCAACAATTACCAGCTCTGGTTTGGTTGAATAATTCCCAAGTTAGATGTTAAAAACATGCTATCATACCCTACAGTGTCTCTTTCTGCCTGCTGGCTGTCGGTTGTTTACAGTCCTGTAACTTCTCCCTCCGCCAGTAGGTGTCACAGTTTCTTTCAGCTCAGTTGCCTGTTCCACCAGCAGAGACTGGAGACTGAGCTCTGGTGGTGCATGCTGTGCACTATATACAATTAGTTTAATAGGAAGAGGAGCATTAGTATTCATGATGGTGTTTAAAAACATAGCTTTGGGGTTTCTAAATACCCCGGTATACGGTAATACTGTGATAAAGCCCAAGCCTAAATGACGCCAGGTAAAACTTGACCTATTAGCTTGAAAAATTCACCAAACAATAATTGAATCATCAAAATAGTGGATTAATTTCCTTTGGATTTACTTACTAAATAATTGAATCGTCACTTCAACTTGAATAGCTATCTATCAACGTGTTTTCCAATTTATCCATCCATCTTTGAACTTGTTTTTCAGGACTGCAAATAAAGATTTTCATTATTGATTAATCCACTCACTCTTTTCTCAGTTTACTGAAATGTTGTAATAAATGTCATTTACAATTTCTCAGAGGCCATGGTAATGTCTTAAATCTTATGACAAATATACACAGCAAATGAGAAGCTGGACCTAGAAAACTTGTGGTACTTTTGCTTGATTAACCAACTGGGTGCTGCAGGGATTATAACCCAGAGGTTAATTTTGCCCTGGTTCCCTTATTAAGGGGATTTTGGGGTTTTTACAGAAAACAAGGCTCAGTGGCAAACAGAAATTTTGTTCAGGAAGGTAGTCTTCACAAATGAGCACCATGTAAATTTTAACAGTAGTGACACTCTGTAGTCTCATCAAGCCAGTTAAGGCAAGTAAAATCTTAACATTTTATGAGTGGGATAATTTCTGACGAATTTTATGACAAAGAAAAAAATATAAAAATCTCTCAAGATTATGTTAACCACAGTCCTTATTTCGGGCAGCTAACCAAAAACTCGTTCAAAAAAGCTAACATAACTCAACTTGAAATGCAGGTCATGTCTGGGTTTTAGGACTCATTACTGCAGCACTCTATTGTCCAAATAGGCACTGAATAATTCATTGTTGATTTAATGTTTTTTGCAGTGCTGCTTATTTTCTATCTACTCCTCCTATAACTTTTTCTCTATCCATGCATCTATCATTTAGCTTGTTCTCTGTATATCTGTCTGTGGCGCCATCACAGTCTGTCTCTCTATCTAAAACTCCAAAGTTAAACTGATTGAATTAGTGATACGGATCGCCGCAGCTCCTTCTGTAAAGCAGAATGGCTGTATGTGTCTGCCCTATTTTTCCCCCTCAGTAATTTATTACAGCCGCGTGTTTTTCTGACAGTTTAATAGTGAATGATATTGGACACAGGCAGAGTGGGGAACTGGTGAATGTGATTTCTGTCATGCCGCAGAAGTTGGGTGCCAGAGAGCATCAAAGAGTCGAGAGCGAACGCCACATCGCACAACTCACTGACATATCAAGGGATGGCCCCATTTATAGTTAGCACTTGCTTTGCTGCTTCATCACATAACACAACAAGGTGAATTTCATTGGCCTTCTTGATTGATATGTTTTCTTCTTCCTCCTCCTTCTCACCATATTCCATTTATTTTTCGCCGATCCTTTCTCTTCACCACATCAGGATGATGGTTTCTGCAAAAGAAGTTGTCATATCTACCCTACTCAACCTTGCACAAGACACTTGTTTACTCCGGAGAATGAGGTGTGTGATGAAAGCCAGCTTCCTCTGAGAAAATTGGCTGTCGACAGTCACCTCATTTCCCTCCCTCGAGTTGATAACTGTAGCGTTCCCCATCACACCTGTCTTTATAGTGCTAGCATGGGTGAGCTGACAAGAACCTCTCTGATCTGGGTGGGTGGAGAGGAGGAGCATTGTCCCGAAACTCTCATTTTTTTGTGATTCATAGGAGAAAAGTGACTTGCAAGAGCTGTAGTTGTTGAATTTGCTCTCAAAGGACTTTTGTGACATCTGAGACTGGTTTTTGTCGCATGCCTATTTTAAGTCTGACTTGACCTGATGCTGATTATTAATTTGTACCTTACTCGTGTTTTTCAGAGGGGACCTCTAATGCTTTGCTTTATTTTCTGCCATATGTATAATATTACAGTACCAGATGTTCTTAAATGTAGCGAAAGTTTTAAATAATCCCTGTCAGTGAATATTTCAGGCTACAGACAGTTCTGAAAGCCGGTTTCATTTTCTTTGTCTACTTTCGAGACAGGTCAGCTGCTCCAGCCAGGATCCTGCCTGTGGTTACATTATGTAGCCTACACTGCTAAATGTAGCTACATGCTAACATCACTGAAACTTAATGTCGGTTGTTGATGTTGTTAATGTCTCACAGATCTTGTTGTTTAGAGTCTGTTATTGGTGATTTTTATCTAAGGAAAGTCCCACTATGTGTGGTTATTTCCCAGCTGCAAGTACATTGCTACATGTAGCCGCATGCAAGGCAAACATGTAGTCCTGGTTGCTGATGTTGTTTACTTTGCCGATTGTATTAAGAAGGCTTTAGTGGTGATTTTTTTCCACACTACAAAGTGTTTCTACTCCGTTATTCTTCAGTTGCAATGATACTGCGGTGCACAGACGCCAAGATACTTGAGACCCAAAAACGACCAATCAGAGCTGAATGGGCTTTTTTGGGAGGGACGCTTAAAGAGGCAGGTGCGAAATGGAAGTGTTTCAGCCAGATGGTGAATACAGGTGTTCTAGCACAGACAGTACGAGGAAAACAAAGTGTTTTTTAAAAATGAATCCTGTAAAAATGTTCTAGTGAAAGCCCCAAATAAAAGTGTGAAGCTAAAAATGAGCACAAAAGGTCCCCTTTAAGTCACCCATACAATTAAAGTCAATATCAAACCTCGTTACATGGTAAGGAGGAGCTCTTGCAAACAGTTTTAAACACATGCTTTGCTCTGACAAAGTAATTAACACATAGTTGTGAGAGTGTATAGACTGTCAAAGTCTGATTTAAATTACTGAGCAGCAGGCATTGTTGTCTACTTATTCTTTTAGTTTGTCATGTGTCACAATAAAGGGGTCATTTAATAAAGAAAAGTCTTTCTTTCAGAGGCCTGGTGCTGAATAGGGCTCGCCAACAGCAAGCCTCAGCTGGATCGGCTCATGACTCACACACCCTTGGCATTATTGACGAATGTGAGCAGTGATTGTGATGCTTGTCTGAATAAAATGACTTCATATTTAATGTTAAAAAAACAAGTCATTGTTTTGGGGGATCTGAGATATTCTTTTAACACTGATGACATCTGCTCAGCAAGGAATCAATCTCGTTTTTACTTTAGAGATAAAAATATGCTTTTTACTCAGCAAAAAAAAACTGTGATGAAAAGCAGAACTGTGGAGGAAAAGAGAGGCGTTTATGTGAGCTCTCTGTGTATCTGATAGCTCCAGTTAACTGCGCTTGTAACAGCCAGATTCCTGGCAGCCCATTCGTCTTCAGCCAATTACATCAAACACCACTTCAACAAGCTAAACCTTCTATAATTAGTCTGCCGACATTGTGTTTGGACACGTTACCTTGCCGACATATTGATGGTCATTTCCTGCGTATTCCTCGAGCAGAAAGAATTGATTCCACATCCATCCACGTTTGGACCGCTGGAGGATCCTCCCATCACTCTCTGGCATCCCAAACAGATTCCCAATATTCCCAGGTGTGAAAGGCAGGGCGGCACTGGGCCACAGGACAGAGAGCATCAGGAGGAGCAGAACCTGATTGGTTTTCATGGTATCCAATCAGCTGTGTAATGTCCTGGATGACTTCTGAATTATGGTAATAGACTTCTGATAGGATGAACACTGGAAGGCAGTGTCAACAGAACAGACATTGTATTCCTCTCTTTGATGTCCTTTAGATCCCTGTGAAAAGAGGAAACTTTAGTTTAAGAAGTACTCTCATGACACTTACGTATCTCCTTTACAATAGTCTCTAAATCCGAGTGGGGTCAAAGAGCCACTGAGTCAGCTCGCGAACTACAATAGGGCACACTTATGTATACAAAAACTCTTTTCTGTATGCCGTGTCTCACTTTCAATTCGTGCTTCACCGGGGCAGCAGCTAATTATACAATCAGTACATGTGCATTGTGCGAGTGTAGGAGACCTTAAAAGTCCTAATTCGGTTATTGGATTCATCTAAGATCAGTAAACTCAAAAAAATACATTTACATTTAGTAGCTGTAGAATGAAAGAGACAAATTAATGAACAGCGTTCTGAAGCGATTCAACCCAAACGTATCTGAGCATATTTTTTTATTCATAAAATTTAAATAGTCTAATAATAAGAAAGTATGCAATGCGGCAGGAGTTGTTAGACAAACTTCTTAGGTAGTGATTCATGACTGAAAGAAATAATAAAAAGCCACTGAGATGTAAATGTATCAACAAAAGACTGCAGTCATCTTAGTGCATTTGTCAAATCCAAATGAAGTTTAATCACTGCAGCTACGACTCCCTGGCATGCCTCCTTGTTTCCTTGTGTTTGAGTAGTAAAAGAGTGAGCAGCACTTCACTAATTATAAGTTGCATTACTGATGATACGTAAACAGTGCTTCACAGCCGGTGAGTATATTTGAATAGCGGAGAAGAGGCATCTCCAGAAGCAGAATGCCCCTGACATGAATAAAAGAGGCACCACAGTAAAAATATTCCACTGAAACTCAGTTTGTATTCTTATGTTCTGCTTAGGGCTGTGATGACAATACACAATAATATTGAATATTGCGATCACTATATCATTGCGATAAATGAATAGTTGAACATTGTGATAACTATATTATTGTGATAAACTGACATTATTCAAGTTGACTCAGTTCTCTCATTCTGCTTCTTTCAATGCACTTCTAAAATGCAACAAATGGCTGTTGAATTGAAAGAAAATGAAAGGAAATTGTTTTCAACATTCTTTGAATGAACAAATTGAACATTAAATTGGAACAAAAAGGGCCAGAGTAAAAGAAAAGAAATGATAGTTCCAGTTAAAGTGCAGTTTTCTCCTGATGCTCTCTTACAACTTAATCAACAAATCCCTGAGTGAAATATTGCAGCCTCTCATGATGTGTTTAGTTATTAAATTGCAACTAGAGCTGCAATGATTAGATGATTAATCGATGAGTCAATTCTAAGGAAATTAATCGCCAGCTATTTTGATAATCGACCAATCGTTTCAGTCGTTTTTTAAGCAAAACTTCAAACATTTGCTGGCCCCAGCTTCTTAATCTGACCGTTTGCTGCCTTCCTCTGTCATTTATTATTGCAGATGAAAGGCATTTGGGGTTTGACTCTTGGTTGGACAAACAGAGCAAGTTCAAGACATCAGTTTTGTCTTTGGGAAATTGTGATGAGCATTCTTTATGTTTTTGGTGACTGACTATAATTAAGTAAATACATAAATATCCCCACAGTGAAGTATCACTAGTATTGTTTTTGCTCAATTAAATCACAACTAGAGCTGTGATGATTACTTGATTAATCGATTAGTCAGTTGAAAGAACATTTTATCAGCAAGTATTTTGACAAACTACAAATTGTCTTTTTCTTTTCAAGCAAAAATATTGACCATTTGCTCGATCCACCTCTCTATATATTATAGTTTGCTGCCTTTCTTTGTCATTTTTTGATAGTTAATGAAGAGTATTTGTGTTGACTGGACAAAATAAATCAAATCGAAGCCGTCACTTTGGGCTCTGTCAAATTGTAATGAGCATTTTTGAAAATTTTTGGCATTTTGGAGACTAAATTGATGAATCCTGAAAGTAATCGACAGATTAATCAAGTATGAACATAATTGTTGGTTGTGGCCCTTATTTCAACACTAAAGAGTGACCTTCATTCCTTCATTACCGTATGTATTGTATGCTAAAAATCTTCTTCATCCCCCTGACCCAATTTCTCCATGATTTTAACTGATTTATTTAACTCTAATTTATCTGTGCATACATTTCTGATGGCTAGCTCCATAGATCTATGTTTCTTAATTTTTTTATGACATTCACTAAAGGATAAAATCTAAACAGATGTGAGGAAATGCCAAAAACACCAAAATATCCCCATGTATGTGAGGGTTTGTGCGTGTGATACGGTATTTTGTGTTATTGGTAGTCCTCCTCTAAAAGTCCCCACCAGGACTCATCCTGATAGGTAATTTGGGTGTGCATGCATAATTTATGCTCTTTTGGAAGTTAATCCTAATAAATCTTGCCTCTCTTTCTAAATGAGCCCATTTAGCAGGGTTCCCGTACGAGGGCGAGAGTGCCAGACTTATCCTGACAAGCGCTGCCTGTGTACCTCGGGGGAAGGCTGCGTAACATGTACATGCTATTTTAGCAATTCCTCTGCTTTTGTCCTGAGCACTTAAATAAGGACTGCACTGTCAGTGGAAGCATTCACACGAACAAAGGGGCCCATTACTGTCTATGAGCGAATTAGCATTATGGTTCCATTGATGAAAGTGAATGTAAATGAATGCAGTCCTTTGAATAGGAAATCAAATGAGTGAGCTAATGAGATCTCAACCTAAACATCGCTCATTCGGCTCTTTCCGAGTCAGACAGTTTTACTCAACGGAATCTGTTTCATCAGCAATAATTTTCAAGTATCCAGAAAAGTTTTTGACGGAGTTCATCAAAGTTTGTTATGGACGAACACTGACATTGGGACTTTAAAAGAGGAAAAACTCAAAAACTGTGAAACCAGCAGTAACCAAATGCAGAGTTGAACAAATGGAATGTAACTAAGTACATTTACTTAAGTCCTGTAATAATGCACAAATATGGGGTACTTGTACTTAGCTCATTCCTTTACATGCCATTTTGTACATTTACTCCACTACACTTCAGAGGGAAATAATGTGTTTTTTTCTTTTTTTAGATTCATTACTTTTATCTGAAACTTTTAGTTAGTACTTTCACTTGTAATGCTTATATATATACATATATATATATATACTTACTTACTTACTTTTCAGTGCAGGACTTTTGCTTGTTAGAAGAGTATTACGATGTGGTATAAGTACTTTTACTAAACAGTCTCTTTCTCTGATGCCAGAGCACAAAGTACTTAGATTTTAATTTTGTCAAAGTACTGCCTCAGTAGGAGCAGAGATAAAATATAGATAATGTTGTAAATTGCTGATCAGTGCTACATATTTTATGTTATTTTCTTGTACGTGTCTATAATGTGGTGTGGTTGCGACACGTGCGTTCCCGAAAATCAGGAAACGCCGCCTTGCAATTAATCTAGTCTGATGCTTGTGATTGCATTTTCTAATTATCATTCCAGCCTGTCCTTGGGTTTTAATAGCATTCTGGATATTAATCTTTGATGTGGTGTGCCTATTAAGCATTAGGGCCAGTGTGTCTTTTTAGAATTCTTCCAAACACTCCATTAATGGATGAGTGAGCATGCTGAATCAGTGCCAGATCCTATAGACTCAAGCTGAATTATCTCAACTCATTCAGCCTATTAAATAGTGGGGTTTATTAGGAAAAAAGTTGTTTATGATTAGATTAAGTTGTAGACAGCTTATATGGCTTGGCATTAAAAACAGAGATGTGAAGGGACCAAATTGTTAAATATGCTTTTAAAGTGCTGTCTAGGGTTGTTATTCTTAATCTTGGCTAAGGCTGGTTCTGGCAAAGAGCTCCGCTGTGCTCCATTTCTGTAATCTGCAAAATTATACATTCTTGTTTTGCTGAATAAGAATATCTTTGATCAGATATAAACTGGCTGTTCATCAGGATATTCTTCCTCGAAAAAGCACAGCCTCGCACATTAGTCTGTATAAATTTGTATGCACATGCATCCCAAAATTGAACGTGCGAGGCTTCCCCACCAAAGAAAAAAAAACATAAAACTGAGCTCTGCAACTAAGCACTTTCATGGCTTCTCTGACTTTAGTAGGACAATAATTATGTGCAGCACAAGTCTGGTTGGCAAGGCTTTTCGGGAGGTCTTGCATGCATAATAAATCGATAATCCTCTATACATGGGAGAATATAAACACCTAAACTGACCATCTGGTCTCCATGTTTCGTCAACCTTTGGCTCTGAGATTGTTGAAAGCGTACCACCCTGTTCGTGTGGTTTAAACGTAACATTGCACTTTCACCTAAAGGCTCCTAAATATTAAGGTTTGCCATTTAAGTCAAAGTTAATATGTCTTTTTCTGCAGTAGCCAGTGGAGTTAAGTCATTAACTCTTGTGGTTAACTGCACATCCTCATGGAAGGACACACCTCTAAAATCAAACTGCACAAACAAATTGACTTTCATTTCTAAAAACACATGGTGAGAAGGCAATGAGCAACTCAACAGCACAAGGCCCAAAAAATACGAAATGAATAAAAAGTTACAAGAAAATGTACCTTTTTTTGTCACATTTTACTTATTTCTTGCAATTTGTGGGACATTTCTCGCCAAGTCGCTCATTGACTTTGTCCCAATCTTTTTGAAAGAAATCAGCTTGCTCAGGTTTCAAAATGCTAAAAAGCTTGTGAGAGGTGTCTAAAGTACCAAAAGAAAATTGATGTCGAACCAGGTTTTATTAAACATCTACCGCACAAAACCTCTAATCCACTGCACAAATATCTATCACATTTGAAACTGCTGGCATTTCAATAATAGATTTGCTGTTGAGGAGTTCAACAAGTGCATATGTATCGTATGAAGACCATAAATAAGCACATACAGATTAATTGGGAGAGGAAAAGACAAAGATGGAGAGAGGGTGAAGGAGGGTTACAAGGTCACAAAACTGCTGCCATGATTAGTCTCCATCATCTGCTCCCACACCGTTCATCCAATGACATGATTCATGAATGAATGCAGCCTCCCTGCAGTGACAACCACGAACCGTACATGTGAGCTGGGTGCAATAAAGCCGTGTTTTTGGGATTGGCAGTTTGAGGAGCTCCAGTGATTGCTTACCGGTGTTGACAGAGCAGCACAGACAAGAGTGTAAATCTAGCATGAGGGGCGTTGATGTGATGGGACCGGAGGATGCGGCACCTGTGCGAGCCTCCACTTGGTGGAGCCCTAGACCTTCCCAAGTCTGCCGCGGCTGGCTGCAGTCTTTGGCAAACCTCAGCAAGCTTTACTCATGTTTTGAAATCCTCTAAGCAATTTTGTGATACAGTGCACACTTCCTCGTTGAAAAGCTACTTTAAAAAGGGAGGGAGGGCCTTCTTTCTTGAAAAGGGAGTGTTGACAGTGAAAACGTTACATAAAAATCCACTCTTAAATGTGCATCCCTTATAGTGGGATTGCTGTAGAGGAGTGTATGCATTTTAACGAGGTAATGATAATCAATCTGTTTTGCCAGCAACTATGTAAAGACTATTATTCCCAGGCTACCATAGCCACACCATAAGAAAAACACTAATATGTCCGTATTAATTCCATTGTTTTGTCAAGAAAATCCCCCAATGGCCTCCCTTCTGCTCTTTACAGTGTTTTCACAAATAAATATTCATGTTTAGTCCTTTAAAACCAGCTGTGTGAATGCTCATGAGAGCCTCTGTGCCTGTGTGGGAGAATGGATTTCCACCTCTTTTCATTTCAACGCTGAAAGGTCACTCCATATCTGACAATAATTCAGGGAGCGTGTTAGTGGCTAATTTACACTAAACAGTAATGGCGTTACATGGATGACCCGGTGCACGCAGCCATACCCTAATATATCACTTTGCCGATTGTAAAGCTGTCTGTGTGTGAGGCAGTGCACCCGAGGACTGGGCGGTTGGAGAGAAGCAGAAGAGTGAGGGGTGGATTAAGTTTTGTGGAGGATATGCACATGTACATACTCAGCACCACTGTTGGCTGCTCTCGCCGCGCCGCTTCGAAAACACCACGATAAACACCTCCGTGCATTTTCAGAGATATGAATGGTACAGTGCCTCTCCATCAAATCTGCCCCGAGCACATCACAAGCATGATTTCGCCCTCGCTGCATCTCAGGAGTCAGACGGGTACACAAAAAGAGCTTAGCATGGCCACTTGAACAGGTGCACACAAAACACAGATGCACACACACACACACTTTGGGACATTCTTATCTATCACATATGTGCATCTACACAACAATTATGTGCATCCAGTGGTGCCAAGGATGGTTATTTGAATGTTAGATTGGGTGACAAAGTTAATTCTAATCTTTAGAAAAGCACAGTGTGACCCCCAACATATCATGGCAACCTCAAAGTTACGTATGTACGGTTACTCACTGTGTGACAGGTGTCATCGGCTGAAATCTATTTTAAAGATATTTATGCATTTTTTAATGTGTTTTTCAGGCATCCTTAATGAGATAAAGTTCCAATTTCTCCAAAAAAAAAACAGACTGTAGAGAATCTACCGTAGCACTACCACGTTCAGTTTCCTTCATTTTCAAGCCCGCCTCGTACATAAATAAATCACAAAGACAAATTCAAGATTAGAGTATTGAACAGCAAATCTAACCATTCCCCCCTGGTTCCCTCAATTTAGCTGTTATCAACCCTCTTTGAAGTTGCAACTCTTCTTCTTTTCCCGAGATATCCACACTGCTGCATTAGTCTGGCTTTGTCACAGTGCAAAAAAAAAAAAAAAGCACATCATCCCCTGGAGTCTGGAGGCACACAAAAATATAAATATATCCTTAAACATTAATCAGAAAAAGCCCTTACCTTTGATTTTCACAGCTTAGCATCCATCTGTGTCACTGAGTGCACGCTACTGTGTTCCTACTCCTTAGCAGTGCTTAGCGGTGGAGAATCTGACTCCTCACGGCAGTGCTTACATTCCAAGACTGACAACAGCTCAGCTGGTGCGAATGTGTATGCGAGTGTGTGTGTTTGTGTGTGTGTATGTGTGTGTGAGAGAAAGAGAGAGAGACTCCAGCCTGCTTCCCTCCCTCGCTCTATGCCTCTCTCTTTCTCTCTGCCCTCCCTCGCTCCATTTCTCCTCCCCGCTCTCTGGCTTCTCTCCCTTTTCCTCCTCTACACTTTCTTTCTATCATCTCTCTCTCTCTCTCTTTCTCTGTCTCTCCCTCCTCCTCCACCTCCCCCCTCCTCCTCCCTCCACCTCCTCCTCCTCTCTATCCCCTCCTCTCTCTTTCTCTAGCAGTGCATCACTTCTGGCGGTGGATGTCACCGAGGCTGAAGCCGAGGCGACTCTGCCCCTGATTGGCTGCCATTCACAAGTTGGCGATAAAGAAAAGGGAGAGAGAAAACGGGAAGAAAAGCAAAGGGAAGGGGGGGGGCAAGGGAGAAAATAGTGCCCTTACATCCCAGTGAGCATCAGTTGACTGTGGAATGGAGAAACGGGGGAGGTTAGAGGCTGAAGAAGAGGGTGGACGCTGGAAAAGGGACAGAGTGTTTTCATTTTTTTCCCTCACACTGCGAATGCATAAGAGGCTGCGCTGAAAGCGGCTGCTATGACGGATCGACCATATGATGTTTGATGTCTAAAGCAATCTGCCCCATCTAATCTTCTTTCAATGACAGTGGAATGAAGGGGAAAAAGGCCATAACTTGTAAATCAGCCTCACGGCAAAGGGGGTGCAGCCTTTTTTTTTTTTTTTTTTTTTCTTTTCATCTTCATCTTCCGTCCTGCTGACTTGGCCGGCAGTATGTGGCAGGTGCACAAGCAGTCCAGGCACTCCGTCATCTCTTCTCATTACATGCTCCATGTTGGATGCATATCAATACATCTCTGTATAGCGTGAGCCTATTGAGAGTGATATAGCAGTTTAATTCAGGGAACAGAGTGGGGGGGTGATATATCACATAAGTGTTTGATGCTGAGAGGGGAGAGGGACAGGGAGCAATCCGTTATTAGATGCCGATACCTCGTCCCCAACATGTACCTTCAGCAGATAAACGGTCGCTTGAAGTGACTTTGAAATGCATGGGACGCCACTCAGAGCGCCGCCGTTGATGAATAATTTAAGAAAAGCAGCATTTTTTTTCTTTTGCCGGCCAACCTCATCCAAGCTCAAGTTTTATCTCCCAATATCAGTGTGAATAGATTATCAGCTCAAACTCTCTGCACCCAGATAAATAAAAATGCAAACAGGCCAAACTAATTAACATCCGAACAAGCGGGCGAGGTAGCCTCCCTCTGATACCAAGCCAAGTCCTCGCACTTCATAATTCACTCCCTCGTTGTGTTTATGGCGCTGGGAGATTTAGAAGTAGGTGTGTGTGTGTGTGTTTGCGTTTCACGTGTTGGCTTGTGTACTGTGTTTGTATGTACCACTGGGGGGGAGGGGAGGTTTGTCATGTTTACTTATACCCACGTGTGTAACTGGATGGATGTGTCTTGTGAGTGTGTGATTATTTGTGTGTGTTGTTCCTCGCTAACAAGCCACTGGGAGAAAAAAAAGCAGGCTAATTTGTACATCTCTGCATAGAATTAGTATTAATTTACCTGCTATCTACACCCCTGGGACGTTAATAACGTTGTTGTTACGCAGCACAAACAACTCTGTGCAAACATCAGAGAACAAGAGCGAGCGTTGTAGCCAACTGTTTTGGGAAATATAGAAATGAAGTTCTCTCCTAGACAAAATTCCAATCTTCTCATCTTAATTCCACAGGCCTTAATTTCCCGAATCCCTTTGTTTTTTTTCCTTCCTCTCTTGATGATGCCTCCATTACATTAAATCAAAGTTTTCCAGGCTGAGGAAACAGCTTCCTTAAGTAAGGGTGTCTCCTGATCCTCTCCCAATTCTCACTGTCAGCTCCCATCAGCGTCACTTTCTTGTTGCACTTGCATTCACCTCCACAGTCCTAGCTGCTGCTGATTAGTTCTCTGATTTCCCTTCCCTTCCCAAAGGAACGCTCAAGTGCGGATGTCTACCCACTGTTTGCTGTGCTGGCATAACAACTGCAGCTGCTGATACGTTATTGATACAGCTCTCTGTGCGGCAATGACAAGACCACATTAGCTGAGCGCCGAGAATTCAAATCGTCTCTTAATGCCGAACTTAGCGGCCGCATGATGATTCCTAAAATATTTGCGAAAAGGTAGAGGCTGAATCACATTTACACATTGCACTACATTTCCAGTCTCACTGCCATAATTTCACAGCTTCAACAGAAATACTATGTTTTTTACATTAGTCCTGACCTTTTTCCGAGGGCATGCATTTACCTCTGAAATCATATTGAATGTTTTTTTTTTTTTCATTTTAAACAACTTTTCGATTCTCGCAGTAATGAGGTAATTTTTTTTTCCCTCCCATAGCTTAAGCTGTTATAAAATCTACCAAATTTAGTGAGTTTGTTTTCCATAACTTATTATCTTCACGGTTCTAATGCCCCCATTTTTGAAATCAATAAACATGAATTTATATTTTGCATGCATTTCCCAAGACAGACATACAGCAAGCAGTGTGTGATATGTAAGATGTATAGTGATGCTTGATTTAAGAAATCCTCAATTCAGTAGTGTTGTATTGTTTTTTTTTCTTAATATACCGAGGTGTCAGGAGTCATTTAGTCTCTACAGTTATTTTCACTCCTAAAACATGTATTTGCACCCTCTTTAATTTGACCAATCATTCTTGTTTTTTGTGAATTTGTTACACAATAACCAACCTTTTAAGTTTAGTAATGCAAATGAAAAGAGGAAAACTGCCTTTTACGTAGCTCAGTCCCTGCTGGAAATGTAATAATGTCTTGCTAGAAAACGCTTTTGGGGGCACAATTCTAGCTGGAAACGCAGCGATGTCCCATTGAAAAAACTACTGGCACTCATTTGCTAATCTTAGCTGATTCAGCTATGTCTCACACCATCCACCATCCCTTACATTTTGGATTAAATCAGATAAATCAATGAAAGTATATAGGTTAGTTAAAAAGGTATCCGGTGCTCAAGTTGTTATTGCAGCAACAGGCATGTTAGAAAATGGGTCCAATCCATTTGTTAGATGGAGGCACCTTTAAAACATACACCTGCCTTTTGACTGACTGAGCCAAGCTGCTTTGGGTTCATCGGGGATATTTCACACTGTGAAAAGACGTCAATCTTTCATAGGTCAGCCATTCACTTTGCAAAGTAACCCAAACTGTAAAGAAAATCTGTACAGTTTGAATCAGTATTCCTTTACAGAGAAGACTTAGCTGCCAGGTGTGCAGCTGTGCATTGAGGTTTTGGGGTCGGTTTCATCTCTGGAAGGATTGTTTACAGTAAAAACTGTGTACTGCTGGAAAAGCTGAAACAAACACACGATTGACTTTCGGCAAAACAATGATTTTGTCAAGGCCAGAACTAAGCCGACAAATGATAATTGCTTCCTAAAATACAGGTAACATTGGTATAACATCTGCAAAAAAAAAGCAGTTAAGTATTATGACGCGACATTTGCCTTTTTGTGGATGATTCTGATTGTTGTCAAGCGCAGTGGGTCGCTCAATTTCACCCATTTAATACCTGCTGGATTAGAATACTTTAACACAACTGTTGCTTTAATAGAAAGCACCACAAGTGTTTTATAGTGCTCCATCATTTTCAGAAGTTTGGTAATGGTGCAGTGCCGAGTTATTATATTGTGAATGTCAGACCCATTATCTCTGATTACAATCTGCAGAGCATGTAAAAACCATACCTTATACCGTCATTAGATATTGCACACACAGTGAAGTGGTTCCTCATCAGAGTTGATTTCTCAGCAGTTTTCCCAATAAAGGTGAAAAATTGCGATGCAAAACAGGAAAACGAAAATGCACAACATTCGAGCGGCGCTTATGTCACATCTGAGCCAAGAATGAAGCATATCGTATCATGAGCTGAAATATAAGTAGTCATTCAATAGGTCTCTGTCGACGTCAAAGCTATAAAGCCAGCACCTGTAGCCTTCTCTTCATAACACCTCCTTCAAATTGCTCTATAATTAAACTCACAAGGTTGGCAGAATTGGAGCGTCGAGTCTGATCCATAATGACTTACTTTCATTTACATACATTTCACAGATTTACTGCAGCTGAAGCTCTTACCCAGACCAACTAAGACTGGGTGAGAGGGTACGGGGTAAGGTTCGGGTCCTCGCTCAAGGACACTTTCACAGTTTACACGTATATTAATGGACATATGCTGGCTGTTAAAGGGACTGAACCTTTCTTGGTTCTATGACCACCAGCTGTGCCTGGAGCTTGAGAAATACTTTTTTATTTTAAATCAAAGGTTATAGAGAAGTCATCTTAGCTTTTTTCCTTGATTAGTATTCCATTTGCACCTAGGCTCTTAAAAAGGGGGGGAAGTTGAATTTGGGCCAATTCGATAAATTGCAAGTCCTCTTTAGCGTAACTTCACTCCGTCTTCACTAACTTCACAGACACTGCAGTATTTTTCCTTTTTTAAGCATTAACATTTCCTGGGGTGCTTGTAGGCTTCCATAGTAATAATGGATAGTCAGTTGCATAGATTAATTTTGAACCCTATAGTTGCTTGCTACTATGCTCTCCAATTAGTGACTATACCTCTATTGCATTCAATAAAACCCTTTTTCTGAAGGTGAACCTCAAAGGCATATCACTCTTTACTTCTTTCTACTATCTGTATTGTCAGAGCAGAGGCCTCTGGCTAGAGATGGCATGAATAAGGACTGCTGTGACAGTGGGAATGTGAGGTACTGTCCTGCTCATTACTTTATGCCATTCAGAAGAGGTCGTTTTGTTGAGCATGTGATATGTGAACGGTTCTATCATTCCGTTACCGAAAACCACAGATTACCAGAACCATCTGTGTTCAAGTGACCAAGTTAATGGAGACGTTTAAGAGTCAATGCGGGATCCATGTCTCTACCCTGAGTGTTTTTGCTTTTGTAATTGAATAAAACTGACAAATGTTGTGCAGAGATACTGTATTGTGTAACTTGCAACTCCCAGGAATTGATTTTAGTTCTCAAAATGTGTTGTATGTTACTTTTGGAAGAAAACTTCCATCACTGGTGGGCACAAATCCCCACTAATGTACAGTGACATTCGTGTGGAGCGAGGTGGTGTGTAGGAGGAAGTGCTGGATGATGGCTTCACAAGAAAAGCCCCGAGGATGCTCCTGTCCCAGCCAAAGTGATGACACTTCACTCAGTCTGTGAACACTTACTTATGGAAGTGCTCAGCAGGCGATACATCTGCTTTTATTGACTAAATTGCCACTATCATAAAAATTTCACAGTCCACTCCCCCCTCGTAGGCAATTACCAGAGTTTGTAGTGCAGCGTTCAGCTGGGGAAAATAATTCATTTATTACTCAAGAAATAATTATGCTGAGTCTCAATTTGCGTAATATCTCTTTATTTTAATGCATTTTCTGCCACATGTTTCTCTGAAAAGTAGGCGCCAATAGAATTGAGGGGCTTGCAAGAGAATGATTGATGAAAGGATTGGCAAACTCAAAGCATCAAATGGTAAGACATCCTGAATTTCAGTTCCTAGGATCGTCAAAGCCCCCAAACCCCTGGATCCAACCTTTACCAAACATGTTAAGATCTTCCAATTGATCCCCTATGCCTCGTTAAAGGTTCACTTTTTTCAAACCCCTCACCTCCAGTTTGTAATTAAGGAAGGTCTTGACATCAAGCCAAGATATCGATTAAAAATGTATAAAGAGCCAAAGTCATGTGGCATCACGTCTGCGTTAACCTCTGTTTGAGCTTCTGTAACTCGGTGCAATCTCTTTATTCAGTGTTGCTTTTGTCTGTCTTTATGAAAAAATGAAGCATGTTTCAAAGGTAAACTCCATATTGTAAGATAAATCGATGTCCATTACAGCAGCAACTGTAAGAAACTGAAACACTTGTGACTTTAATAATCAAACAATGGTCCATATGATAACTTATCACAACCCCATCCATATCCATAGAACTCACCAACCCTTCCTTCTTAAGTATTTTTTCTTCCTTCGAGTGTGACGTCTAACATTTACTGAGATATTTGTAGGTGTAGGAAAACAATGACAGAGCAGAGTCTTCAGTGTGTGTGTGTGTGTGTGTGTGTGTGTGTGTGCAGGATTAATTATGGTGTTGCAGTGTGAGTTGTTTGTGTGCGTCATGCTAGTGTGAACTGTGGAGGCGGCTGTATCCTAAATAGATGTGATGGACTGGTGACGAATGCTGGCAGACGCCCGTCTTCCTCCAGTGGAACTGTCCGTGGAGTCCTCTGTTAGTTCTTTATTGGCTCTTTGCCCTATTTCATAATGGAGTTATACTCTGCGTTGGGCAGTGGATCTCCTGGGACCCAGGGTAAACAAATGTGTCCAACAAAATTTTATTTGATGTGCTTTGTAATCGTTCTTGTGATTTTTACACCTCCCACCACAGACTTAGTTTTCGTCTTGGAAGACACCTTTGTGGCAGATCTCCAGACAATTCTCTCCACTAAGATTGAGTCAGATTGTTGGAGCCTTAAGTACTGCTTTTAAAGGCAGGGGGAAGAGGTGATTTGATTGGTCATGGCTGATATTAGCCTCTACAACACCCACTAGTTACGTAGTCTATTTTTCCTCAGTGTTTCCAACTGTGCTGCTGTTACACCACACATCCTGATTGTGCTCTACACTGCTGATTTTAAAAAATACAGCCTAAAGAGACTAATGCTCCATTACACATGTAAAAAGGACTCAATTATCAACCCGGTCCTACTCCCACTTGTCAAATACCAACGCCTGGTTGGTGTCTGTTATGCCAGATACCGAAGCACCCTTTTGTGGCGAGATGAAGTGCATGGTGGTGCAACATCTTTTAAAGTTTCAAGAAATTGTCACAGTAAAAATAAATGAGAAAGTCTGCATTGGGCAAGCTGAAGGGGAGGTGGATTAGTTAAACAAACTTGGGACTTGAACCCAGGCGACTGGTGTTTATGTCCCATGTAAAAAAAATAAAAAGTTCTCTTCAGCAGCCACATAATATGCTCAGTGGGGCAACATTTGTGACATTTCAGGCAACTGTCTATACTGGTATACGGAGCGAGAGAGTTCGCATAGGGCAGGCGGAAGGGGAGGTGGATTCGTCAGACAAACTCAGGACTTTCACTCAGGAGACCTCTGTTTGTGTCTCGTGTAAAACAAAAAAGAGCATTCCGCGCAAGTGACGTTTGTCACCTGATGAATGTGGTATGACAAATGTGATGCATCTCGTGTGATGATGCAGTACGTTACTAACAAGCATACTTTCTTTAAGCAAAACCATGATGTCCCTGATCACCCAAAACTGCCGCTGTAGGGGTACCTGGAGCATCATAGTGTGCGCAGGGCTACTGATCAAGCGTCGGCATTTAATGAGTTGGGAGTATGAATGAGTGGCAAATATGATAATAATGTTTCACTGATCTGTTAGAGCGTTTGCCTGTTGCTACTGAAATCTGCATATAGACAGGTTTTCTTTGCCGATCACAACAACATAACCCAATACAAAACTTGATTTGATTGATGGCAATGAGTAGTTCTTATATAGGTAATTCATATGCGGTTCTCCCATGATTAGTTCTTATATAAGTAATTCATATGCGGTTCTCCCATGATTATATCTTATATAAGTAATTCATATGCGGTTCTTGCATGATGCTGTTGTATTAGTAGAAAATCTTTAGAATGGAAAAAGCACAACAGTTGAACCTAATGCTGACTATATCTCAATGCAGCCAAAGTCTGATGCATGAAAGTGGTTCAATCAAGTGGCAAAAGCCAATATTATTCTGTTCTTTCCTGCATCATTGTCAGATTATAGTCTTGTCAGTTACCAGAGAGACAGCCTTCCAAATAACATACAAGTTGCAAATTACACTTGAACATGTCGGCCTTAAGGGTAAACTCAGAAAGAAATACAGCCTCAACTATCCCAGTGGAGTGCCCTGAGTGCCCCTAAAGGTTTTTATCACCAATCAGTCGGCTGTAGAAAGGATGAGTTACATTACAGTGTATTTTCTGAGCATCTGTACATGGTGCATTTGAGTCGCTGTTACAAACTGACACCTTAATGTTCCTGGAGGTCTGGCTGTTGTTGCCATCCTCTCTCCCTCATATTCACCATGAAAAGAGTGCAAAGTGCTGCAACACAGATAGTAAACTTCAACATGATATATAGATAGTCCCCCCTTTGCATGCTGTATTGTTTGCTATACACCAGTTGCAGTGAGGGACTGCCAATAAATGTCAAATCCCTGATGAGTGTAAATGTTTTCCACAGGACTGGAGGCATTGGGTTTATTTCCACAAATTTCAAATTCCAGTTTCTATTTGAAGTCTCCAACCTTAACCTTACATTTTAACCAAATTGTTTTGGCTTTTACATGCCTTTTTTTTCTTTTGCTTCGTAAATGAAGGTTTATAAAAAGAATAGTTGAGCATTATTACATAATATCATGATTAGTTGTCATGGAAAACAAGATCAGTAAGGGGCTCAGGGTAAACCTGCCACTCCTGTGCTTTTATGGAACTGGCTGAAATGGTTCTCAGGCATCTATCCTCTACTGGAAGGTATCCTGGGTGTCCAAATGGGAAGAGAGGCTATAAAAAGCCCAGAACACATTGAATGGATTATATTGTAAATCCTATCTAGCCCAGGAATACACCAGGATCTCCAAGAGGGGATACAGGATGTAGCAAGGGAGATGGCAAGGCACAGTCCTGGATAAGTGCTGGAAAGTAGATGGATGGATAGGATCAATAGCTCCCTGACACATTTCACGAAAAATTGGACATCATATGTTTTGCAGTACTTGTCAAATTATACTTTTGTTGTTGCCATTAGGGCACACATTGTAACTCTACACTCAAGACTCAGCCCAACATCCTATCAATATTTTTTGAGATGTTTTATATATGAATAACATGTATATTGGATGATTCTGCACCTTGTGATTTACATTCACCGACAGCGTCAATAGGCATTGCCGAGAGTTATGTGTTTGTCATGCAGCAGGGCAGATTGAGGGTGTGGAGAAAGATGTTTGATTGGCATGAAACAAATCAGTTTTAATGCAGGAGACCACAGTTTGTTTTCCATCACACTCCTGCAATTGTTGTTTGCGACATACTCTACACACAAGCTTTACCTAAACATAACCATACCTTACATTTAGTTTATTTACCACAATCTTTGCCATTAAATTTCAGTGAAGGGAGGAAAAAAAGTGAGAATTCTGAATACTTACCATTCAACAATGAGGCGACACAGAGTCAATGTTAACACTCTTCTCTGGCACTACAGCTGCAAGACTTTTTAAAATCCTCCTGTCAGTCCATTCTTCATTGTCTTAAAAAAATAATACTTGGCTACTATTAAGTGTGAAAGGTAATATCACCCTGTCCGTGCAAGTGAATGATAGCCCTTTCTTCTAAGAAAATACAAAGTCCAAATGGCAACCCCCAGAACCGAAAAATGAAGGTAAGTGCCAAAAACTGCAGTTCCTCTTACACTCACTCTTGGAGGCTGACTCCAAGAGTGAGTCAACCTCGAAGTTGAAATGGCAACTTTTAGAGATAAATAATAAATAAATAATAAAAATAAATAAGCAGAAATAAACATGTTAACAAAAAAAACTTTTTTGTTCTCAACAGCTAATTTCCCCATTCATGAAAACAACTGTTGCTATTTTAAGTATTTTAAGTTCTTGCAGTTGACAATAGACTTGAAATGCACATTGTTAACCAATAAAGCAGCTGGTGTGAAAGTTAGCTCTACCCTCTTGTCCAAAAATGGTCTCCTCTGGCTGCAAAATCACAAGATGGAAATGGCCCAAATATCGAATTCGAGGCTCAGAGTCCTCGGAGTCGGTGTCCACAAACCAATGGGTGACATCATGGTGGCTACGTCCATTATTTTTATCGTCTGTGCTCTTTTCTTAGAGTCAGTGACTCTGGAATGATATTTGTATTCCTATTAAAGAAGCTTAAGAATCGTTTTGATTTTATCCAGACAGAGATCTAACCTTAAATGTCAGCATATGTACCGAACTGATAAACCAAGGTGTCGTGTAGAGTTCAACGGGCTCACGAAGTTTAGTTCAGTTCATCTTTATTGCAACTAAATGCAGAAAAGACTTTTTTCTCTGTTGCTCAAGGCTTGTCTAATAATGAAAGAAATGGTTATCCAATTTATATGTCAGGAAAGAGAATGCTTATGACTACCCATGTGTGTACGTCTGCTTTGTGCCCGAGCTTGTCCATGAGCGAATACATAATATAGAGGACACTGGAGTTCTCCCCTTTCCTCCCTGTCTACATTTGGTGACCCACATATCGCTTTATTTGTCATTACTCATTGAGTGGATTTTACATTATGTAATTCCTTTTTGTTAAAATCTGTACAGTATACACGGACAAGCTGCATGCAGCATAAGTGGTGGGAGGCTGTTATAAATAAAACCATTCTTTTTTTTTTATTCAGCAAACAATAATTTGTTGTATAGAAGTCGAATCACTCCTCGGTTTTGACATCATCCATGTGGCTGTTTCCTTTTGTTTGCCCACCGTTCTCTGAATATAAGACCTCGACTTTGACACTGACAAGCGACAGACATTTCTTCCTCTCCAGGTTATTAATTTTCTAATTAATTCTGTAATTCTCCACAACCATTGTGCTGATTAACCAACAATCAGCGCGCACACACACATGGTGATATGATGGGCTCATTCATTCAGTTACTAAACATCCAAAATGACAATATGACAAGAACCAGCAGTCTGAAATTGTGGTCCATCCAACCTGTTTTGATTCATTTTTTATGCTTCATGTTTTCCCTTGGGGATTACATGGAAACTGTTGTCATGGCACAGGTTGGAGAGGTTACAGTACATGAAATGAAATGATTATGGATTCTGAGGCCTATTCCTGTGGTATTTTGTGGAAAACAAAGGCATGCATGCCGTTAAAAGAAGCAGTAGCATATCCCACTTTACCACCTGGCGTTCAGCAACAAAGCAATTCTGTAAAGAGATGAACTTCTCAAAGAAATGTTGACATGTAGATTTGTTTTTGTTTTTTGAATGCATGGTGTGCATAGGTGGAAAACCTATTTTGAACTGTGCAAATTGTCAATTTTGTATTTGGCCTTGCTCACATCTGTCTGTCCTAATTTATGAGTAATTATTTGCAAAATAAACTCAATGTGCAGATATGCACACACAAACAGATTTTGCCTGAAGGACATAAGCATTTTAATCAAAGAAAAGAGCATGATAACCTATCATTACTTAAGGGCACAAGAGTATTAGCTGAAGGCATTTCAATGATGATGACCTTCAGTCCAGCCTCTCAAAATCTCCCTTTTTTCTTCCTTGGCAACCTTGCCCTCTGCCAGGACAAGCACGATGAAACTGATAATTGTATCATCACCACAATTGCTGATTAATGACTGCAGCATGGCAGAGTAATGGAAGTCTCTAAAAAGCAAGGCTGTGTTGTTTTGCTGTTACATATCACTAGATACAAAGCGCTGTGCTGTTAACCAATGTCATAAGTGCTTACAACTTGAAAATGAAAATAATTTATTTGATCATTTTAAGGCCAAAGGCAGTCTTTTTAGAAGCCACTGTTTCCTCATCTGAGCTGTACTCTCCCTATGTAAGACCAGCCAACACTAAACATGATTTGTGAAAATATTGTAAAATACCAGGGTGATGTCTTTACACTAACAGGACACATTTATATAGTACCTCTAGAAGCTAAAAAGAGAATAAAGCTTCCTTCTGGTCCAACAATTTCTCTTGGGGATGTGGCACAAGAACAAATTCATTATTCAGCATGTGTGCATGCAGTAGGGCTTGTATACAGTAAGTGCTATATCTGGACATAATGCAAAAGGGAAATGCAAAAGGAAACCTAGCAACAGACACAATTGTAATGTTAGAATTTTAAACAGATGTTTGTGCAGTGATTTTTTTTTTTCACTATTGTTATTGAGCCTTTGCACAATGCACACACATCCCCTAGCAACCATAGTTGCTGTCATCATAGAAGTCCAGTCAAACATAAAACAGTTCAATTTGAAAAAAATTGCAGAAAAGAGCTCACAGCAACAACAATAACAGCTACAAAACGATAAAAGTATGAATAGTAATAGCAGTTATATGTACATCATAATATGATAGCATAAATGTTAAATAATACTATGTGTATAGTAATAGTAGAAATTTAACGAATGATATTTGCAGTAGTCGCAGGCATTAGACATGAACACAGCAGTAGGCGCAACCATGGCCCACCGTCCAAGCACAGCTCTACCCATGGCAAAATGTGAGACGAGAAAGCACAAGAAATCCTAAAAGTCTAAGTTAGTAAGATGCACTAATGGGACACAATTGCTTGCAAATGGAGAGAGAGAGAAAGAGAGATGCTCAGTATATAGAAGACGTCCAGCTGACTCAGCCTATTTCAGACGCACTAGCTGCTGGTCCAATGCAAACCTAAGCCAGCCCTGACTGTACTCTTTATCAAAGAGAAAAGTCTTAAGTCCACTCTGAAATGTAGAGAAATGCAGAGTGTCTGCCTCTTGGACTAAAACTGAACGAAGGATCCAAACAAGATTAGATTGATAGCTGAAGGCTGTGGCTACTGTTCTACTTTTGGAGACTCGGGGAGCCACAAGTAACCCTGCACATTCTTGGAGCGCAACTGATATTTTATACATTGAGTCTAAATTCTGGTTTTGGCTTGTTTCTCAAACAGATGCTCTTACTCTGTCTTGTAGGTTACGAGATAGCTGAGGGTGTTGAGAGATCATGTTTGGTTGATTTGTTCTATGCCTGAGCATGATGTCCTGAGCCAGCCCTAACAATAGGTTTTATCAAAGAGGGAAGTCTAAATTCTCTTCTTAAATGTGGAGATGGTGTCTGTCTCTCAGACCAAGATTGGAAGGTGGTTCTCGAAGAGAGGCGGTTGCTCTGGCTCCCGTTATACTTTTGGAGACTCGACAAGTAACCTTGCATTCTTGGAATGGAGTATCCTAGTTACTGTCTTGACTGCTTAGGCCGTTTTTATATCAGTTATGTTTGATTTGTACCGTGCTCAAGTATGATTGCCCCTTCTGCTCAGCTCAAGTTTCAAGTTGAAGTTTCAAGTTTATTTGTAACATACACAATCATACAATTACAAATCGCAATCAAATGCTTACGTACCAATTTCAGGTAAACTGTTCTGTACCTGTGTGCACTTGTATTGTCATCTATTTGAAATTTTTGTTGTGATACTGTGTAAAAAATGGTCCCTCGGACAAACACTGCTGCTCTGAGGAGTGACAGCTGAGGGGACCGTTGGTCGTACGTGGCAGCAGAGATGGATCTTGTTTTGTCTGTGGAAAGCTGCACTGCTGTCTGATATGGAGGTATTGCTATTAAAGTGTGGTTTTTTGGTAACTGGTTGAAAACTCCTTGTAGTCGTGTTAAAAGGCAATCCACTTTGATTTGGTGCTGTTGGTCTTCACACCTGATGCATACTGTACTCGATTACAAATTAACCATACTCATGACCACCTTTTCAAGTGGACTTTGGCACAGATCGGCGTACCATGCCAGGGTATGGTACTCAGTTTCCGCATCAAACAAATGTCTTGGACTTTGGGGTCAAATGCACTCAGATCTGAGCTCAGGTCCCTGATGTGAAAGCCTCCTAATTCACTAAAATACCTAAGCAGGATTATGGACCATGTGTGATTGTCTGTATCAGTTATCACCTAACAAAAGTATGTAATCCAAGCTTGGTCCATTGTCTGTCTGTAGGTTAAAAAAAGTCCTGCTGAGAAATAATTTATTTTGGTCTTACACCCCACCTCAGCTCAGTTTTCTCACTTTATCAGTAGCTGTGGCCAACAGTCTACATCCTTTTATTGAACTCCCGCTTTCCCCAAGCATTCTTCCGACAGCAAGCAGAAGGTACCATGTAAAACTACTTTCAGTACAACTCAAGCTCCACACTATACCTCTACTCCTCTTTCTGACAAGTGGTGACACAGTAACTGTCGATCTTTCCTCCCCCATTAAGGAGGAGGTTTCACATTTCTCGGCTTCAGGCTGCCAACATTCTTTTCTGTCTTAGTATTTCTCTTTGAAACTTGCCATACTCAGAGAAATCAAATCATGACGTATCGAACAGCACTGTTCTCAAATAGTGGCTTCTCTGACAACGTTGGAGACAACTTTGGATGTCTGGTATGGTGTATTGTTACTTGTGGTAGCTGGCTGTTATCTGGCAAAGAGGAAAAAAATCCTCATGACTGCTCAGGTGTAAAAATATATTCAATCTTCGACACCGCTTTTAGATGTATGGCCATTGCTGTAACGTTTTAAACAAATGCTGACAAAGAAAAAAGGAATCTGTCTGGTTTATTTGTTCCAGTATTTCCAAATAGATTCAAGCCAGCAGAAGCTGCACTTCAAATGCAGAAATTTGAATAAAACAGGTAGATAATAAAATGTATCCTCTGATGGCAAGACTGACAATAACAAGCTTCGTGGTACAATGATTATGCTCTTCTATGATTGTGTTTTGTAAGTGTCTTCACTTAATTAAGAAAGATGCATTTTAATTGGTTACTGAATGTAAAATTATGACTTACAGTTTAAAACAATAGTGCGGACAACACAATCTTTTATAACCCATTGATTCAGCAGGAGCGTGAATCAGCAGGAGCATTTTTTTTTTTTTTTTGCAATTTTAAAACATCTGCTGGTGCTAATATCATTTCATGAGCACACCATATTAGCTAAAATCACAGAATCCAGTTTTGTTTGTGAAATTCTGCTCACCGAATTGTTACTAATTTCAGGGGAGAAAACAGTTTTTGTGATTGTGTGTGAATTTGTGTAGTACCCAGGTGTTTTAAAGAGGTGGATGTCTATCGCTGGCTCCTACACGGCCCAGCGGGACCTGCAGTGGCTGTGGCTGCTGGATGGATTTAACTCCTCCACCAGATGCCTTTTTGGCTCAGGGGTATTCCTAGGGTAGACACTCTCGAGGCGACGAGTTTAAGCCTATGTTACATGACTTTTTTTTTTCCCACATTTTAGGATATATTACAGAACAGCTAATTCTCAGGGGCAATTCGGTAGTGATATTGTACCTGGTGTGTTAGCACAGTTCATCATAATGATGCACTGCCTGGGAAAGTTATTCTCAAATACATTCATTTCATTATCATGTAGAGTTAAAAAAGGAACCCTTGAGAACTTGATGATTAAAAAGGGAGAAATGTAACAGGCATCAGACAAAAAAAGAAGAAAAAAAGACGTTTATTCACATTTGGTGCAACAGCGACAAAAAAGAACTATCGCTGCTAAAAAGAGCCACAGACAGAAGACTTATCATTAGACAGGTGATGCGAAGAAGTTGTGCTGAATAGTAATTTAAGATGAGAACTGGGGTGTCAGCATTTCAGGTTCAGGTTGCACTACAAGTCAGAGATCTGTATGAACTATAATCAGCTAAAGATACAAAGTATTACCATGCACTTTACAGTACACTGTCATGGTTGAGCTGTAAAAAAAAGAACCAAAAAATCAGTTAGGCGACAGACTATTTCAAAATTTTTCCCAACACTGAAACAGACAAATCCGTATTGATCCATAATTATCTAACAAATCATGTCAAGTAATCAGTGTATAGGCTTGGGATGAGGATGCATTCTTCCAACAGGTGTAACATTGACTGAAATGCATAGAAATCCATGAAGTCGAGTGGAGCAGTGGCTCAGGGCAGTGTTAATTATAATCATATTCCACACCATTTGCAGACTGATGGTGGTTCTGCAGCTGCTAATAGGAATCAGTGTGGATAATGCTGTTAAAACTGAGATAACCACATTCTGGAAAGAAAAAGAAGGACGCTACATATTTCATATTGCTGTAAGGCACCACTGGGCAGGTGAAAATATCCTTACACACAAAGGGTAAACTGGCTTTAGCTAATTTCCCCACAAGCTGGTACTACAGCTTTAAAATGTTGTTAGGCAGCTAATAATATTTGGCTGTTTGCACATTTATCTGAGTTCCTTAAAGGGTAACTTGTGTATTTTTTCAATTTGCAGCCTATTTTCCCATGTTTTTGTGTCTGTGCAACAAATGGGAACAATATGTGTTAAAATTGGTCCAGTATTGAGTAACAGGAATGAGGCAGCCGACATCAGACTGTAATGTACCCAATCTGGGCAATTATACACCATCAATTTATGTCCACGAAAAGTGCTTGTTTTTGCCACTTACAGACTCAGATTGTTAAAAGTACCCAACAACATAATAGGAAGGATTCTTACAGATTTTGATGTTTTTGTGAAAGAGTAAAAACTTTTTTACAGCCTCAAAATCGCTATTGCGTCGACACCAGACTCCATTTAAATAAACAACAATTTTGTAATTGAAAAACATGCTTCATTCAAAGTCGACAGAAATAAAATAAGTTGCAAAAGCTGTCTTTGTTTGCCTTTCTACTGTTCCAGAAAATTCAAATTCCAGTTTGGTTCGACTCTGCCAATACTTGTTAAATATGCTGGGTCTGTACTCACTAAAATTACTGTTTATTTAAACGGACTGTGGTAGGTGTGACAATGGATGATTTTTGTTTAACCAAAAGTAGCCCCAGAATTGCTGACTCTTGTGGTCAGCAATGGTCTGTTTGTTTAGGGATCCTCTCAATAATGCTGTCAGACTCATGCTCAATCTGAGCATGTTAATGGTTAAGAAAAAGAAAGAAGAGCTTTAGTTTTCCCTGGAGATTATACCCATTGGCAAAAAGAAGGGCAAAGTGAAAGTGAGGCTTAACCAATCTTAAATCTGATGTTGTCATTAATCTGTTGCCATTACAGTGTGCTATCAAAATTTGCTAAATGACAATCATTTAGAGCCTGTTGTTTTTCTGTGCATCATAAGCCTTGTGTTTGGTGTATTAGCCATGTGATGTGTACAGTATGTGGGAATAGTGGTGTATGAGAGTGTGATGCAGTGCTGGTATATAAACATTTGCATATAGCTCATACAGAAACAGTCATACCTTATGGCCGCCATTGACTTGGCCAACTTGCCACTACATTTTTCCCAAAGGCAGTTCATGAACTTTCGCTGCACAAATACCACCACAGATGCTCATGAAAACTTTCTGTGTACGATCCTATGTGTGTTTTGGTCCCTTGGGATAAACTAAGTCGTGTCTGTAAAGAAAACCTATGAATGCTGCAAAGACATGAGCAACATTAGCCACAACAGACCTCAGGAAAATTGAATTGTTCACACTAAAGTCAAAGATTTACTGCGTTGGACTGAGATTTATGAGCAACAACAGCTGGATGAAGTTCATGAATTAGTGATTCATGTTTCAACAATTGATTTTGAAGAGCAACCTGGGTCTTAAAAAAACAAAAAAAGCCATCATGTATGCAAGGCAAGGGGCAAGATCTATCTAAACTTGCTGCGTCGGTCGGTTAAGGAATGCAGAACTTGCGGATCCAATTCATAAGAGCTACAGGACAGGTTGTTCCACAGCGTTCAGTGAAGCCTCCAGCTCGGCAGAAAAAGAAAGTCAGATTGACACCTCCACACTTCGAGTTATGTGCGAACATGCAGTGCGCTGGCTGGTAAATATGTTTTCAAATGGTGTGAATTGCCCTCAAGTGGTGATGCAAATATGAGATATTGGCTTGAGCGGTAAAACCCATTGTCTAGTATCTATTACTACCTTGGCATCACATTCAGCCGGCTGAAATCAGAGTTAGCAAGCAGAAACATAAAAACACAAAAGCAGGTCTGGCCAAAACAGACCACAGGAATTGCAGTCCAATGTTATTAATGCCTCTACATGAGAAATGCTGGAAATTGAGCGAGTAAAAGAAAACGCATGCCAGTTCACACCAAGACTGTGCCACCAACTGTGCCATCATTTTATCAGATCTATTTTTGACTCCGTAGTTTACTAGAAAGTCAACTTTTCACTTAACTTTAAAAAAAGGACCCAATTAACTGTAGGTCACACAAAGTTTTAGCTGCTGACAAATTGCTGGCGAGTCACATCTGAACAAATATGTCCAATGTAAAATTCATCTAACTAATATTCACAGTTGTTAATCTCAACCTTAACTGTTGAGCTTCTGTTGACGTTTGATCACATTGCAGACCAACAAAACATGTTTCTGCTCGGGGTTAAGTGCTTCAGGGGTCCTGATTCAGAATATATTGCGCAACCAGGGATGATGCATAAATACACTTCCATATTTAACTTGGAAACCTGAACAAATTGGCTTAATTTCTTTCAAAAACATGGGAAGAAGACAATGAACAATGAGGAAGGAATTACCCAAAAATTAACAAGAAATTAGTACATGGAAATAACCTGGAAACGGGGATTAAAACTGCAATAAATCTATATCAGTCTTAAAAATGTAATTATATATATTTTTATATTGATTTTCCCTAGCTTTTTCTTTTTTCTCTAGACATTTTTCCCCCTAGCTTTTAAAAAATAATAATTTTCTTAATCTACTAATATTTTGCAGTTTGTGGAACATTGCTCATTGCCTTTTCCCTATGTTTTTGCACAGGATTCAAAGGTTTTAAAAACTTGTGAAAGGCATCTGAAAGCAACACAAGTAAATTAATGTAGTCTCTGGTTTCGAAGGAAGTTATGCAGACTTGCTAACTAAAGTCGCACACATTTTGGCCTTATCATATCATCCAAATTGCAGCTGGTAATTGATGAGCTTCTTGCTTTCTAATTCTGTTTCCAGGCAAGTGAGAACAAAAGATGGTTTCCAAAAGAGCTGCCAAAAAGCAAGGTGACAGCTCTGTGCAACACTGGTCTATTTTATATTTGCTTTCACTTTGATAAACACAAGACTAGTTTATGTTTGTTCTTAAGTAAATTCCAAAAGTCTAATTTGACTGTAGCTGGTGCAGGACCTTGGTAGTTATGGGGTTGCTTGTGCATGTTTTCAGGGGCTATAGAGTCACAATGGAGTCGACTAAGAAATCTTTGTTGCTCCAACTCCTCTAGTATAGTTTTTTTTCCCTTCCTCTGTCAGCGTTCTGACAGCAGCTGTATTTGAAGACATTTCATGATTTTCAGTGAGCTCAAGTCACAGTTCAGGTTGTTCTTTTGAGCGATATGTACAGTACAAGTGCAGACCAGAATGAACAGACTGGATATCAAAAGCTTACAATACAACAGACACACTTTGCACTACTGTGGACTCTTTTTCCTGCTTCACCTCCCTTTGTGTTTACATTCATCTCTGTATATCATTCTTTTATTTGTGTCAGCCAAATGTTTGCACTGAGCAGATCATTCAGTGGAAATCCACCACATTGCTAGAAAGCAGCATATGCAATAGATATAATGTATTTGACCACAGCCGCATCTGTGTTTGTCACTAGAATTATAGAGCATCATGACACTGGGTGTGAAATACAGGGGGTATCAGGGGTCTCAGGGGCCTTAACTGCAACATTTTGTGGGGGGGGTTGAAAAATCTTTGAAACATTATTTTTTCACTTGCTAATCACGTGAAATATCCCAGGAATTTCCTGTATTGTTCTATTCATGTGTTTATAAATATAGTAAAATTTATACCTGATTTAAAGATATTTCAGTTATTTCAAATACATAATACAGAGTGCGCTACCTGTCTAATCCAGGCAATTCTGTGCGTTTTCTAAAATTTCTTAACTGAATGAAAATTAATAAAAAATCAGCCCAACTGCACTTAAAATTTGCAGACGTCTGGTTTAAAACATACATTTAGAAAATATCATGAATGGATTCAGCATCCTCAATAACCTCCAAATTGGCCAGGCAATTGCTGACTGTCAATATAATTAATATAATAATAGAATAATGATAGTAATGATATTATATTTATTGTTCATATATATATATATATATATATATATATATATATTTATTTATTTATTTATTTATTTATTTATTTTTAACTTTCTTTGTTTTCCCTGGGACGAGCTCTCTTAGCATGGACACTGATTGTGTAGTTGTGTGAGTGGCCTTATTGTTAATGGTACTAGCTATGGTGATGTGTGTGCAAAGCGTGTATATATAGTGGTTACAATCTTGTATAATGCATATTGTATCTGTGTACAGCGTAACACTGGAGCACTATATAGGGGGGACTGGGTATTTTACACACTGATCATGACCAGCAGCATTTATACTTGACTATTCTGGTCAGTTTCTCTATCGCCTAAAAAGAAATAAATCTTCCTTAATTTTTTTTTTTTTTGACACCATTCCCCAGCAACTGAAACCAATTGTGACACATTTATAATTAAACAATTGCCATTTTGTGGTGTAAAAAGTTTGTAGTATGATTACATTGATAGATTTTAGATTGGGATGACAGGCTTGTAATTCAAAGCGGTATCTGAATTATCCAACTTTTTGCATCTGCATGCACTCAAGACATTCCAGTCACCGTCTTTTGTCAAAGTTTAAATTGATGCTGCAGAGTGTAGGCGATAGCTGTTGCTTAAGTGAAACACAGCTATAATAACCAGATGCTAGATAGAATACAAAGCATATATATATAACAAAGGCAGAGACAGTTCACCCTATGTGGTTCCCAAAGTATATGAATTTCTCATCACCTCTTCTGGGGTTTTAAATTGTTTGTCTTCTTTGTTTTATGCTTCTTGAGACAAATAATAAAACTTTAAAAGACTTAATTAGCTATTTTCATTCATTCAAGTTCTTTAAACAGACTATTTATGTATGAACCATGATTTATTTATCTAATGTGCCATTTATTATTTATTATTTATCTGATGTGCTTTTTAATATTATTATTATTATTATTATTATTTATTATTTATCAGTATTTATGACAAGAGTGACAAGATATGATAAGATAAGTCTAATATGACATTCTGTACCTTTCTATACATCAGACAAGCCATCTGTAAGAGAGATTTCATCCAGCTGCAGCTGCTTTCAAAAAAGCTGTAAGGTCTGTTTTCAAGACAATATTGACCCACTTATTTCCATTGTGGTTTTATTTTCCACCTCGGGTTGCTCACGGGCTTCTGGATAACACGCCTACGATTGACTGGAAACTTCACTGGTGTTAAGTAATGTTCAGTTGTGAAAAAGGTTAAAGACGATCAATAGATCAGCAGTCAATAGCGGCCTCCTTTTTACAGGTGGATCATAACCGCTGTCCAGGGTGCTGAACCCGAGATGCCGCGAATTGCAGGTCACTCTGGTCAACAAGGTTACTGTTATGAGGGGATGCAGTTTTGATAGCTGATGATATTTGTTGTGCAAGAAAAATCTCTATTTTAGTTGAAAGTTTTGTGATAGGTTCCTTAAGTATTGTGCTAGTAACCCTGGTCATCTCTGTGCTGATATCCGACTGTGAGATCTTGCTTTTGTTATGTTAAATAAGCAGTCCAGATGTCGGTGCCTATTTTGCTCATGCAGTTACAGTGACGGCTGTTCATGTGTGTATAAAAGCCGACTCAGCTGTGCGTAAAAGAGTTTAGCGGTCAATAGAATTAGGGAGCATGGTGCACAGAGCTTTCCCTCTTCATATCAGTAAACACTGAACTTTAATATAGTGCATTATCATACATTTTGATATTTAACTGTATTCTCGACTGGAACAGCTGTCTCCAACAGGACTGGGCATGCAGCCTGGCATCACAGAATTGCTTTTAATTTAAGGGACAGTCAGATATCTGATGTCATATCAGGTTACAACATCTTCTGATCTAATATCTTGTTATTTTCAGGCTATTATTTGTAACTTTGGGGTGCATTATAAAATATTGCAACGCTGAAACCCTTCAGCAGCCACAGAGCTGGAGCCTGTGCCCTGCTCACTCATTCAATAGCTGTAATAACTGTTTATTTAGAAGCTACACGAAGGTGCTTTGTAATTTGGAGAGGTCGCAGTGTGTGCGCGCCCAGCCAACTAAAGCCATACAAATTGTAGCTTTGTCTCGGAGCTTGAGTGTGGGGGAAAAAAAGCCTGATGTTCAGACGTTGTCCAGTGTGCGGGGGCAGGCTTGTTAGCGATGTAGCTGCTGTATATAAGGGGCTGGCTCTGTGGCTTTGTTTGGACAGCGAAAGACAGAGCTCAAAAGCGGCTGTCTCACACCAAAAACAATATGCCATTAAATCAAGAGCATGAGATAGTAAATCAAGACCATGGATTACTAATTCAAGAGCACAAATTTGTATTTCGAGAGCACTAATTATTTTTTTCTTCTCCTCCTGGGCTCTGTACCAAACCAAATGGACATGCAAAAGAACTCTTTGAATAATTCAGTGTAGACCTTTGTGGACCTTTGGGAAAGAGAGCAAAGACAATCCATGTGACTGTCGAGTGACCTGCCAGCAATCCCATCCTTCTTTTTATTTCTGATATTTTAGTGCACACATGAATAAGGGAGCAGACTTCAATATGTATATGTGAGTACACTAATGAATAAATCAACAACTGGTCTACTCAAGCTAATCAACCCCTAAGGAATCATATATTACATAATGTAATCAGATGCTTCCAATAAATCTCCATCGTCATGTTACATAATACACCATCAAAAATCTATAATTACAAAATAAGTGAGCCAAAATTGACATGGACATGGAATCACCTAAATCAGGAGAAACTCTGTGATATCCCATTGAGGCTTATGAATAATACACAGACTTTAATCCCAGCTGAACAACAGGGGATTCCACTATTTAGTCAGAGAGGCTTAACTAATGACAAGCAGGTTGTTGTAGTGTTTTGGTGAAATTAAAAAAGTAATTGTTGGTCTCATTGGCATATATTGAGTACCACTGACATGCATTAGACATGTTGTCAGTGATATGTGAATGCATCACTTTGCAGACAGTATTTTTTGGTTGATATCTACTATTTCGTGGTGTGTCACTGGTAACCATTATCTTCAGGGATTCACCAATGTTCAGTGTGAGGAAAACCCTCAGTAGCGCCCCCTACAAAATTTCCACAAAGTAGCCCTTGCAGCTGATTTCACCTACATGAACGAAAAATGGTAGGCACATGTAACATGCCACGACGTTCAAAAAAGTCTCTTGGAGCCATACCATAAACAGTAAATTACTGGGGTAATACTATTTCAAACTCCTAGAAATTCTATCAGATTGACTTCAAATTTCGTGTGTAGCGTCTAAAGATCTCTGACATCAAGCTTTAGTTTTCGTGAAACTGCATGATTGTGGTGAGGCATCAAGCATCCATGTTTCACCATGAAATGTAAAGTAATTAATAACTCTAAGGTACATTGTCTAATCTGCCCCAAACTTCATATATTTGATTACAGTCCAACTCTAAACACATCTACATGACAATAATTACTTGTAGTTACAATACCACCTACTGGCAACAGGAAATCACATTCTCTTAATTGTTTTATTCTTTGATGTACTCCTGGTAGAGATTTAACTTGGTTGACTTGAGATTTTGTTTGTACCATGCAAAGACCTTTGTAATTTGATGTTTCTAAGAGCTTGAGGCGTCACACTTCTATGTTTCGCCATGAAACGGTATGTGTGTCCATATGGCACATATACGTAGCATTCTCTTGAACAGGATATCTCAAGAATGTCTTGAGGATTTGATTTTTTTCCCCTCACCTTGGTCTAAGGCAGGCATGTCAAACTGGTCCACAGGGGGGCCGGTGTGGCTGCAGGTTTTTGTGCCAACCAACCAAGAGCACACAGTTTGACCAATCAACTGTCTGAAGACGGAGATCAGTTGATTAAATGAGTCAAGTCTGGTGTGCTGCTACTTGGTTGGAAACAAAACCTGCAGCCACACCGGCCCCCCTGTGGACCGGTTTGACATGCCTGGTCTAAGGTCACTGTGACCTGTCACTGATCGTATTCTTGTGAACACGATATTTCAAGAATGCCTAACTGATTTTTTCTTTTTGTCTCAAATTTGGCACAAATTGTTTCATTGGACTCCAGGATAAACTGATTAGATTTTGGTGGTCAAAGGTCAAGGTCGCTTTGAACTTGTCTGTCTCATTCTCATAAACGTGATTTGGCAAGAACATCTTAAGGGAATTTCTTCAAATTTGGCACAAACATCCACTTGGAATTGACATAAAATTTTCTGCACTGAGTACTTTTAGTTGAAATATTTAAATACATGATTTGGTACTACTGGCATACTTTTACTTTAGTATAATTCCCAGTGCAAGACATTTAATAGTAACACAGTAAGTATCTGAATACTGTCACTACGGCTGCTGATGTTGTATTGACGGCATCACAAATGTTTTGCCATTGCAGTTATTTGATTTAACTGTAATGCCAGTACTGACACTCACATATCTCAGGTTTACTTAAAGTTTATTCAACTGTGCATTGATTTCATTAGTGCAGAATTTCTTCTTTTAGTCTTTTTTGGTGGCATCTCACCAATTATTGTGCATGTTCCAGATTATTTCCACATGGGGCAACACCTGCCCTATCATATTTAAGGGCTGTTACCTATGCTAATAGATTACTCATGATCAGATGAGAGCATATATGGATGGTTAAGAACGTCCAATGACTCTGAAACTGAGTCTTTTTTTTTCCCCTAATAGACAATTAACTGAAAATATGAGGAAAAAAAATAGAAAATGCATGGGGTCCATTTCTGCCTAAAATGACTGACTTTTATGTTGATTTTTTTTTTTAATTCAACTTTCAATCTAATAATTGAAGCTCTGCCTTTAGAACTCCATTTCTGGGTATTAATGTGAAATTGTTGCCAGTCCTGCTGATCTGGCTGACACTTACAACTCCATTTACCATTCGGTTCATTGTTTAGTTAAACAATTGCCAAACTTGGCATTGTGTATCAAGTCAACTGCACAAGATCAGTGCTGCAGTTCATGTTGAAAAATGAGAAATGGAATAAATGCTTTTGTGTCTTTGTGCTCACTTTTTCTTTGTAACTTTCTATTTTTTATTACATATAAACTCAGTGCCATTTCATGGAACTGAAGGTGATATTCTGTTAAAAAAAAAAATGACACAGTTAAACTGCTCCGAAATGTCTTGCTTTGCATTCACATTGTTCACCATCCAAATATGTTTGTCTCTCACTGGCCAGCAACCTACAATTATCAGGCTGTCACAAGCAACACTGCACACAATAAGTCTTTTTTTCCCCTTATAATTTTCTACAAACTAAACAAATCAGTGCTTTGTTTCGGGGCACAGAGTGACAGGGGCCATATTGTTTCAAACAGCATGACAGTTTATTTCCTTGTCATTGCAGTTGTTGTCAGGGGTCACAGGAAGTCGCGTTGAAAGAATACGACACAAATGAAATCTTTTTTTTTTTCCACCGCTCTTTTACATAAATGTTTGAATTTTAGACCTCCTGTCAGTGTGATCGCATGAAAAGCGGTCAAAATATTTGAGTGAAAAGAAAGATGAAAAAAAAAAAAAAACTATTTGAAGGCATTGTCTCGGAACTTAAAACCCACTCACTCCTTAATCCACATTTGCAGTGGCAGCTCCCAACAATGTTTTAACAAGCGCAGTGGGATATTAAAAGTATCTGTTGGTTGTTTCTGATTAGCTGCCACTGAACTCTGACTGTAATCCCATAAGCTCAGCCTCACAGCATACAGACTCTGAACAAGCCTACTGATGGGAGGAATTGCAGAGGAGTTGTTCTTCTAACTAGTTCTTCTAATCCATCATATACGGTTTATCACACATAACCTTGGATTGGAAAAAAAAAAAAAATCCTTGGAATGGCTCGGTTGTCCAGATGGTCATGCCGTAACCAAAAGTTGTCGTTCTCTGCAACTGACAACGTTTCCATCAACCACCATGCAGACAGCATCGATACATCTGAATGACCAGTTCTGAGTGCATTCATTAACCCTATGCAGTGACAGAAAACTGCTTAACAGAGGGTGCTCAAAGAATAAAAACCTCTTGAATTATATAGAAATCCCATCGTTTTGCTGACATTGAGCTTTAATGTATTTGAAGTGGCGCTAATGCATCTACATGCGTTAAAATATCCATTGCTCTATCGACCTCTATGCGCAAATGCATTGAATCCAGGTTGCCACCAGTGGCAGATGGATATTACCCCTTTGGCCTCATTAATATGTATTTTGGGAATTGGCACTTTTAAGGTGCGAAAATGGGGGATGGGATTATTCAAATGTCATACTTTGACCTATTTTCTAAGATGTACAGCACATTTGTACCATGCATTTTTGCACAGTATTTATTGGCAATGTAAGGCAGGTGGCCATAGATGTCATTATTCCATCTGGGCTTTTTTTTTTTGTTTTTAAGATCCCAAAAAATTTGTGATGTAAAAATTAGATTGATTTATTTCACATTGTTAATATATAAAAAGGCAAAAGATAAAATAGGACCACAAAGCACACTTTTGTCTCCTCCAGTAGTGGACAAAATAGACTCAAGGGGACTTATTAAGTCAAATGTATTTTATTTATTTATTTATTTTTTATTGGAAAAAAGGCACCAAATTTGTGCAAGGAATTAAACTGCTAAAACTCCAAAAACTATTAAAGTTTTATATAAACCCTGATTAGCAAACAAGGCAAACACAAAACAACTTATAATGGTAATTATTGTGCAGACCCTCAGGCTAAAACCAAAATTGGAGTAACAAGCAATTTTAAATAAATCATTATACATTTGAGCTGTGATAAATTGTGGGGTATAGTCTTTTGCGCCTGTTTGTTTTTGTATATTTAGTCATTATAAATTAAAATCATAACCTTTAAGTCACATTTTTTCCCCCAGTGTATTAGAAACAAAACAAACTTCCACTTGTATGAATTAGTATGATTCCAACAGAAAATATCTAAATATCACTATTTTTATTGTTAAAGTAAAAGCAGTGCTGTAGATTTAAGCATTTTATGGTATGCAGCTGCAACGACTGGTTTGACCCTCAGGTAGATTTCCCCACGAGGAAAGAAAAATGACAGTCATCAATCATTCTGAGTCGGTCTGTGTTGATTGGCATATCTATCCTCATTCAAGCTGTCTGTACCCATTAGTGAGCAGAATTATATGGGGGCCCTAATGTGTTTACAGGTGATTATTCTATTTTCTCTGCTATTAAGCTGCTTATGGGTTAAACTTGACTTTTTTTTCCCTCAGCTTTCAATATGGCTTAACAGCAAAGGCCATTAAGTGTTATATTTAATACAGGACCTATTAATTAAGGAATGGTATGCTGAGTCTCCATTTATCAGTCTTCACTAATGGTTATTGAAGAAAAGTGCCATTGTCACGGAGGTGAGCTGTAAGTAGTTCCTAAACTTACCTGCCACTGATATCATCAGCGAGGATATGAAACTAATGGAAACTAAAGCACTTCTTTTCCTGGGTTCTTGGCGCGGCCTCCAGGGGCAGTGAAGAAGATGCAGTGGGAGGGAGTTCAATTTCAAGCAGGGAGAAATGCTGCAAAGTCTCTTCTTATGTTACTGACAATTTCAGGGAGCTGAGCTGGAGCAAATGCATCATTGCATGTAACATTACAAAACGCAATAATGGATCACTTGCCTTTTTCTGTAGAACATAAAGTAGACTCTACATCCTAAGCAGCTCAGCTTTAGTTATTCACAAAACAGTTAAAATACTAGTTGAATCATTAGACATAATGGAGATATGTGAAATAGTACACAGTGATAAGCTATCAGAAGCTTTAGAATACGTTCCCAGGAACTAAGCAGGTATTATATAACACATAGACCGAATCACTATGATGTCACACTAACAACAAAAGTCACTCCCGGGTAGAAAACTTGCTACTGTTTTGAATTGTGGAGATATGTAAATTTGGCAAACTTGTTTATCTCTGTAGTCATTTTCAGTCATAACTGCAACATATATAGATGTGAGTTAAACACAGTAGTCCAACCTATCTGCCGTTTCTGTTGTGCTTATTTTATGAACTGCAGCCATGTCTTTGTTAAACCAAATCTACCGGCAGGGGAGCTGAGCGATGTACTGCTGTGGATGGAGCTGTGGCAAAACGTACTTTAGCCACCTAAAAATATATCAGTATCAGTTTCAGTGTACTCTATATTTGAATATTTGCATTACTTTACCTGACATAGCTGATTGAGGCGGCGGTAGAACAGCAACTCCACTGTTTAGTTCAGTAAAGTCAAATCATTTTTTTAAAGCCCATTATCATAAATCACAGTTTGCCTCAGGGGGCTTCACAGCATGTACATCCCTCTGTCCTTAGACTCCCACAGCGGAAAAGATAAAACTCCCCCAAAAAACCTTTAATGGAGAAAAAAATGGTAGAGACATATGCCAGGTGAAAATAACAGTAAGTATTTAAAAAGTCTACAGCCATTAAGGGCTCTGACAAACTGTATTTGTAAGTGCTGCCTTAAGTTCTTTTTGAAAACAGACACAGATAATGACATTTTTACACTGTTTTCAGTCTTATTCCATACCTTTGCACCTCTTCCAATCATACTGAAGCTTGCGCATTTATGTTTGTTTGTTTTTTTGACTATTTGTAATTGACTTTTCCTAGTCTTATAGCATTGCGAGAAAAGGTCAAATGGAATAAGTTCAAAAAGTCTACTGTTGAGCTTATATACACTATACAAGCATTGTGAAAGATACTACATTTAGTCAGCTAAGGGTCAATAGAAGCATTTACCTTCGACCATGATATGGCATAGTGAACTTTGTTCTGCAAAATCTAATTGCAAAAAAAAAATCAGGGAATATTGAAGTGTTTAACATTACAGTCATATAAACAAGGCAGAAATAAAGACTTGTATAAGGTTAGAAGTGCTTTAAGTGAAAAAAAAACTTGAAAAATAAGCCAACATACACTATTTGAAGAGTTTTTTTTTTTGCAAGTTTGTCAATATGACCCTGAAAGTTTAAAAATGTATCAATATGTACCCCCAGGAATTTAGTCAACTTCACTCTCTAGATAACCCAGCTGTTTATTTTGGTGCAAATATGAGAGACATTATTTAGATTTCTTTTTCTTGTAAAAAAGAAAAACAGGTTTTTGAATAATAAAAAATAATAAAGTGTATCTTGCTTATATCTTTGCATAATTAATTGTATTTCCATGTATGAATGTGATGCTGAGGAAAGAGAAAAAAGTTAATATGTAATGTTTAGTCACATGAATGTTTTAACACCCTCAATGTACGATAACATAACAAACATAAAGTTAGTGTGGTTAGGTCAAGGAAAAGAACCATAGTAAGGACGTACTTTAAAGGGTTTATGAGAACATTTGGAAAACAAATTGGTTGTATTTAGACATAACTCATATGAGACATGAAATCCTGGTAGTAGAATTTGCATCTGGCAAGAAGCTAAACTTAACTGAACTCTGAAGTTAACATTCACATGCAAAAATACACGTTGATGTTACTGCACTCCTTTTTTTCTATTTGGCATGTGGTCGTACATGAACACGTCCATGTTTACAAGTTAGGGGTGTGTAGCTGGGTTCATGGCATTGGGAGTTATATATATTTCAGTATGTAGCTTTCACAGTAAAAACTGAATAATCTTTAAAATGTTTTACACAAGGTCATTCATGGCTGGTGTGTTCTGAATTATATTGCATTAATTCCTACAAGGCAGCATTCAACAGGAGTATCCATAATGGAAAAGGGTGAATGGGTGGCTTTGGGTTCAGATGGGTTTGTGGCAATATTGTATATATTTAAGTGAAAGTTGTTCTGGATCACCCTGTCTTAAATACATGCCCACACATTAGCACACAACATGACTTTATTGCTGATTTAATTGTCAGTCTCTGATCTGCGGGCCCTTGACTTCTGATGCGCTCTCATTATCATCAACATAGATTTACAACCATGGGCATCAAGAGGTCAGCGAAGACAGAGGTTCAATGCCTTTCAGTGATTGGATGATGGATGATTTATAAGGCGCTGTTGGAGAATGTTTTGAACCTCTGTCCCTCAGTATTCCAATGCGCAGCACAATGGACACCTTCACAGATGGTCACGACTAACCTCTTTAAAAATACTGTCAGGCATGGAAGCATAGATGTAACTTTCATTGTTTTTGCTGTAAACTTTTCAGAGTGTCAAATTTTTTACCCCTTTAAAACCTGGGCGAATAGGCTCAAATTTTAAGAGAAGAGAAGAATAAGCAACTCAAAAAGAAATGACCCAGAAATTTGCAAGAAATTAATAAATCACATGAAAATTACCTTAAAAATGTCAAAGAAAGTAAAACAAGAAAAAAAATGAAAAATGGCCTGAAAAAGTAAAGATAATTCTGTAACATAATTTTAAATGTATTATATTAATACAAGACAAGATAGCATTTGTTGATGCTGAATTTACCTACTACAGCAGTTCAGTCCAACATTAAACATAGAATAAAAAAATTAAAAGGAGAATATGAAATACAAAATATAGAAACAGAGAATATAGAAAAAAATCTAAATTGACAATTTTTATTTAATTTGATTTTATTTATTTATTTTTTTGCATCTTGCATTTTGCACTTGCAAGCAGCTCCTGTCGTTTTTCCATGTTTTCCAAGAATTCAAACAAATTTGCTCAAAATTCAAAGGTATGAATACTTGTGAAAGGCAACACAAGAAAAGTGGTGTCGATCCAGTTTTCAAAGGGTTAAGCTGCATACACAGACAGAATTTCCATTATTTTTGAGTTATTTCTCTACCACACAATGGAATCTATTGATCCATGATGGTAAACTAAATCATTGCAATAACATAATTGCAGAAAATACAGACATACAACAATAGCATGAAAATTGCAGCGAATATAATGTTTTTGTTTGTTTCATTGAAACACACATTTTTTATTGTGGATACATGTTCAAAACAACATTTGTTTATTTCATTTTACATATTGAACCATGTTGATACATTGCAGTTTCATTATAATTAATTATTAATATGTCAACCCACTGACAAATAAATGCACATGTGTTTAGAGGCCCGCTTGTCAAGTCCTCGTGGGTGTAATGGATATCGTGGGGGGCTCACTGTTTGCTTGGCGCTCTAAAAAGGTCTCATTTCAGAGATTTCAGGAGTATCTAAAAATAAAATATCTTATCAAGGTTGATGTATAATTAATGATTGGTCATTTTACATAAGGAGCGGGAGTTATCTTTCTCTGCCCTTGTCAATCACCTCGTGTCGCTACAGAAGGTTTGGGATCAGCCCATCTTGTGCATCTTTTATATCTGCATGCTGTATAACTATACTTAACTGAAAATTGTGTATATTCATTGTTTTTTATTCTTTAACTGATTAAATTTTGTAACTAGGTTTTTATTTTTATTTTTTAGCTGAATTCCTTAAAGAGCGAGGTTGGTGTCAGATGAACAGAAGGGCAAACAATGTTAAATCACCAACATTTCTTATTTTAGTGGAAAAAAAATCTAATTGATGAAAATATGACCTAGAAAAGAAAGGTATCAGTGAAAATGTAGTTTGTGAAGGACATGTAGGTTTTTATCATTTTTGAGTTACTGTGTCACATTGATCTTTACTAACTTTTGCTTCAGTAGCCACTCCAAATCAGTCAAGGACAAGCGGTGCCAACAAAAACTACAATGCCAATAAAAAGAATATGAATATAAAATACTAGTAATACAGCACGTAAGAATTTGCTCTCATTTTTTTAATCAACAAAAAAGGTCTAACATTTTTGTTTAACAGCAAGAACAAGATTATTAACATGGTAATGACGCATAGGGATGGCCTCGTCAGGGCATCCATCTCATTTTGCGTTGATCTGCATTCTGTCAGAGTATTGAATTCAGATGGGAAATTGGGCCAAGAATGAGGTAGTGATTGCTGACCACCCCATATGTTTCCTGTCATAGAAAACTTCAATAATCTAAAGAGCATCTGTCAAAAAATAATGCAGTCAGCAGGAGCTGTCCATTTCCATTTGTGAGCAACATAATACAACTATCTGAGAGCTGGCAGGAAGCAAATAGTATGACTCCTGGTTATTTTGAATTTATGAATCTTTAAGTGATACTCTGGGTCACGTCAGCCATACTAATTGTGAAATGTTTTCATAAGACAAGTGTGGTAAGTGTCTGATTTCCTCCAAATTTGCAGTGTTACATCAGCATGGTGGTAAACTTCAACAAATGCAATTATAGATAAATATGCCTGAGCCAAAATGTCACTTTAGTTATGTCCACAAAATTATAGTTGGAAAATAAAACAATATATGCAAGTGCACAAAACTCTTTGACACTTGACACTGTGAGCACAATTATTGCTACTTGCTTTTATTCCCTCGTTCAACCCAGTTACCTGAATAAATGTTGGCGTTTGTTTCTGCAAAGAACCGACATATAACATAAATGTTGTGCAGCAAATATGTTGAAATTTGGACAACACTGTGGTTAGTTTGTGGTCATGTTTAGACACAAAAATCACATTTATGATTCAGAAAAATAAATATTTGGCTTAGAATACCAAGTTTTTTCCAGCACAATGGATTGTTCAGGAAAAAAAAAGCCCGCATGTGATGGCACAGCTTCAGACTGAAAAGTGACAGCGTCATGCTGAAAGATGCCTGCTTTGCCTGTTACCAGCCCATTCTCATTATGAAGTTGCCAAATACCGCTGCTTTTGCTTTGACTTCGGCGTAAAATTACAGACGCCAAAAGATACCTTTTGTGTCTTCATGATATGCTGCTGGATGGCATCAGCTGACAGGACGGCCGGACAGAATCATTCGCGGTGTGGGCGCCGGTCCTCACGTGTTGAGGTTAGAGTCCCAAACTCTACCTGTGCAGTCTTTACCTGCAGCGCTGAGTCCCGAGCACCACCTCACGAGTGACCGTGCCGACAAGTTTGTTCTGGAAAGTTGTTAAGGACAACACTGAGCCTACAGTTGTCTGTCTATTAGTTTAATTCAGGCGTTTGCAAACGGACTCCTGCTATCTCCAGCATGAGATGACGTAAAAGGATGAGCCCAGAGCAGAGGAGATGCAGAAATAAAATACAGTGCATTATCTTGACCTGGTTACACTTTGTTTTTCAAACAGGACAAAGACAAACAATGAATGGCATGGTTTATCACACAGTCTACGTCATCATGCACAGTACAGAGAGAGCAGGGATTTACACCAAAAGATCAACACACAGTGATTCGTCACAAGACACCGACAATGTGATCAGAGAGTGCTACTCATGATGATATGATCAAGAGAGAGAGAAATGGGAATTCCCATTACATTATACACTGACTAACGACATAATATAAGGATCATAAAGGTCCCTTTTGAGCGTGTGGGGCAGGATTTGGATGAATCCAACAAAACCCGGACTTCCATGTGGGATTCTGATGTTCGCTTCCTGTCTGAATAGGATGTGGTTTTTTTTTTTTGACACCTTACAATGTGACTCTTTCACTTAAACCTAAACATCCGTGGCAGCATATGCATTTCGATGCCACGGCGTTGGCTGCCATGTGCTTTAGCTGTCGAAACATAACCTGTGTAGCATCTTTCCACCATGTGCATCAGGTTAGCACCATCCTCGAATGTCAACAGTATACCATCAGTGTAATATGTAGACACAAAAGTCCACTGCAAAGCGGCAATATGTGACAACTTGAGATGAGAACGTGTCGGTTTGTTCATCTCTAACGGTGCTCTGCAGTCGTCTGCAGCTTGGCTTGTCCTGCCATCAAAAGTACTTCTAAGTAGAATAACAACTATGTCACTTAAAAACCTTGATACGTTACATATAACCATCTATGGCTTGCATTAATGTACAATGCCAATATTTTCCTCTCGGTGACTTTGCTGACCTTTTTTGTCTTTTTTTTTACTCAGAAGGACTTGGCTTGTCTTTCTCAGTGAACGAGTTTTTAGATGTTCACTCCTGGGAGCTATCAAGTACAACTAGCCTTGAACTGTTAGCCTGTTGAGAATTTCTTGTGCACAATGGAGTAACTTCCTTATCTAACAGCACGTTAACAATCAACACTAGACAAGAATAAAATACCTTCCCCCTCACTTTTCTGCCAAATATGCTGCTGCTTCCCCTATACAGCGGTGATTCATGCTGATATTTTGCTTTATTCTTTCTAACCTTGCAAAGAATGTCAAGTGGCATTGAATTGTGCAGGAAAGGTGTCAAAAAGTAACAGCTTCAGAAGTTATATGAGGGTATTTAGTTGTACTTGATTGTCAAAAGCACAGATTGGGGAAAAAAAAGTGTTCTGCTGTTTATTTACATGTTTCTATACTTCTGTGTATCACAATGCTTTATATGCAATCCTGTTAATATAGAGTAACTGGCACTATCACAGTATCTGAATTAACAAGTCATTGCCTCAGGCAAGTACTGCTTTTAAGTTGTGTCGACACAAATGTTGCCCAAAACCATAAGACCCATCTTATCTCACGATAAGTAAATTACAATGCATTTCTCTGGCTTATGTTACAGTTGATCTTGTGTTAATTGGTGTCAGCATTTAGACACGGCATCAAATGAATAATCTAGCATGTACTTTAGTTATTTTTAATGAGCAAAACCACACTTGCACGCTCCCTTTTAGTTTAATTTTCTCGCAGTGTGATGTGTTTCACAACATAAAACATTTACAGAAAAATGTCTGTAATGATATCGTAATGTCTGAGTACATCCAATACAGTGGGGAAAGTTTCAAACGATGTGGGGCAATTATCCATTATAGATTAATTAAACTTGCAAGCCCTTTTGTAATCTAAATCTAATTGACTCATTAGAAAATAAATTGTGTAAATTAATGGTCTGTAGAGTCCACGGACAAAAATAAAACATTCTTTTATGCTGTTCACTGATTTTAGTGAACAGAGTTTTTGTCGAACATAAGGCACATTGCAAACAAATATTGAAAAAATAGGATAATAAAACCACTCTGGAGCTGAGGCATGCCAGCTTTTTGTTATTTTTTTTTTTTTCCTGTAGCCAATTACTAAACAAACCAGCCTTGTTAAACTTCCAGAAAAGCCTTTAAGTATATAATATTTACATATTATTTGTTGACCCTTCCTAAGATGTCAATTTTTCTTTCCATTTTAACTTGATTGTATTTATTAAAACGCAGCTTATGTTTCAGCCTGCCACTGCAGCCAGGCCAGTATTAGGCGTGTATGATTAAAATAGAAGTAATTGATTTTGTTAGACTCCCTGTTAATGAAAGTCAGCAGAAGAATTGACAATGCGCTCTCAGCATCCCAGCATCTTCCACTTATGTATCCCCTGGTTGAAAGATCCTCAATATTTAAATAAACATAAATGAGGTGCTGCTAACAGGAAATCGACGGCAACCATCTTGAAATACAGTGATGTATTAAACTACTTGCTGAAATGAATGGACACGTTAAAGAAAGCCATTATATGGCCACCATTAACAGTGCATCATTTTAGAAATAAGCTGATCAGCACTTTTGGAGATGTAACTGCTGTTCCTGGAGGACATGGATGGCCCTCTCTATTCATTATCATTTGGATATGTGTCAAGTTGCTTGGGTCCATGACACAGTAAAGTACAGGGAGGTGTTGTTTTAATGACTTAAAGGGAAACTGGTATTTTTCAAGCTGGAACCTATTTTCTCATGTTTTTGTGTCTAAGTGACTAATGGGAACAACAATTTTTGAAATTGGTCCAGTATTGAGCGAGAGCTCTGCAGCCAGCAGGTGCAAATTCAGTTCCAGTGAAATTGTTTGGGGCAATAGCGCTCTGTCAATTATGACAACTAAAAGTGCCTGTTTTTACTCCCGACAGGTTCAGAAGTGCCTGACAACAATATGGAAAGGATACTACAGAGAAGTTAAATATGTTTTACTGTGTCTATTCCTTTTGCTTGATCTGATCTGTTCGTTGTTGTGTCTAACCAAGTCTTGCTCAAGAGATTCTGAAGACTCACAAGTTGAGTTGTTTCAGGAATATGATAACAAACAGACTGGATCAAGCAAAAGTGAAAGCTCTTTATACAAAAACGAAACAAAACACTTTTGGTGACAGGATCCCTGCTGGAAAGACGGCAATGTTGCGCTGAAAAACTGAAAATAGTGTCTAGGTTGAAAATACTGAAGTTTCTCATGAACCTGTGTACATAGCATGACGTGGAGATATTTAAAGCATCAGCACATAAAGAATTTCTACAATTAAGGTTTTCATATGGATGTTTATGTTCATTTTACACCTGGATCATTTGGTTGCCGCTCCCTCCAGTGCTGTAGACCTAGTGGTAAATTATAACCCCCTAAACCTTAGGTTGCCTGTGCTTTTTTCTTGCTCTCTTTACTAACAGGTTTATGGCATACTCACATCTTACATGGCATTTCTTACCTGCGCATTCTGTTTCCTTTTTTTCCTTTCAGAGTAATGGTTTGTCAGAAATGCCATTTCTTGTGATGCGAGTGGCATTACATTTGTTCTCAGACATGTTTACGATGTGAGAAACGCAATTTGAAATTGTTTGAATTTTTCCCTGTTGCTCCAATGGCATTAAACACACAGCAAATATTCATGTAAAGATGAATGGCATGTTATATGAACTGTCAAGAGATTTAAAGATGTTTATCCACAACAGCTGTAAGAGGGTTGGACAGGCAGAAGACGATTTGGGGTTTGATAGCCATTTTGAAAGCTTTTGGTAGTGCTCCAAAAAGTTCCCAACGTGCTAAAGGATAGCCAAAAAATCTAGAAGCCATGTTTATCCTTAGTTGTGTCTAAAATGGCAAAATATGGAAGAAGGGATGTATAACATTTATATTACCACAACAAAACTATGGGCAGAAGTAGAGGGATGTTAATATGTTATGCTGCATAAATGAACGTCGGCACTTACGGAGAAAATGTGTTTCAAAGCAGGAAATCATACAGCAATTACTGGACCTTAATGCAAAATGATATGATTTGCATAAGAGCTTCCAATACCTTCTCCCGATGCCTCTAGTTCTGCCGTGAACAACCCGGGGTCCCCCATTTGATTACAACGGGCCTGGCAGACACTTGCACAGTGATTCATGCAATCTTACTCATCATTTTCTCAGGATTGCCTCCATTATATCTCTTATCACACTGACTATGATGCACTCAACAAATGAGCTGTGTGGAAACAAGGGTAACATAATATCACCTTTCTTTGAATATGCCAAAACTTGCAATAAAATGAATTGCAGATGAACCAACACTTAAAAGTAACAGACGGGGCATCCTGTGGTTTAGTGGATAAAGCAGGCGCCCCGTGAATAATGGCACTGTCCGTGCTGCAGCGGCTGTGGGTTCAAGTCCAGCTTGCGGCCCTTTGCTGCATGTTATCCCCCCTCTCTCCCCCTTCACACTCATGATCTGTCCTATCTAATAAAGGCAAACATGCCAAAAAAAACTAATCTTTAAAAAAAAAGTAACAGATATAGGCACCTTTTTTCATAAAATATGGGTCTTGCCAAACCATCAGCAATAAAATAAGACTTATTAATACTAATTATTTTACTTACTAATTATACAAAGGATCAGTACTAGCACAGTTAATCACTTTATTTAGTAGATGTGAGTGTTACGGCTTTTTCTATAAGCAATCTTAAATGTCACTTGGTTAACCTCAGGAAAAGATCCTATTTTGGCTCAAACTCCAGATGGCCAGTCATGTCCAAAAGTAGCATTTGAAAATACACGTTTTTGTCACCACAAACGCAGTTGAAAATGTCTCGAGGTCTTGTTAAAAAAATATTCGGTTTCGTCATCACAAAAATATCCAGTTTTGTTGCCAAAAACACCATTGGAAATGGTTTTGTAGCCACAGCATGGCTGGAAGTGCCCTGGTGTCTCGTTGAAAAATTCAGTTTTGTCATCACATACATGGCTTGAAATGTCCTGACGTCTCTTTAAAAAATACCCAGTTTTACCATCACTAGGATGGTCTTGATGTCTTGGTAAAAATACCTGGTTTTATGATCACAAACACGGCTGGAAATTTCACTGGTTTTGACTCTAGTAGTCTGCTGCTTGCCAGCTTTTACACCATAGGTCTCACACCATCCACCATCCCCTCCTCCTGTTGATAATCTCAGCATATATACAAGCAGTCTTTGTTAATATATGTATGAAATGTACAAATGTAAAACATTTAATATGTATTTTACAAAACATTTGAATCTAGCAATTTAGGCAGATTTGGGGCTACATGTGCTTCAGTTTTTCCACTCAGCTGCTTCTTTTTACTTCTACTTCATTTCAATTATCCGACGGCTGTAGTCAGTGGTTAATTTGCAGATTGGGAGTTGACCTACAAAATACAATAAAATAAGATGCATGAATACATATTAAACTGGAAAAAAAACGACAACAAATCTGACAACCCACTTGTATGTTGCCTGGAGCTAAACAAACCTTGTAGATGTGAATCATGTTTTTAGGGATTTGCAAAGCCAGCACAGGTCATCTTTTGTACCTAACCCAATTTTATAATTGTTGAGCGAGAGCTGAGCCAAAAAAAAAAAAAAAAAAATCACTGATAGAATAGGAGGCTCGCTCTATGTGTGGAGGTAGAGAGGGCCAAGAAATCTGATACATGATTAAAAACGCTTATCTAGTTGCCAAAGTGAAAAACTCTTCCCAGCTCGTTGATGTATTCTCCCTGCTTCTTTTTTGCTCCATCTTTCCTCAAACTCCCCCCACTGTATCTCCAGCTCCTCCCCTGCCGTTCCATTGCTGCTAAATCAGATTGAGAGTCATAGATCACCAGAGACTTCACAATAATTTATATGCAAATCGGATGCCATCTATTAGCCTTTCACAGAATCAGTTTAGATTATTGGAGAAAACACAGCGAAGCCTGCACCTGACCTTCTTTTACAGGCTTCCCCCTAAAGTGGGAGTGTATTGTCATAAAACCCTATTTTAGACACCACCAGAGATGTTTAAAGAGATTTACCCACACTTGTGATGCAACCTGATACCATAGCCTTCCTCCCCAGGGCTCATTTGATGGATGCTTGGAAATCTCTGGAATTAAATTTAAGATTAACACAGCACAAAATCTCTTTTTCTGCAATACTCTTACAATCCTACAGAAAAAAGCATATAAAGGGACACATGGAAAAGGTTAGATCTTGGAACATTTAGATTTTAAAATTAAAGCTTAGTCACAAATTTCCTTCAAAGAATAAATGTATAACTGACTCCCTGAATAGTAATGCAAACTGTTCCCACGGCGAATGAATCATAGCTTCTACTCTGAAATACTCATGGGGCACAGCGGATGTTTGCCGTACACTATGCCATTGTTTCTGTGTACTTGTACAGATATATTTGGCTCATATTTTGTGCACAGCAATAATATTTTGCTGTTGTTGCAAATGATGGCTAGTTTGGATGAAGGCATGAGCGCGTAATGGGTTAGGGTGCCGCATCTCTGCTAATTAAATGACGGCGAGCAGGCAGATGAGAGAAATGCTTTAATTTTTCAGAGGTGACATGCAACCAGGAGCGTAATGTGCCAGCTATCAACATATATAACAGGTAGAGAGGCATCAGCTGACAGCTTTAATAATGAAGGACTGAAACACTGCAATGTTTTATCCATCTGCTGTCAGATCATTTGGCCAAACATGTCAGAGCACTCACACTGTTGCTGTTGTCCCCACCACTGATGTTTACCTTCATCATTGCATGTCAGTACACAGTGGCCTACTCCTTCCAATTATTTGTTCAATTACCAAGACACAGCACATACTGTACAGTAGACAATGTCAGGGTATTTTTAAGATGGTAACTTGGTGGTATCCATATCCAGCCAGGGTGGAAAGAGTACCAATATAAAATATATATAGATGCCCTAATGTGCAAACTTTATGAAAGAAAAGTTCGGGGATTCTCAGGCCTGATTTATGATGAGGTGCTTGACACTTTTGATTACTGCTGCTTGACATAAATGAGTGACCTGCAGGTCCATGTAATATAGTGTAAATCTAATAGAGAAGTTTCTTGTTTCATAGATATAATGAAAATCAAATATTTGCTTTGATTCTTTGGAGGTTGATTTTTCCTTTGGCCATTGTGCAGAATCAATTAATAAACCTATCAAAAGACAGATGAGGGGAGGCCTTATCCAGCAAGTAATCATTTAACTAGGAGAATGTCACTGATTGAAAGATTTCTGTTAGATTTACACCACATTACATGGCCCCGCAGGTCGGACGGCTGCAGCCACCCACAAGAAGTAAACATGTAGGTGTGAAAGCAACGAGAAAGGCAAGGTTCAAATTACACATGAGAGATATGCAGTTAGATGACTTCATTCACATCGTTTTACCAACATCTATGATTCATTACAGAATGACCACGCAGTAAGAATATATTTTTGGGGATGTTCATGTTGCTTTGTGCCTGGGGTTAACAGACAATTGTTTTTGATTCTAACGTTAACATAAATTGAAGCTTGACAGCTTTATCACAATTCTGTGTTTTGGTTATACGTCCCATGGGACTACCAGTGTGACACCAGTTAACCACTGAAGGTTGAAAGTGGTGACATGATGCCTTAAAGTTGACACTAAAAGGTCCAGTGTGTAAGATTCTGGGCTTTGGTGGCATCTTGTAATGTAGGACTTGTAGGATTTCAATTTGTAACCAGCTGAAACTTCTTCAGGTTAAAATTCCTTTAATGTTCATTATTCAGGACGTTTTTACTGGGAGCCAAAATATACGTAGGTGTCTCTACCTCTACAAAACCGAAGGACCAGGTGATCAAAAATGATAAAAACACTGAATAAAGCAGCTTCGTTTTTCAAATCAATGATTCTCCTACGCTATTTGGGTCATTAGAGATGCGCCGCCAGCTCAGCACTATGTGCGCTCACCTTCATATGCCTCCATGGCTGGGGGCGTTATGTTTTTGGGTTGTCTATCTGTCCATATGTAGGTCCATCTCAGTCTTTTGAACACAACGTCTCAAGAACACCATGAGGAAGTTTTTTTTTCTTTTTTTTTGTTTTTTTGGCACAAATATCCAAATATCCCTGAGAACTTGACATTGAACTGATGTAGGTGGTCAGAGGTCAAGGTCACCATGAACTTTTTTGTCTTATTCTTATCAATGCGATTTGGCAAGCACCCCTTGAGAGAATTTATTCAATCTGGCACAAACATCCACTTGGACTCAAGGATGAACTGATTAGATAATGGCTGTCGAGTTCAAGTCAAATTGTAATACTTAAACACGTTGTTGATCGTACTGACACACATGTACAGTCAGGACGTGCACTCACCTTGCATCCGTGTCATGAATGAACGAATGAATGAATATCTCTAGAATGCTTTTAGGGGAAATTTTAAAATTTGACTCATCCGCTTTGAGTCAAGGATGAACTGGTTAGGTTTGGGTGATCAAAGGTCACTGTGACCCTGTCCATCACATTCTCGTGAACTCGATATCTCAAGAAAACACTAGCGATCTCCATATACAAGGACACACTCCCTATGGAGGTATAAATACCTCATCATAAGGTAACAAAAACAATTCTTATTTTCAGGTGATTACACATGGAAGAAAACCTACTTAATATACTTAATTTCTGGCAATAAATCCCCCTAAATCCCACACACTGGACCTTTAACTTATCTGAATCCAGTATTTAAAGTAATGTGACATTCAAAACGATCAAATTTGAATAAGTACCTTAATGACTATAATAGGAGCCTCCCTGCTAGTCCTAATCACTTCAGTGGGTTTATTCCAGGTACACTGGTGTGTTATATAAATGTGGTGTCCTTAACACACGTGCAGTTTTGTAATACCTTCAAGAACAATGTTAATCCCCTATATGAAGCATCATGGTTCGTTTTCTAGTGTGTGAGGAAGACGGCTCTCAGTAATCACAGTTGTCCATGTGATGTGTGAACTCTTTTCTGCAGCAGCTTATCCATCCTCCTTGGGCAGGAGGGGGAGAGAAAGCAATGTTATTTTTCAACTTGAATCATCTGTGCTACTGGTGCATAGTGCACTTGCAATGATTCATTTTAAAAATTCAATTTTGCAGCTTAAACACTATCTGAGTGTAATGGGAACAGGAATATTAAGCATTGCCAAATTAAAACTATCCATAACACTGATTAAAAGCACTGCTCTGAACACGCACACACAGGCGCGCGAAGGCACTCTCACACACAAAAGAACAGCAAAGGTTTCTATTGTGCAGCGCTGACGTCTTTATTTTAATTCAGAAAGATTCACAAAGCAAAAACCATTAGGGAGCAGACCGTCAGGGGAGATATTTAGCTTCGCACTCAAGGCCTGGTTTGTATTCTTAATGGCCAGTTATTCAGAAACTCAAGTTGTTTATTGTGTCACTCTGGATGTTTCTTTGCAGTTTTATGTATGGCAGGTTGTTTACGAGCGCAATGATCGCTTTGAATCTCAGTCGTTTGAACGATCACGCTTTTTTTTTTTAAATATGAAGGATGTAAAAAAATGATTTAGTGAGACTGTTTCACACATAATTGAGTTGACCTTTGTATCGACACATGAATATATTCTTTGAATTTATATTTTTTTTCCTTGAGTGGAGTTTTTCTCTTTTCTCTTTAAAAATGCAGAGTATGCTATTTCATGGGCACTTGACTAATTCGCTGATTCGCATCATGCGGTGCTATTCACTAGAGACTCACATTCAGTTGTCGTTGGTGTCTGTATTGAAAATATTCTGTTGCGTAGTACTTTATAGAAAATAGTATCACTTTGGATTTCTCTGTATTTACTTCGTTACCTCCCCTGATCTGACTGTTTGACCAAAGAATGTTGGAGCATTTACAAAATGTACAGTTGCTTGGGAAATGAGAGAATAAATCACTTGTGAATATGGCTCATTGAACAGATCCTTGGCAATTTGAAAAACAGTCTGTGTCCTCTCCTGTTTGCTGACTTTGATGAATTTCTGCTACATCAAGCAGCTCAAATTCAGACTGATGTGTTATTGATATATTTTATGACCTGGCATGTCTAAGAATGATGTATTTACCAGACGTAGAAGGCAGTGCGGAAAGTCAAGAGTCTGTGGTGAAATTAACAGTACGATGTAATCATTTGACTGTTGAATTTAGTGACCTGGGAAGTAATTCAATAGATTTATAAATTATTATGCAATTGTAAAGTTGCCAGGGTAGGAAAAGTAAGTAAATTTCTTGTTATAATAAGATATGTGTCACGACATTTGCATTGTAACAAGATATTTTTCACATTTTTACAAAATATTTTCATGAGAAAAAGGTTTTTTATTTTTGTTTTTTACTTTTTTACAAGATGTTTTATGAAAAAGATATATTTTACATTTTTTTACAGGGGATTTTCACGTTACAGCAAGATGGTTTTTTTTTACATTTTTACAAGGTACATCAATGTTAAAACAAGATATTTTCCATGTTTTTACAAGGTCTTTGTGATCAATGTACTTACTTATCTTGTTAGAACATAAACGTTCCGCATCATTACGTGATACGAGATCACGTTATGACTAAAAGCGTTTCATATATTATTACTTAAAACATGAAAAACATCTTTTCATAACAAGAAACTTATATTATTACCTGATACTGATCATTTATTTATTCATTTGTGGCCTGGCAGTTCTATGCTCACTTTTGTGACATATAGTTTTTTTAAAGTAAATATATATATGTAGTTTTTTTTTATTATTTATGTATTTATTTATTTATTTTACAAAATAAAGAACCCCCCTCCTTTTTTGCATTCCGTAAACAAATTTAATTGATGTGATTTTGAGACATTCCTTCGGCCATTTAATTAATACTATTCATCTCTTCCCTCTGTTTTGCACCTCAGATAAAAAACACAAATGAAATCTTGGAGGTGAGCGCTACGGCCCTTCAGCGAGCTTTGTGACCTACTTTTACCCGTAACACAATTATGCACATAGATCTGCTGTAATTCCAGCCCTAACCTGAATTTATTCATGAAGCGAGGGGTTAGTCGGGGTCTTGCTGTTGGTCTTGATTTTGATTGTTCAGCGTCAGATTTCACCCGATGAGCACCACCTCGACAGATTTACTGTTTGTGATCAGGCGGTATGATGTGATATGATATCATTAATCATATTCCCCACACTGACTGTATTTATGTGCTTCAGTTCACTACATTATACAAACACTGGAGGTATAGATGGCATCGCCTCGCTTAATATGAGACTACTTCCTGCGGTCGCTTGTTTCACTCACTGTCATCGACTATAAGAAAAACGTTTGCAATGAGGTCGCTTTGCTACATGTGTGTTATTATGGGGTGTACACAGAAGTCAATATCTGTCTGTTCAACCACCAGAATTATCCGTCTCTGTATCTATATTGGGATTGAAAACCGGAAGTGAGCATGATTTATACTGTAAGTCACATAACACTGAGCAATTTTAGAAGCGTCTAACTTATATTCATTGGCGAAGCAACTGTTGTGCCTGCAAAGCATCAAATTGATTAATGACGGAAAATTAACTAAGTTGTATGAACCGTTTCAACCGAATCCTATGGAAAATCTCACATAAAAACGTAAATAGACAAATAAATATTAATATTAAAATAAATAAATAAAATAAAAAATGGCCATAATAAAAAAAATATATATTTTGATTATTTTGTCTTATTTCAAATGATTGATTTATCTTTCTGAGCGGGAATGTGACTTGTGTTGTTCCCTCTCTTGTACAGATCTCCTGTATTCTGTATTCTGCAGCCATTTTATTCTTATCATTTCTCAGGCAGCTGAAGCTGCAAAGCAGTGTATCATTCTGCCGCGGCAGGTACTCTCCGGCCACGTTATAAACTGATTCAGTCTGTTGGCCTATCACAATGTCACGAAAGATAGCTTTAAGCATTGGTGTCTGAAGCCCAAATCACTGACCAAGATGTGATATTTGGTGACTTTGGAGTGAGAGAAAATCCTGTGAAAAAGCACTTCTATTTTTTACAAAGTCATCACTGCATTTCCAGCCAGGTTTGTGCCACCAAAACTGCTTTTGAATTCCCAACATGATCATCTCGTAACCATACAAGTGCTCTTTGTGTCTGCGCCTAACCACAAGTTAACCACAGCGTCGTCTGAACATCAAGTTTCAATAATTCTGCTGCATAATAATGCACAAATGTAGAATATTCATGGTTTATAAAAAAGGTACAGTGCTAATATTTTATTTTATTTTTTCTGGCGATTGTTCGGCATCCATGGCTGCCACAACCCTGACATGTGGTTGATTTTTCGGGGAGGTACACCGTTGCTATGGTGTAGCTCTCGGTGGTAGGGCTGGCACTGATGATTTTTTTTTCATAATTGATAAATCTGTGGTTCTCAAATCTTCTCACAGCTATCTAACTCCATCTACAATATGACAGATGATTTCTGTTGAAAAACAGCTGTAAAACAGCAATTAAAACATTAAATTCCTTTTCATGTGCCGCAGTCGTTCTGTCTTTAAATTGGCAGGTGGGTTCCTGCCAAAATGTGCCGTTCATATTTGAAGGATTTCCCTCGTATAAGATCCGCTGTATGATGTATATTTCAATGACTCCTCCGTCTTCCAAGATTTAACTTCTTTCTAGAAATGCTGAATCTTCACAATTTGTTTTATTTTATTTATGATCAGATTCAAAGACGATCTGCACAATATGGCAGCCGCCCTCTGAATGTATTGACATCATCCTTCAAACGCTTATTCCAACCAAACATGAATCCATGTACGGGGTCGTTAAAGCGATGGAGTCTCTTTGAAAACATAAAAGGAGTTATCAGCTAAAAAAAGATATTGTAGCATCCGCCGCTTGACTGAAAATGACACCTCGTGAGGTTCACTTGGGTGTGTATGTACATTATTCAGTATATTTTGGCTGTCAGTCCGCTTTGCTTTTCCCCTATATCCGTCTTCCCTCGCTTCGCACCCGTTCAAATCGAGCTGTGTAGGATCTGACTTTGCAGTATCCATCACACTGTTTTGAGGTTAATGGTTCAGAGGATGGAGGCCAATCACTGTGTGTTTGATCAGGCATCCTGGGCTCTTCTGCATGCCTCACCACACTCCTTGTTAACTCATAACCTCGTCAGAGGTGCTTTTTTATCTGCATCCATGAAGCGAGTTGGAGCGGTTTCTGACCACGGGAGGCTGTAATGTTAATTAAACAGGGTGGTGAAGCGAGATGACAGAGATTCACCTGCGTTGTATGCAACAGCGGTGCATTCAATTGTGGGTTTTTTTTCTAGTGATCAAGGTCAGAATTTTTTTCTGTTTTGTGTTAATGATGAACTCTGTTTTGACCAAATGTAATTTCAGGTCTAATGACCCGAGCTGCTCCGAGAAAGTCTGGTAATATTCTGTGTCATAACCGCAAAGCAGCGCAGATGACTGTATTCATAAGTATATGAATAAATAATGGAACCCTGTAGCTATCAAAGACCACCAGTCTGGGTGCTGAATGACATTCATTTCATATGCTAGTCAATAATTGCACATTGATTTAATATTTGAGAAGGGCAATTTGAAGTACGGGATTTTTAGCACCATCTCTCTCTCTCTCTCTCTCTCTGTCTCTCTCCTTCTCTTTATTTATTTATATGATGACTTTTTTTTATTTGTATATTCATATCACGGTATCTAGGTTAGTAAATAGAATTCACACCAAAACTCAATGTGTTGAAAAATTGAGTCTATTTCAGTCTCAATGTTACAGCTCAAAGGCTGTAAGTCAAGAGCGTCTCAGTTGACCTTTGCTCCTCTCTCAGAGGAACCCCGCAGTCAGATCAGCAGCTTCTTCAGCGTGATTAAGATATGTGCTGTTGTACGCTACTGAATCCCTAATATTCAACACAGCCTCTGTGGCTATGAGAGTGTGTATAAATCATATGCAGATGATTTGGGAGTAAGTAACATATCATATTTAAAAGTGACTTTAATCATCTTTTATTTATTGGCAACAGCAACTTGTGAGAGTCAGATATCTCCCTGCGTTCCCAATTCGGAGCCTAAAATAGACCTGCTGCCAAGACCAATCCTGATGTGAGATGTACCATAAAATGTGATAAGTTAATCAGTTAATGTATGTTTGAAAGAAAGATATAAAACATCGCTGACAGCAAACAAGTAAATGATTGTTTTAGTATTTTGGGAAATACACAAATTTTCTCTCGAGCTGATGTAGAAGACGATAACTCATCCGCTCTCACGTCTTATTAATTATGTTCTTATCGACCGGCTAGTAATTTCAGGTTTTAAGCCAGCCAACGCCATGCCTACTGTGGCTCACGTGACGAATCACAGGAAATGACAGCATCTTGTTTGTCTCTGGAGGGAGACGCTGCTACGAAAGTCCTCTGACCAGCTAATTAGCCTTAGCTAATTAGCTGTCCGCAGATTGCTGCTGTCTATGGGAGGTTTTTTTTAAAGCTGGCAGATATGATCCATCACAAAACTAGAGAGAAAACAGATGGAAAGTGGTTTAAGTTTTTTATTTTTGTTCTTGAATAAACCTGCATCGTGCATTTGTGCATCAAAACTGGTGATGGCAGAATTAGCTAATTAGCTGGAATTAAGTCAAAGAGACACTTTTTTTTCTATTTGTCTGAATAATAATCAGTTAACTGAAGTAATGAATGACACATTAATCGGTAATCAAATTACTTTACGCTCTTACTTTACCCTAATTGCACCCTTAATAACAAAATTATTACATATCAACAAATAGGACAACAATAACGTTCTTTAACCTTCAGCACATCCAGCACACAAACGCTGCAGCTGTTTTATTCTTCCTGGGAAAAGGTTTTTGCTCATGTTGGACCTGTGTGAAAGCTCCACCATGTTGATCCATGTTTGTGGGGGTAGAAATAAACTCCAACCTTAACGCAGCCGCTACAGCACTCCAAATTGAGAGGCAACACGCAGTAAAAACACAGGGTAATCTACTAAAGCGTCTTGCATTTGTTCCCACAGTCGGGGTGTGCTTGGGAGCTGCTGGCGTGCGGGGTGTGAGTGGGAGAGATGAGCACTGGTGGCGGGAGGTCACTTTTTTCTGCTGCCCACCTTGGCACGCAACTAGCTTGTCTTCAGATCAGAGCTTTGCCATGAACTGGAGGTTGGCAATGAATCCAAGTGGCCGGGGGAGATAAGGCAGCCTCTGGGACATTACAGATGCAGGCATTAGCTGAGTGGAGACTTGATGGAGAGCAGGGCAAGCTGAGGCCTTTGATAATGCTGCCGATGTTTACTGCCACTACTCAAGAATGAGGCATCTGCTCTGCGGTCAACAGACTCCAGACTTAGAAAGACTTGTACAGACACAAAACGGTCAGTGCACAGGCAGAGAGTGATTGCATTTTTTCATGTTGCCCATTCTTTGCCATGTTGCCTGTCTTGAGGGAGCTGGCAAATGCAAAGTGAGGACAAATGCTGTAGTTGCACAACATCCAACTGTATTATTTTACTGCAAATTACAATATTTAAAACTATTACATTTATCTGAATACAGCGTTTTGTTGTCCAGCTGCTATATAGTGTTGTTATGACTCACTGTTGGTTTGCTTTTCCTCTTTCCTTGTTCCCTTTTTTTTTTTTTTTTTCCACCTTACTGACATGCAGGCGATTCCCATTGGATTGCTAGCAAGCCACGGTTTCAGCTCCCCGCTTATCTGACAGTAACAGTGCCTGTCCCATCCTGAATCTAACATTTACTGTACCATCCTTCTCCCTCTTCACTGGCTTCAAGTCGCTCTGCCATTTACCATTTGTGCCAAGCCTGCAATGCAAAAAGACAACCCTGACCGCAGGGGGAGGAGAACAGTTGACAAAGTGGATGTCACTCTCCAGTGGTGTTTCTCAGCTGAGTAATTCCATAGCTGGAATAAACATTGAATATCTGACGTATAATATGATAACCCGCAATGTTATTAAATGTACAACAGGTCCTCATTAATTAAAAACCTCAGACGTCCAAACAGCATGGTCAACCAGCTGGGCCTAATTTACAAATACTTTAATGGTGATAATAAATTCCATGTCATGTGAAATACTAAAAAACTGCAGACATCACACAGCCTTTCACAGTTTCATTTTCAGAATATATATATTTGTCTCATAAAGCAGTGTATATAGGAATAAGCAAAGGAAAAATGTCTCTCTGCATTTTTTATGCCCTTTGAGATATACTTTTTTAATTTATCAACCCCATAGTTTATTAATTTACTTTGTAATTTGTAAATGTATGCCTCTACCAAACAATTGAGATGGCAGGTCATGGTAGTAGTAAAATGGAAACAAATGACAATTACAAACCCTGTGCTATTATTATGCTTGTTTTATGCTAGTATACCAACTTTTTAAGTACAATTTTTTTAATTACCAGTACAAGTATTATTTCCATTTATCATCAGACTAATATGAAAACATCTCACAAAAGCTTGTATATGATGGAATAACATTAATTATATGGTACAACAGTGAATAATGACCCTTTTTTATAGAAAACTCAAATTTATTATCTTAGTGTCAGTACTTTTAACATAAAAGGCTACTGAAACTGTTAAATAAAGCATTGCTTTAGACAGTAAAAAAAATGAATTTACCAAAGTTATTTCACTGTATATCTAATGAATAATTATAATTATTATTATAATGAATTAATTATTAAACCACAATAAATGATCATTGGTTAACTTACTTCTTAGCAAATAGTCAATTTTAATTTAATTAGCTTAGCTTTGCTACCTTCACCGTAAAAGGACAAATCAACCGTTTGATTATATTTGATATATTTGACCCTTGACCTTGATTTTTTTGTTCATAACATACTGAAACCGATTAGATGGCTCAACCATGTTTAAGTGAATTCAGCACAATTTTCAGTAAGACATAGCGACTCAATATGTACTCAAAATTTGTTTTTTGAATGTTTTAAATCCCCTCATATCCTGTAATTTCTCATGCAGCTTGTAAATAATTTCATATCTGTAATACCCTCAGAACTTCTCGAGCTCAGAAAGGAAACACCGTTATAATTTCAATAGCAACAATCTCACTGATCATTTATTATAATAAAAAACTAATCATCTGATCTTTTTTCCCCCAGTTTACTGATTGATAATGTATCAAGGAAACACAATTACACACTTACTGCTGACTTTAAGTCCTAATTCATTTCACAGACAGGCCACTGGCTCGCCAAATTAAATACAGTGATATCTCTTGGTCTCCACCTCTATACTTCATGCTTTCAAGGTTTCATTTAATATGCTCCATCCACAAATTAACAGGATGTAATTTGAAATTTAATATGGAAAAGGCATATAATAAAGGGGTCACGTTTGGTGTGTGATGAAATACTGTATAATCCATCTCTCGGACGCTGCCATGTGGTCTAATCAGGCACGGTCAAGTAGACTGTAGACTACAGCACTATTCTATTCATCCGTCTGTCTGTCTATTGTTTAACTGCGTCATATTTGCTTACTTACACTTTATAATTTAAATTTCTGATATTTTAACAAGATACTTTACACATTATATCAAGGTATTTTTATCTCAATCATATTTTTCTCATAATTACTAGGATTGGGAGAAAAATCAATACAACTTAGTACTGTAATATTTTGCATGACAATATTATATCAATACACAGACGCAATTTTGGGGGTTCATACTACATTTTGTGCTCTTACCATGAAACCTAAAGGTATTGGAGTTCAGCCCATCCATCCTATACCTGTATTTATAAATCATTTCAGTGGTTAGAGAGGTCTCACTCCATCCCTTATCCACTCCCGCTGGATATTATGAACCATTTAAAATCAATAAAACATTTCCTTTGCATGGAATTGGTCGATGATTCTTTTAGGGAGTGTCACATTGTTGCGCCTTGGTGACAGGAAGGAATTGATTTTGTGATGACTTTATTTCCCCCAAGGAATAAAACTAAGAGTTTTACTCGGTATAGATAATTATCATTCATCTTAATTTCCGTGTTAAGAGGAACATTTGTTAGGTGGTGTTTATGCCTTCAAAAACAATACCTGAAAGACTTAATGGGCGATCAATAGTGCATAAGTCTCTAGTGCATCCAATTGTCATAAATGTTCTGGCTTGTTTGTCTTCTACGGCAAATACTATTAGGTTTTCTAATTCCAGAGCAAATGTCCCTGATGTGGTACCCAGCTGTTACGTTGAAGTCCCATTTTCTCTTGGATATCTTCGTGTCATAGAGTCTTGAAGTATGCATATTCCCCCTGCGCCTGTGTGGGTTTTTTCTGAGTGCTCTGGTTTCCTCCTGCAGTCCAAGGACATGCAGGTTAGGTTAATTGGCGACTCTAAATTGCCCGTAGGTGTGAATGTGAGCATGAATGGTTTTCTGTCTCTACGTGTTACCCCTGTGATTGACTGGCGACCTGTCCGGGGTGCGCCCCACCTCTCGCCCAATGTCAGTTGGGATCGGCTCCAGCTCTCCTTTCGCGCCCCTTCAAAGGACAAGTGGGTATAGTTAATGGATGGATGGACTCAAAAGCTTCCTTATTTGCCTTGTTAACCAGTTGCTTTACTGATCTTTCCCCTAAACGCACCTAAATGTGCACATTTGTTAAAAATCAATAAATGTAAAAAAGTTTACCTCTGGAGACAATCCCATTTACTGAGACCCAGCCAAAAGGCCAACAGGACTTTTTCGTGTAGCATTACCGTGCCTTTTCAAAAGCGTCTTGCCACCGGCGCTTGATGCCTGTAGCTATTTTGCCCTGTGGGAAGTATTTTCTCAAGTGACTGTTGCCAATCTCATACCTACCTCCGAAAGGTCGGTGCCAATTCCCCCCCTTGCAGTCGAACATAGGCACAGCCCTTTCCTTGCATCCAGCTCACCTAATTATCCTGGTGCTATGAGGCATGTCAGAATGTATTCATCCTGCTACTGCCAAGCCGGTTTCCAGCCTGTACTCTTTAATTGGTCTTCATTATAAAGGTATATGGGTAGAAAACAACACGCAGGTAAAGGCTTTATTTTTCTTGTTTGTATGTTGCTCGCTGAAATAGTTGATAGTGCGTGTTAACAATAACAATACTTGTGCAATTATATGGAGGAAGTTGCTCATAGAGCAATAGCTTTCCCTTTGTGTCTCACACACACAGAAACACACACATATAAGCGGAATATCGGAAATGAAGTGAAGTGTTTAGAAGAAAGGGAGGATTTTCAGAATCCATTACAATTTACAAGCCTAACAATAACCCTTTTTTTCCCAATGATAACTTAAATTTTGTATACACTTTTGAGTTGTTAATTCTCTTATTTCATTGAAAATAATGCTTTGCACAGGTAATGATGCTTTTGCATTTCCTGCTGTGGTCTGCCCATAGCAAAAGGAGAAAATTAGATAGATGAGTAGCTGTTGCTGGTTTGATTATGTAAGAATGTGGCTTAGTATTTGTGACAGAAATCTACCTTTGTGGTCGTTTCTAAATGACAGTAAGCAGTTCATTATAGTGCTGTAGCTGTGACTAATGATTATTTTATCTGCGATTAATCTGAAGATATTTGTTCTTTATTAAAAGAGCAGTTGTTTTGTCAACTTATTAGTCTGTTAAATACGTACAAACATTTATTCAAGTAGGCCAAGATAATGTCTTTGCATATTTACCCCTTTGCATGGGGGAAAGCTGTGGCCGAGGCCTTATGTTTTTGGGTTGCCCATATATCCGTCCCATTCTCTTAAACCCAATAGCTCAGAAACGCCTTGAGAAAATGTCTTCAAATTTAGCACCAATGTTTGCTTGGACTCAGTGATTATATGATTAGGTTTTGGTGGTAAAAACTCAAGGTCACTGTAAGCATATTGCTCTCATTAATATGAACACAATATTTCAAGAACACCGAAGGGAATTTTATCCAAATTTGGCGCAAATGTTGACTTTGGCTTTATGATGAACCGATTATGTTTTGTTGGTCAAAGATCAAAGTCACTATGACCTTGTGACTGTCTCACTTTTGTAAACGTAATATCTCAAAAAGAAAACATCCTTTGGCTAATCAATGCACCTACTAAATTTTGGTGATCAAAAGGTCAAGGTCACTTTTTTTTGCTTTAATTCAAGAATTCATATGCTAAACTTGACAAAATTCCACAGAAATGTCTAAAAGGGTTAAATAATGAAGTGATGATTTAACAAAAAGCAACAGCAAATCATTTTATTTGAACAGATGCAACCAGCAAATGTTTGGCAATTCCTCTCGAAAAAAAATAACAATTAATTGATCATTAAAATACATGATGGTTGACTGTGCCTCAATCTATAATTAACTAGTTGTTTCACCTCCACTTGATGCCATATGTTAATTAATTAAAAGATTGGTGTGCTTTACCCACTTGGATAATTAGTCAGATAGACGCATATTAATACATTTTCAATACAATAAATTAATAAATAAAGTAAATCTAGGGCACACATTTAAAATCCAGGCATATCTGGAGCATTTACCTGAACTTGACAAGATTTTTCCTTTTTTGCCTTTTGCAGTTTGCTGTGACCACAGCGAGGCACAGTAGGTGATAAGCAGTATGGCGAAAGAGTCAGAGGGATTTATCTGGAGCAGTGCTGAGTGGGGGAGCAGATAAAGGGGTTAACACAGATGACTTGTTTTGACAGTAATTGAACAGAGGAGATGGAAATGTGTTAACAGCATTATGCAAAACAGAAAAAAAGAATGTATTTAATTGGTAGATGCCAAAAGTGTGTTGTTAATGACAACTTAGAGTACTAAAATATCACCAAAATCAATTAAAATATTATTTTAATATATAATATTATTTATTATTACATGATTTATGTAATTATGAGCATTTTTCATGCAATGTAGAACCATAATACGAGACTGTATTGATCTGTATACCTTTTTCTACTAATTGTATGGATCAGTCACAATACAATGTTCTGATTACGGTGAATAATTATAGAACATATATTACATGGACCGCTGAAAATGAAACGTACAAGCAACTCTTTGGTAAAAGATGGTATTCCTGTGGGGACTGTTTGCAGCTGCCCTTAGAAGTGTAAAGATTTGAGTCAGACCTTTTTAGGAGCAGGTGGCCATCATGGGGATGGTCTGTCTGTCCAATCTATCAGATCGTGAGTTCTTTCTGGGAAAAATAACATACTTAAGCAGCAGAGCAGAGAGAAATTGATCTGGTCAGTACCCTCAGATATTGATCTAGCTTTTGCGTTTTCTTGGCCGTCTTTGATCAGAAAGTTTGCTTCTCATGGAAAAAAAAGAACAGATATATAATGCATTTTACACTCAGTCACCAAAGGAAAAAAATAGCTCTACGAGAAGAGCAATTAGTATGTTCCAAATGTAATTTCCTCCACTTTCATTCTTTACTGTACTTTAATTCATTCTAATTATTACAAGGTTTTTCAGAGTAATTGCTTTCGGATCGGAGGAGCTGGAACATCAAAAGGTAATTCATATAATCTCCACACCTACATTGAAGAGCGGGGGTGTGCATTGGCAAAAGTAAGGGACATGAAATAAGACCATTGAAAATTGTGTGATTGGACTGACCTTTTGGGAGAGGACAGCAGACAATATGAGCACCTGTACAGAGCTCGCTTATGAGTCAGCGCATGTTAGCTCATTAAGTATCTATCTATACACTCTCATGTTAATGGCATACATTTTTTTGGCACCCTATTTTAATTTTGACAACACGGCTTGACCTTTTTGCAAGTCTTCCTCAAATGACTGGAAATAGGCAATGTATAGCTCATCCTTAAGTTATTCATTGAAATGTCAGCTGTGGTTTGGGATATGGGCGCATTTATAGATGGTTATGTTGACACTACTTTACTGAGAAGCCGGTTGAGCGGCAGGAAGGCATATGTATGTTATTCGAGGAAATAAGTAGTCTGCCAGTGGTTGGAGAATGTAACATTATGTGTACTACTGTAGGAGACTTCCCCTTTCTGTATGTATGCTTCGGACCAATCCACCCATTAAATCTTCATCATATTTGGTATTTTCATTCTTTTATTCTTATTATATTCAGCAACTCTTCTGAACTTTGTCGCACGTTTATGCCTCGGCACCAATGACAGCCATGTCCAGAGACTATTTTGTTTTGGGGTTGTCCTCTTGGTCTCAACAATGACAACAGTAGATGTTGGTGGTTGAAGGTCACTGTGACCTTGCGCCTATGTAATTCTTCCATATGCATTATCTAAAAAAGGCCTTGATGAAATTTCCTCAAATTTGGCAAAACAACCACTTTGACTCAAGGATGAATTGGTTCGATTTTCGTGGTCCAAGCTCCAAGGTCAAAGTCACTGTGACCTTGTTCGTGTCATTCTTATGAATGCAATATCTCAAGGACACCATGAGAAATTTTCTTTTTCTTTCAAATTTGGCACAAATGTCTACTGTCCACTTGGACTCAACAATGAACAGAGTAGATTTTGGTGGTCAAAGGTCACTGTGACCTGGCCTTTGTTTCATTCTTGTAAACACAATACCTCAAGAAGGCCTTGGGGAATTTTCTAAAATTTGGCACAAATGTCCACTCTGACCACCAAAATTAATTCAGTTCATCCTGGAGTCAAAGTTCCATTTTCAAGATCACTTTGACCTCTTAAAACATATTTTCAGCCGTAACTGAAGAAATCAGTCATGACAAAATTTCATGCAAATGTCTGATAAAATAAAACAAAAGGTCAAAGCTCAACTTTGCTGTGACCGTATAATGTTCCTTAAAAACACCTTTCTGACAGTTATTCTATGTCATAACTCAGGAACAGAAGGGGAGTCATTTGGTGGGATGGTGAATTGGTGATGCTGATCTTGGGTGCCCGCCTTTGAAATGTGCTGATTGTATCGATGTTCTGTGCTGATGTTGAACATCTGTGAAAAGCATCCATGTTTTAGAATTTGTAGCTTATATGCAGCAGCATTCATATTAGAAACATTTTTTAGTGTCATGGCTACATAAGAGTCATGGATGTAAATCTGTAACTGAGGCATACAACTAAGAGGCAGTTAAATCTAGCTTATTTTTACTTTCTGTTATGAGAGGAGGTGTCCTCAGCTGAAAATTACTCAAGGAGATATGAAATTTCTAACTAATCAAGGACAAACCAAATTTATTTGTATAGCCCAAACGATGGCTCAGAGGGTGACATTGAGTTTACAGAGAGTGAAAAGAAAAGTTGTAAAAGAAATTGTAAGTACAAAAGAGCAAAAAGGGTTTATTACACTGTGATTCCAACACTGATACTGTGAATCCAGTATGAAGAGGTCCATTCATGTCCAGTGGGTCCAATGAGAGAAATCCAATTACATGAATAAATCAAATTTTAGTCCCTGAGTCTGTTCACATCGTTTTAATGAGGTATTTTTCGGCATTTGGTAAAACTTAAAATTTCACTAACTTGAATAATGTTTCACCTTGGAGAACTTTATCCAAAGATATTGAAATCAGTTTAACCAAGACGTGGTGCAAACCAAACTTGAGGGGGCACCAAACAGCCAGGCAGTGAATAACACTGAAATCTCAACCTGTTACATTTACTACTTGATACCATTTTCAGGCAAATGACAGTGGAGAAACCTCATTCGACATTACCTCACACAAACTGTGTGTTTCTGCCTCAAACCCGATTCCAAACTTACATTTGCGCGCTCCGATGTTAATGTAAAACTCACTCTGACATTTATTTAAAATCCAATTTAGCTCAGGTGCTAGGGGGATATCAAGTCTTGATGGAGTTTTGTGTCACCTCTCTAATGAAGGGACCAATGCAAGGACTTAGAGGCTGATGAATATGAGCAGATGTCAGAGTATGATTTGACACATATTCCATCAATTTCGCCATGTACCTGCAAGGAAATAAAATGTATGAATAACTCATTTGGTAAACAGAGCAGCTCATATAGCACCACAAAATTGCAATAAACTAGATGCTAAATCATTTGCGGTGTGTGGCATTTGTGTGTGTGTGTGTGTGTGTGTGTGTGTGTGTGTGTGTGTGTATATATATATTCTGTGCATGTGGATAATTTTGATAGGCTCTGTCACTTGCACAATATGTAATAGAAAAAAAAACATGTTCTTGATAGTGCAGGATATCCAATTTTGAATATTTCTCACAAGTTTTTGCCTATTCTTACCTGAGGAGGATGCAAAATAACTACCAATTAGTGTCTCCACAAGGCACAATACAATGGACCTCTCTAGTTAAAACGCTCTCCAGAGAGAGATGTAAATACGAGGTGTGTGAAAGTTTCCCCTTCTTAAAATGAAATGAGCCTATATGATTCCCCTCGTAGAAAATGCCAGAGTTTGACAGAAAGGCAAAACAGTATAAAGGTCTTATCTTGATGACCTGCCTAGACTGATATAGCAAAATATTGGCATTTTAATAAAAATGCCTCCTGACATTTCTGTCATTTTCTAATTCTTTTCTGTCAAGGTGACCTTTTCTTAGCCTCTACTGTGAGCATTTCCTCGTGCTCACATTATCAAGATGCTTTGGTCTCTCTTGTACACTCCCAGTGGGAGCGTGCTATGTTTTATAGTTCTTTAGAGGTGTATTAAAAGTTTATACTCAGCAAAAAGAGAGTAAGTGCTCAAGAACTTTGAAGTACACAAAAACACAGAGTCTTAAACAGAGTTTATTTCGTAAAGGTCTCAGTCACATACATTACTGTTTATCACAGACTTGTGTTTGCCCGTACGCAGTCTAAAGTCATTCATGTGCATCTGTCGATTACTGCCTGCCTCTCAAATTAATCTGCAACATGACCTTTACAGCCGTCATCTGTCTTGTGACTGAAGTTCAAAAGAGATACAAGTGTGAGCGTGTGAATGCCGTGCGTGCGTCTCTGCAAATGCATCACGTTGTTGTTCATTATTGTAAATCAAAACCAGCAGAATAAAGGATGCTCAGCCATAGCTTAAAAACTTTGTTTCATTATTGAGACATTCAAGCATTGAATATTTGTCAGCTTGTTCCCAGACACATCAATGCACAATGCACACCAGTCACACGCTGCTTGAAAGCCAATTTAATTAGCCAAGCCTCTCACAACAGTCTTAAACAAGACATCTTAAGACCTAATAAGACGTCAAACAATTCTGGCATATTGTCCCCAGGAAATCAGCCACATTGTGTCTGAATGTTTGTTGGCAACCTTTAGCAAACGCACTGGGCTTCATTCCTCAAAGCTTAAAGCGCTATCGGTTTGGCACAGTTACTCCAATTTTCGAGCATGCTCACTTTCACGTGACTCTATGAGCAGCCAGTCAATTGCCACTGGAAACAAGTGAACTTATTTTGACACATTAGCAGATCTCTATCCCCCAGTCCTCCCCTCCCGCGGTGACACAGCAAAGGGTTTTAAATGGGAAAATTCAGATCAGGCAGGGAGGCAGTCACCCAATTAAGATGCCACTTATCTAAGTTAAATATCTCAACATCCACCACATACAGGGGCTCAACATTTTGCTCACACTTTTTTCTGCTTTGAGACATTGGGCCTCATGCAAGAAACAATTTGCAAAAACATTCTCATTTTTGCGCATGATTTGCTCTCATTTTGTTAGTGGATTCACTAATGTTTTAGGTTTTTTTTTTTGCTGTATATTTTTTTATTATATCCATAATTTTTGACGCCAGTCACATATTTTCTTGGCTCATGACTTTTGTTAGTAATTGCTTTCCCATTAGCTGTGGTTGTGCTTTTTGTTTAGTGCTAAATAGCAATGTAAGCATACTAACTTGCTGAAGAAAGTATTTTTATAAGCATTTTATTGGGCTGAAATTACATTTGGCCTAATTACTGTATTTTATTCTATCTTTAGTTCTTTTATTCATTATAATTCAAATGTATTCTCTATTAATGGTCTACTTTTAGTATTGCAATTGTATTTCATTTTAACATTTTTCTGTCAGTTCTGACTCATGTCTTTGTATCTTTTATCGGTTTATTGTTCATCTTAAATACCATTTTAGGAGGTTTCAGTTTTAGTTTTGATGGATTTGATTCACTTTTGTGGTCAGTTGACGGCTTTTTTTTGTGCCTGAAACTTCTTCTTTGCATTTTGTGCAGCACAAAATAATAGCTTTACTATAATATTGAATTTTTGGATAAACTAGAATGTGTGACATGCTCTCTCGTCACAATTATTGAAGTATTACCTGCTCTGCATGTTTTCTGATAGTATTTTTGCACTTTACTTGTAAGCTGGTGTGGGTACATATGGACATGTGGAGTCTATTTTGAGAGTGGCAAAGTACTCCTGAAAACATCCTTAGACGTCAGAGTCAGTTTTTGGATATCACATAAAGTGGCCTTTCTTCCCACCTGATGTCGGGTTTGATGACACACAAATTGACATGTTTCCTGTGGCACGGAGGCTTGTTTGTCTACAGAAAAAACACCAATTTGTATGATGTCTGAAAATAGATGCTGAGGTCTGTGGATGCACACCATGTAGTTTTATTGCCTGAATCAGGTCCGCTGAAGTCAGCCTCGGTAGTCGGCCATTTGATAACTGAAGTGTTTGTCATCTGTTTGTAAAAAAACGTGTTAAAAGTCAACCGCCACGTTGTGAGGCCACAAACTGACTATTAAAAGACTGGGAAACGACACAGTATTTACAGAGCACGTGGCACTTAACCACTTGTAAGGGAAAAAAACAACTAAAAACAATCCCTACATGTAATGTTATACCAACTAAACCCATAGAGATACTGTCGAGATCACTTCAGAGACTTTCATTTACAAAACATTCACCAGTTGCCATTGAATTGTTGATGTGTGTCTTTGGAGCCATTAAAATCAATCAAAAAAAGCTATATAATTACTTTTGCTTTGCCTAATTGTCACTCATGTGTACATAGCAACATGTGCCCTTCATACTTTGATACTTCAGCATGTTTTCTTTTCTACACTTTTTTTCTCAACTGAGCCAGTAAGTAAAACTTCATTAATAGAACACAATACATCCCAGGTGGAGGCACAACGTGCAAAGTACAAGTTAAAGCCACACGACAAAGCCGTGGACAACATAAAAGTGAATCAAATCCATTAAAACTAAGACTAAAAACCCCTAAAATATTGGATTAGATGAAGAATAAACTAATAAAAGATACAAAGGCATGTGAGCCACAGCTGATAGAAAAATGTTAAAATTAAATGAAATAATAATACTTAAAGTAGATAATTAAAAGATGATAATACATATGAATTGTAATAAATAAAAGCTGATAACACACAAGTAAAACAAACAAAAAATAAAGAAGAAGACGAAATAATAGATAAATCAATAAACCAGTAAAAGTAAAACCAAACCTAAGTTTAAACCAATAAAATAAAATAAAATAAGTGTATTAACATGAGATAAAAAAGCTCAAAAACCTTGGCAATCGTTCTTAAATGATGAAACCTCACTGAAGTAATGTTGTCTAGCAGGAGAAACAGGTTTCCCTGCACCTGTTTGGCATTTTAAATGTTTCTTTAGGCCACAAAGTTAATAATTTGCTTTGTTGCCAAGTTCAACCAAAGGCCCATGACGTTTGTTTGGCGGCCGTCTTGAATTGATGTCCACGCTAATGGCAAAAAAACTACCGTTTTTTAAAACCACATAACATGCAAAGACAAATTAACCCACTTTTTCATATAATTTTGACTCCAGGGATCAAAAAGAAAGTAACAAGCAGGCAAATGACACCGTTTTAGTCGCTATTAATATAACTATAATATTTGTTTTGTAGTTCCCAATAGCCAGATTTTAAATAAATATATGTGGTAATCATTGTTACACATTAAAAAAATATTGAGAATAATACATTTCATGTTTTCTAGTTTTGAAGAAAAACGTTAAAGCATCAGACAGAAATGATGGTTTTGTTTTTAAAAAGCATAAATCTTGTGATATTTCTGTGTGGCAGTGTTATCAAGAAATTGGGTACAGGATCCTGTGCGATGCCCATTTTTTAGTAATTTCATTTAAATGTCTCCTGTGTTTTTCCCACTTCAATATCATTGAGAAGATGGCTGTGTCATTCTCATTGCTCTCACCAGGCTCTGGTTTTTATAATTGCCTTCTCCTTATTCTAAGGCCAGCGGCTTGATGGAGCTGTATGTTAATTGTACAGGCCTCCAGACATTGTACTCAGCAGTCACTGCCAATGTGGCGTAACTAATAATCTGAGGTCTTAGAATTTCTTTAAAAAAAAAGTTAGCGGATGACCTTAAAACCGTCATTTGTTTCCTTCGTTCCATCTTTTTTTTTTTTTGGGCCTTTTACGAGTGTGCAATTCAGTAAGAACAGAAAACAAATCTAAAATCAGTGTTGAATTGGCTCTGGAGGAAGCTGGACAAACTCCACTCAATAAGTCATGCTTAACTCAACCTGATAAATAATACATCATATTCCATTATTGAAACTATCCAATCACATTAACCAATAACAATGGGAGCAAGAGAACAGGTGAGGGGGAGGCAGCTCAATTTCATCCCGTAAATAAGGGTGAGCTGACCAGCTGGGGCTCCTGCAAGTGGCTACATCAAGACTGACAGCTGCCAGATAGCTTACAGACTTGTCAGAGCCACGGATGACCTCAGATGTCTGGCGAGTATTTTCAGGAATGTGCACGGGGGTGGAGATGGCAAGGTCAGATGTAGCGTGTTTAATTTGTTTTCTTTTCAGTATCAAAGGTGCACAATATTTCAGAGTTAACCCACCCTTTTTGTTTTAACATCTGATTAAGCACCGTCTAATTAAGCTGTGATAGCTTGTCCGTATTTGCCGGAAATTAATTTATTCTCTGCCAGCATGATGAGACAGATCAAATCTTTAACTGAAAGTTTGTCATTTTGCAGCATGGACTCTTTTTGCACATGGTTTTTGTATCTGACTAATGGGAGCAACACTTTTTGAAAATGGTCCAGCACTCAGCGATACCTCTTCAGCTGTCTGCAGCAAAAAAAGCCTAAAGTGTTCATTTAAATCCACTAAAAGTTTTTGGTTTGTGACTGACATGCTCATAGTGTTTTACAGTTTAGGGAAAGGATCCCAACAGAGATAGATCTCTTGTTTAAGAGAAAGATCATTTTTGTTGCCCCAGAAACAGCTTCGAAATTGCCACCACCAAACCCACCAGACTCTATTTAAATAAACAGTAATTTTGTCACTGTAAAACACACGTATTTTAAAGTTGACAGACACAAAATAAAACTCATTAAAACTTTCCCCATTTGTCTCTCCACTGTTCCTACTATCACCAACTCTGACTTTGATAAAATAAACCCTTAATTTACCAGTTAGATGTGAAAATGTGCTGCTTCTGTACCTGCTAAAATTACAGTTGTTTTTTTTTTTTTTTTAAATGGGGTCTGGTGGGTTTGGCAATGATGATCTTGGGCTTTTTCTGCTTAAACAAAGAACTTAATCTTAAAAAAACAGGGTTAACTCTGTACGAATCCGCCACAGAAACTGTCAGACACTCAGAGCAATAATTCGAGCCTGTCAGCGACGTAAACAAGCCTTTTTAGATGATGCAAATTTAGGGTGCAAACATGCTTCAAGTGTTTAGCCTGTGTCATTGCTGACTGCAGCAGTCTCACCAAATACTGGACATTTTTTAAAAAGTGTTGTTTCCCATTACTCACTTGGACACAAAAACATAGAAAAATAAAGTCTAAGTGGAAATTAAACTCAGTACCCTTTGGCACACAAATCCAGATGATGTCCAAAATCAACTACAAGCACGAACGCTGAGCTGAGAAACCTTGACTGAATTTTCCTTTTGGTATAAAAACAGACTTTTGTCTGTATAAAATGATTTTTGGCAACCAGTGCTTGAATGGTTCAAAAACACATACAGAGGGGGATATAACAAAAGAAGTCATCCTAACTACCAAGAATGACAATTTATTCTTGATCAACAAAACTCCTAAATATTGAAGCACAAACAAAGTTGAAGCGATAGACGCCGATAAACTTTGACAAGATAATGTCCTGAAAAAATCAAACAAATGATAGAAGAGGAAATAGCTAATATTACAGACCCAATGTGCAGGATTAAGGGGGATATATGCAATAAGATTGGCTCTTTTTTTTATTTTGTTAAAATCAGCTGAAAGTAAGAATCATTGTGTTTTTTGTTACTTAAAATGAGCCATTTATATAAGAAGTGGGTTCTTCGGTTCGGTCGCCATATTTCCACAGTGGCCCAAAACAGAAAAAAAAATCTGACTGTAAATTAAAATATCCATGTTTTTGCGTCATCTACCAATTTTATAAGCCAGCCTGCAACAGGAGACATTGGAAAAATACTGATTTGTGATGTGAAACCTGTATTTTGTGTTTTTGCCAGTTTAAATCACCTGGTATGTTTGTTTTGGAGACTAAGAGACCTTTGCGGATAATTCAGCTCCCGGTAAAAAAAAGATCCAAAGATCCAATGAACATTGATGATATTCTAAACCGGTAGAAGTTTTAGCTGGTTGTAATCTGTAATTCTCACCACTAGATGCCACTGAATCCCCCTAAATCTTACACACTGAGCCTTTAAGCAGTTCCATGCCCTCACTATCAAATACTCATGCAAACTTACAGTATTTTGCTTATTCTTTACTTGATTTTCCCTATTTCCCTTGCTTGCACAACTCTCACGATCATAAATGTAATGATCATAAATAAAAACCTGAAAAACAATATCTTATTTTTTCTTTTTTGAAAACTTAAAATTTGTATACCAATACATCAGCTCCCTTTATCATAGCACTTTCCTCTGCAGAGCTTAACCTATGCAAATCTTTTATTTCGATTTGGCATCTTGCAAACAGACATTTTGGGTTTGCCATGCAGAGAAGAGCATTAAAATTACTTGGAGTCAGGTTGAAGTATATCGCTGTCATGCAGAATACCTGATAGCCCAATTGTCTTTTGTCAATGCTCCCACTAGAGTGAGATAAAAGTTTCTGAACTGGCAATTGTGAGTGATCATGCCCTGAGGCAAATCACCATCATTTGTCATATTCAGCCGCGGACGTATCGGCGAAAACACCTTTATTCTGCATATTTTCACAGTGCATTGGATCACAGCTCTGGAATATGTTCACTCTGTTGATATGAAAGAATGATTTACCTCTGTTATGTTCAGACATTGTCGGGGCATTAAAGATAGATTATTGGGGAGCTCTTTAGTGTGAGGGATGCGAATTAGAAAATGTGGTGTGTGCCGCTGCTGTGATGACATTGAATTTAAATCCTTGACACGCAGCAGCGAAGTGCTGGGCTGTAATGATTAGGCTAATCTTTATTATTGACCAAAATAACACTGCAGCTTTATTAATCATGTGACATTACAGAGCAAACGGTACAATGTGCCAATATGTATTGATCATTCACATAACGGACAAAGTGATTGGACCAAATGAATCTATTTGAACGTCTTAATTTTAAATGTAACCAATGCATTTTGTTTCTTTTTCATTATGAATAAGGCTGCTTTAAGTATATTCACTCCTATGTTTTACAACCCCAGTGAGCTGATTTTATTTTGCGTGTTTTACTGCTTTCTCTGAATACATCTGAAGCCTCCACCAGTCCAGCAGGAGTTGAGTTAACAGAGTTGAGTCTGATTAAAAAATTCCAGGCCGGACCATCCGAGCACATAGAAACTGTTAAAAAAAACCCACTAAATTTAAATATCTTCCTGTCACACATCCTTGTTTGAATGAGTTGTCACAACTAATACCACAGCAATATAATAGGGCCAAAATCTATTGTTTACCATTTTAGCTTTCACTTTAATTAGGTTATAATAGTTTTGCCAAATTAATTTAGATTAGAAAATCAGAACAAACATCTGTATCACATGTATAATAGCAAAAGTAACTAGGGACTGTACCTAATTTATCAGATTATGGGGAGGCTGGGGTGTGACTTTCAAAAAAAATCAAATAAAATATTATTATTATTATCATTATTATATATCTCCCTCTCCGGAGCTGCAATAAGCCCTTTTTTTCCCCTGAGCATACCTGCTGGACTGTGGACGAAAGCATAACCCTTCCTCTACCGTAAAAAAACAAACATATCTCACAGTTTCTGCCTATGTTAAATGGTGTCATTTTGGAGATTTTTTTAAAGAAAACATGCCACTCAAACTAAAGGATGTCAGCGGTGAAATCTCAGTTGGTGGACTGCCAAGAATTGTTTTGAGGGGTTACGTATGTCGGTCTAAATGCTAATTTTGTTACTCTCCAGTTTCAGGGTTAGCATAATGTTCCGGCAGCAACACACTCTGCCTCAGGGACAGCATTGCCATCTGGTCGCTGAATGAGCTCCTACACGACGACAGACTAAAATGAATGGCATTTTTGTATTTTAGGTATTTTTTCATTTAAAAAAAACACCCTGTTAGGTACTTGATGAGTACTGACCTTCCAAAAGCACGACCAACCAAAACTGGCATCACTATGTCAAACCCACTTGCAGGTTTTGGGGTTCTGATGCTTTGTAACAAAATTTAATTATATGAGATTAAATGTCCCTTCCCATCTCCCCAGTGCTTAAATAAATATTAAAATTGTCTCCCCCATTGTGCGCCAGCCCCCTCCTCTCTCATAAATAACTAACAGTCCCTAGCCAGAATAACATCGATTTGTGATATTTTGGTACCTCAATCATTCCTCACACTGAGGGTAATTTTTCATTTTGACAAGATTGGCAACTTCTTATTGCACATTTCGTATTTGCAAATTGAAAATAAACCTTCCAATGTTTAATTTAAACCTGTACCATGTATACAGCATTTTTCACTGACAGTTCATTTCCCAAAAATCTGCAGAACCTTAAAGTAGAACGAAAGCCCAAATCACAACATTACTGTGTGGACTATGTTCAATTAACCAAAACGTATTCTTACATTCTGCCCGTCTAAACCGTAATAACACCACTGGCATTTTCTTTTTGTCTTTATATTGGTTGCCTAGATACCTTGTTTCTGTAACACAGTGATTAGGTGCTTATGAACATCAAACAGCGACCAGCTTTGACTTCTCTTTCCCACTTTATTCCAGCATTATTTTCCTATTTACATGTCATTCACGATGATGTGGTTTGTAGATTCGAAGCTGCACAGGATCAACAACTTTTAACAAGTTCAGAGGAGATGATCACATTTTAGAAAATAAAACAGTATAGCCTCTGACTTGGCTGATCAATATGAAACGTGTGGACAACAAGCCCAGGTTTGTTTGATTTTTACTGTGGATTCTGCCTGGCATTTCATTTTCATTTTGGACAGTAACTTACGGAGTTCAGGCTTAAGCATGTCAGAGGCCAAACAAAGAAAAAAAAATGTTAATCCTCGCATAGACAGAAACCATAAATTTGAAAATATACTTTTTTTTTTTTTTTTAAATGTCAGTATTTAAAAAGGAAAAACTGCATCTACATCGGATTACCACCTGCGAGTAAGCTCAAAACTAAGTCTGAGACATAACAAGAGGAGACGGGGGGGGGGTGTAAATGTCAGTTTAGTTCTTAGGTGACTCAGGTTATTTGTTGCTCTCTATAATTACAATCAGAAGGCAGTTTGTTGTCAAGTAGGCTTTCACATACAAGGAATTTGCTTTGGTGTATTGCTGCATAACATGAACGTAGAAGGAGATTTAATTTTTTTTAAAACTTATAATCAAGTATTGCAAAATTCAAGAAACATAAATGTAGGAAAATATAACAATTAAAATACAAAAAATAGAATTTATATGCAGCCCTAAAATGAGTAATACACATGGAATAATTGTACTTTTGTTGAGAAATTCGGCACTTTGAGGGCTGCCTTACTAGATCCAGTGTCTAGGTAGCTTGGGGTTTTCTTCTGAATGACAGTGTTTTTTTTTTTTTTTTTTTACATTCCCAATGAAAGTGTTGCACCCAGCGTCTTTTTTAAGTCATCAGTGCCCATGACCACAGTGTCTTGAGTCTGCATGTTGGTCAGACTTCCGCCGTCTGCTGGTATAAAGGGCTATTTCCTCTCACTCCGAATAGTTTGCCGTGTTGTCATATATGAAATATTTTATATATAAAGTGCTGCTTTTTGACTGAGCATAAGCGATGCAAGGTGACACAACGGTCGATCTTTGTGGCTACTTGTTCTTTGTTTGGTTTGGTGTGTCTGGTTACAGATAACAGTTGCTTGCTCAAGTTTAGAAATATAAAATCCCAGATTCAAAAGTTCCTAGCCCTCTATAAACAGCAGTAGCAGTCACTTCAACTTGTGCTGAAATTTCAGTCTATTGAAGCTAATCATTGTTGTTTACAGAGCTTTCCATTGGGTGTCTTTGTTGTCACCAAATATTTTTGGAGTGATTAAATCTAATTTCTCTTAATCTCTGAGTTGTTAAATGATTGAGTATTCTTAACTTGTGTTTTACATTGGAGAGAGCAGATTTTGGTCTTTTTACAACTGCTTTGTGGTGTGCAAAAGGAGACAGTGTAATAGATTGTTGCAACTAAATTTTGGAATAGTTTGGATCTCCTTATTAGATCTTTCCTTTCAACCGTGACCTTTAAAACACTTATAATCCCATCTGTTTCTTTCTGCCTGGCTACACTATTTATTATCAAACGGTTCTCTGCACATTATAACTGATGTGCTCAGTACTGTTAATTCAAGCTTTCATTTATTAATTGACTGATTTTTATAATTATTTGTGTTTTTATTTCAGTATAATTGGCAACTTTTTGTAAAGCACTTTGATCAACATCGCTGTTGTTTGAATGTGCTCTATAAATAACATGATTTTTAGAACTGAGTACAGATCAAACTCCAATATTTTACGAGCATGTGGAGATATGTGATAACACTGCTGTTAACAAAAGTTTCAGTAATAATCTGATGATCTGTGACCCAAGAAAACAAAGAAGGCTGCATGTGTGAATTCTTTAGAGATTCTTCTTACAATAAAATAAACCACTAATTACCATTAAAGAATGAACTGTCTGCACTTCTGATGCAGCAGAGTTGCAACATAATTAATTGCGGGTCTATTGGGAACACGCGCTCTGCAGTAACTTGTGTACAGGAACTCTTCCAGTGTCCCACTTCTTTCATTGCGCTGCTCTTACTTGTCACCAGTTCTTCTGATGTGATCTGCGGCAGAAATATAAAGGGATTGAGCTGATTATGTTAGAAACTCTGAAATATTGCTAAAAAAATATTTCAATTGAAGTATCACTTTCAACACAGTACACCAGAATGATGAAAGTGTTGTATGGCACGCAGTAGACACATACATTACAACAAAGAGGAAGTATTGACTTTTTTTCATTTTGGAAGCTTTATGTGTATAATTAAGCAGTTGTTTATTGACTTTTACATTCCATCATGAGACCATACAATGCATCAACACTGTCACCAGAGTAAATGGTGGCATTGTACTTTTGTGCAAACCACAGAGATGTACAAGGGCCCCAATATGCAAAAAGTCAGAGTATAAGTTGTCAGGACAAAGTTCTCAGTATGGAGGAGGCTGAGCTGGTGCTACCAATTAACCATAAACAGCACTAAACAGGGGCAACAGTGCTGACAGAGCTAACGGTGTAAAAGAGCAATAAGCCCCAGATGAGTGCAGTGCAAAGCTATTATGCTGACCTAGCCAGTGTGAAACACACATGCACCAACGTGCAGGCGTGACGGGGCTGGCTTACCACAACAAACCACAGAGAAGCCGTGTTGACAAAAACAACATTTTTCAATCACCAGCCAAGAAACACACACTAATTATAAATATAAACCAATTATAATCTCATGTCACATTCAAGTTTTTATTCTACAGATAAATATAAGAGAGTTTAAGCTCTTTCTTTTTTGGCTGCCACTATATACATTAGGAGCTGCTAAATACATCAATTATCTGTAATTCGTTTCCCTGTGAATTATTCACAGTTTTCTCACATAACAGTGTACGCAAATGATACACAGTATGTATAAATCCCGTCAACTGAACAACTCGACCATCAAAGGGTTTCTGATCCCTTCACACAGGACACCTTTGGCTTCTCTAGGAGATGTACTGAGCTTTCAGCTAACTTAAATGTAAACCCATCTGCAACAATGAGGTCATACTAACACCGAAAAAGTACACAAAGGGAGAGAGAGGGTTGGTTCATGGGTCAAACAAACTCAGAACTTTCACCCAGGAGACAGCTGTCGATGATGGAAATAAACATGATATTCTCTGAGACAGGATGTTCAGAAACATGCTGACATGAATTTGGTGATCACCACTATTTTTTGTTGCAGTACCAGTAGCAAGAATATGTGTGGTTGCCCTTTGCCATAACGTTGTTGTACACATACAACTTGGGGGGTATGGGCTGTCTGGAAGCAGCCATGCACATAACCTCAGTATACATTGCTTACGACCCAGCATCTAACCTTAAGTGGCAGTCTATGCTTGAAATAGGAATTATTGATCGGGGCTTAACCTCCATGCATTCAGAGTGCTAAGGGTGAGTAATTCAAAAGGCCTTGGGTGAGAAAATCCAAACCCTTTAAAGGTTCTGACCCTTTAAAGCTTGAAGTTGGTTTGGTGTAATCAAACACATTTTACCCCGAAGCATCACTTAATAATATCTGTCTTTACACAGTAAAGATAAAACATTTGGCTTTAGTGCTTCTGATTCAGTTTGTGGGCTTTCGTGCTGGTTGTGCTCATGAGGAATGGAAATCTGGCTCTGTTTTGCCAGAGGATACTCCTCATACGTCTTTTTAGCATCAGTAATCATTATTCACTATTTGCTGCATCATTGATTGTTTCCCAGAAGGAACGATTTTAAACACAACGTAAACATCCCAAATTAAAACACAAGGCAGCAGCTCAACGGGGCTACTGTTGTTTCTCTGAGAGTTATTAGATTCCTGTTGTGTTTTTTTCTCCTTCTTGCTAAGAATTACAATGCAGACTCAATATAGCAAACGACTAGACGTAAACATATTATGCAACTGACTATGTGCTGCTTGTTTGACATCTTCTCCAAAGCACATTGTCATTAATTCTATTTTGAGCCAGTTTTCTAGAAAATACATGGCTCTAAACTAAACCCTTTTAATTTGGTACATACTGTTTTCATATTCACTGCTAGTAATCATTATGTTCCAATGTGCAAGATATTCCATAATTGAATGTATATATGTCGTATACAGTTTGCAACTTGGTTTTCATTATATTTCAGTCTTATCTGTCATTTTTGGACATCATTTTCTGTAATGTACTTTTCGACTTCCTGCATTTCTACTGGACATGCCACAGTACCAGAAATTTATAAGGCCTATGCAATGCCATTGCAGCATTTTGTAGACTTTTGTAGACTTTGAGGTGTGAGGTGGATAATTGATCAGAGGTTGCAGTTAGAGCGATTAGATCAGATTGACAGACAAGAGGAGTGCAAGGCCTAGTACAATGAATGATGAAGTTTCAACTGTACTGCACCTTTCATTCTACTGCTCCACCTGTGCCAAGAGTATAGTCTACACTCCGACAGTGTGGTGCAATGCTGAACTGAATGGTATATTAATATATTCCAAGATTTCTTTGTCCACCTGCTTTCTGGATTTTGGTATCTACTCAGTACCAAAGTTATACAGGCTTTATACATGATCCTCTCTCTCTTCATTGGTTGTTATGTATATTCAGTTTATAAGATATATCCTCTAACCTCCACACCACAGTGATCTGATGTTTTGCAGAAAAGTAGGAATAAAGCGCTTGACTGTGGCAGTAATAATGCCATTAAGCTTACTTGACAGGTTCAGCCTGTGTTGGGGACATTAAATACAACAAAGCAATATTTATCTTATAACCTACTGTTTCATATCATGCAAATGTACTATTTGAATAAAAAGCCCTTGTTGAAGGTAACACAGGGTGACCCAGTAGTTATACTTTCCCATCACTGAAAGGTCAAAGGCGCAGTAGCCAGCGTGTGTCCATCAACGGTGTATGTCCTTGAGAGAGACACATAATAAAATTGCATTATTAGATTTCTCAGATGGGGCTAATATCTAAATGCTTGAAATGGAGCTAGGGGGAGAATATTAAAAGGGGATTATATTTTTTTATTTATTTTCCTTTTTGTTCTGATCACAGGTCTACGGTGCACATTCTCTCACTGTGCTGAACCCCAGTGTGCTTACTGCTGCTCCATGTATGTGTTAATTGGTATCCATCAGGATGCAAGGATTTAATAGCAGTATGTGTAAACACCCTACACAAAAGGTGTGATCACACCAAGCATGATTGGAGTTGTATATTTAATGCTGTTGTAATTAGTATTTTTGCGTGAACAATGGGTTAAATGGCTTTGTGAGAGGTGTCGCTTGCAGCAGCAAACCCACAGAGGATTATCACCCTGCTGTAGCTCCAGAGAGACTTTCAGCATCTTTGATTTTATAGCTCTCTCTTAAAGGCCATTGTATGCACACAGGTAAAGTTACAGACTATCTGATAAAAATAGTGGAGCAGTGAGAAGACTGAAAATAAATCCTACATAAAACACCCACACACTATATACATAATACATACATATGAACACAAATCAATACAAATTTGGCACGCCAAATAAGCTGCTGTTTGCTAACAAGTTTGCATTAACAACTTAAGGGGTGAAATTGTGTCAGTGTTGTGTTCATTGCATGTCCCTCCTGCCCCCATGTAGCCAAAACAATCAGTTAAAACATGTTTAAAGGTATAGTTTACCCCCAAAATCCAGTATACATATTTTTTCCTCTTACCTGTAGTTCTTTTCATCAATCTTGACCATAAGCACATGCACGCTTCTTTCTTCGCAGTGATGTGATTGTTGGGTGTAGTTAACAAATATTAAATGGTTACTACATGAAACTGCTCACAACACTGTCTGTGGATTATCATTTATTGAGTTTTTCAAATGTATTTTATTTATTTATTATTTTTGGCACTTTGAGCACCAGAAGCTGAACGCCATCTAGTTCAATTATATTGGAGAGCAGGCAGGCATCTCTACGGCCGGTATCTCGAATAATTGGCAACTCACACCGAAACAATGCAGATTGATAAATAACACTACAGTGTGTGTGGGCAAGTGTGTATTTTTGATTGCGCATCAGCTGTCCCTTTAAATTTAAAATTGTTCACAAATATACGGTGGCTTGCTTGGACAGGTGAAAAAACACTGGGATTAATGGGATTGGATGTTCACATATAGCAGTTTTTTCATATGTTCTGGAGCGAATGCTAGAGATGGTAATAAAAGAAAGAAAACAGGACAGTCCATATTACAGTACATGGGATTTAGTTGGATGCCAAGCGCTTAAATCTGTTAAATTGTAATAAATAAATGTGGACTTGAACATACCGCATATTAAAATGCACTACCTTTAAACTATGGCATGACTCTAACAAGTCGTGATCAGATTATAGGATGCCGGAACAAACACACATTCATGGGCTGTGTGCTTTTGTGACAAAGGAACTTAAAGAAAATTAACAGAAGCCATAATAGATGGGCTGTTTGCCCAGAGCTTGAACTAAATCCCGACCCAACTGTAGACTAATCAATTATATATTGATGAAGTGTTGTAAGTTTGTATCTCATCATGCCACCTTTTGGCACTGTTACAAAGGGGAGGAAGGTGCCAGAACAGCTAAAATTAAGCAGTGTCTCAACAACTATGACTCTCACTCCCATGGCTGGTGCCAAACCCCCCTCTCAACTTGGCAGGCTCTTCCCCTCGGTTGCCTCTGGTAAGATCCTGCAAGCCAAGAAGAATAAAAACAAAAATGGTAGACTGGAGGCACTGCTCTATCTGGAATGAAAATCCTGGCTGACTTTGACAAACTGATTAGCGAGCAGACGGGTAACACAAGATTAATGTGTGTAATTATCATCAACATGGCTTATCTCCCAAGGAGATTTTTTTTTTTAATGACAATAGGATGAACTTTCAGTATACTCCACACCCATCGTTGTTTGATGTCAAAGCAGACTGTGTAGTTTATCGGCAGGAGCCTTGGGCTTTAAGCAAAGTACAGGAAACAAAATCATAAGAAATGTTAATAAAAAATGATGTGCCTGAAATATTTGTTTCATAAAAGTCTCTGGATTCAGGCAATTTACCTTACTTTCAGTCAACAGACTGTGCGGCTGCAGGAATGTTTAAGAAACACTGTTTTTGTCACCATTTAGTCATTGATTTACGCTTTGCCAGAAGATAAAAAACACAGCTGCTGTAGAGTTTTCAATCCCTAGCAAAGGTGAGCTATGACAATATCCCACACCTGAATGTCTGGTTTCCATTCAATCCAAAAACGCACATTTTTGCCAGTAGAGTTTTGTTTCTCCCTCGCCATCAGCCCAAACATAGAACCGGTGCTAATTAAAAGCAACCATCCTTTTGCTAAAACATATAATATCCATGATGACTAAGCGATGAATCCTGATGACTTGGGAGAGCCCATGACTCCTCCTCTGTGAGGCAGGCAGATGTTTTGTACAGTATGTGGAAGGTCAGCTATGAGATGGAGCTCTGTAACCCACAAGATGAAGCATAATAACTGACCCTTTTAATTATGATATAACACCATGATGAACAAAATTTTAAGTTTAATTTTTGTTTAAGTTTTAGTTAAAAACTGGGTTTTCTGACAAAATACCAAGTGGCAACCTCCAGGTCTGAGAGATAAAGACAATGTGAAAGTACTAAATACTGCAGTTCATGGAACAGCCTATGAATGTCTCGTGGTGTTGCTCGAGTCTTTCACACGTATCTGAAGCTCCACTGTCTGGTCCAAAAAAGGTCAGCTCTGAAAAACCCAAGATTGCAACTGCCGAAATGCCAAACTTGAGGCTCGAAACTGCAGTCGGCAAACCAGTTAGTGACATCATGATAGCTACATCATTATTTTAAACACCTTATGCAAAAAAACAACCTGACTAATGACAGTTCCATCGGCTTCGGCTGTATTTGGTTTCTTGTGTTGAGTGGTGTTTGCATGCTATGACACTAAACTGCTAATGTAAACATGGTGCATGTGCTAATGTATAGCAGGCGATGTTTAAAACACCACTTTGCTTAGTAACCCACTTAGTTATCTACCCACACAGCTGTTAGCAAGAAATAGTGGTGTAACTTACTGCTCTGATGCCCTCCCTTCCCTCAACCCTCCCACCTGCAGGTCGCTGACAGTGTCAGCGCAGAGAGTGGGGGAAGTATTAGCTTGGATCAGAGCTTGGAGGTGGAAATGGTGTTATCAAACCTTTCTTGTAAAAGGTGAAGACACATTGAGATTCAATATAATATAGAACAGTGTTTATACACTGTATTTCATATAATATTTATTTAGATTTTAACGCATTAATAGACCCATCTTGGATGTACAGCAGATTGTGGTCGGCACGCTCTCAGTCTGGAGAATCAGACAGGACTACGGGAGCACAGAAACCATTTGATGCTCTGCTATTGATGCCATGTAAGTCTGCTTCAGAAAGTAACACAATAACATAAACAAACTATCCATTCAGAGGCAGCAGTGGAGCAGAAAATTCATGTGTTTTGTGAGGTAAAATTACTGTTTCGGTCAAAGGTGTCTTGTGCCTGTGGATGGGCAGAGCAGTAAACCATATTTTAGCCACCTAAAATAATCTCTATCAGGTTTAGTGTAAACAATATTTGGAATATTTTCATGACTTAACTTGCTGTCAGAAAGCCCTTTCTGTCATGGAGCTGAAACACCTATATTCTTCTCTTCGAAGTCACCAGACTCCATTTACAGAAACAACTATTTCACCTCGCAGAGCACAGGCGTTTTCGGTCTACAGCTGCTTTAATGAGTTTGTTCGTAGGAATGTGTAACTCTCACAACCACGGCCATGGAGACTGCTAAGCTTTCATCTCGATTCTTCAGTTTGCTCCTCCAAACCCAGAGCGTAACACACAATCCTTCAAGAATGCTTAATCAATTATGGAGAAGCACATTTGGTGGGCAAGTTTATAAGGACTTGGAAAAGAAGCCTTTTCACATATACATTATGTACTTCCACCAAAATTTGAATTTTCAGATTTTAATACATAAGGAACATTACTTGTAAAAAACTTAACAATGAATAATAATTTTAAAAAAAATAATATAATGATCATTGCCCTTTAACTTACATTGCAAAAACTTTACCAATAAAATAATCATTCAAAGTGTGTTTGTACAAAGCAATGGGGTGACTTTGTCATAATAAAGCTGTTCTCTGGGTGAAATAAATCATGACTGACACATTTGTGCGTCTTTTAATTTGAAAGAAAGTTAGCTAAACATCAGGTAAGCCACCAGACAGACTCATGTGTGGCGCCTGGTGATAGTCATAACTCCTGCTGTCTGACTTCCTCCTGCTGGGCCTTTCAGCCCAAAACAGGAGCAGCTTGGTGTGGGCAACCTGGGACCAGAAAGCTGTCAAGCTTCCGCCACCCATGAGACAGAGGTGTTATTAATGTAATATAACACATCAAGCGATGGGGGGGTTACCTTTGAACATTTTCTGGTAAACTGCCTGTTGAGAAAGCCTCAGTATATCAGCCACACTACAGACTCACAGGCATACAGTGAAATGAAAGGTAAAACTACAGCTGTAGAAAATGTTTGTGTTTCCCTTCTCTAGAGCTGGAGGCAAGAAATGAATGATTGATAGTTAGGTATAGTAAGGTTCATTGTCTTTCAACATTTTCCAAGAGCACTACCTTCTATCCTGCCTCATGCGATGACCCCACTGACTCAGTCTTTGAAAAGTATATCTATATTTATTCATTCATTTATTTATTTTCGCCTCTTAGAAATACAGTGTGGCTATTTCTTCACTGTCTCCTTTGTCAGTAAACGTTGTAGTTCTTCCTTTTATCACAGAGGAAATGACAACTTTTTTTGACAGCCTGATGCAGATGGTACATCTCATTTTAGCTCTCAGTCTGTTGTTGGACATAAATAAGTCTTTGGTGTCACAACTACCATTAATATTTGTTAAGATGACAATTATTTGCTACACTCTTTAATACCCTATTAAGTAATAATTTCAGGATTTTACCACGCACCGAAATCCTTTTGACATCCCATAACAATTGATTTAATTAGCATGATGAAATGTAACGGCAGTCAAGAAAATATGAAATGACACAAAAACTGAGAAATACTCATGCGGCTTTCGCTGAAACTACACTGTTGGACAGTTGGGCAAAAACATAAGCTTGTTTAAGACAGTATAAGAATGGGGGGGGGGGGTGAGAAAACATTGAAACATTTCAGTACTGCAATATTATGTTTTGTGATACTTCAATGGGTCTCAATTTGAAGTTGGTTACGGTTTTTCATTTTCTTCAATCATTTATCTAAACAAAAGCACAAAAAGCACAAAAAGTAATTCTATGATGCTGGATGTTACATTGACCTGGTAACTTTTTTTAATGCATTTATGATAGGACAGTTTTCCTATAACAGTTTTTTACAAAATTGCAATGTATTGCCTTATATTGCAATATAGCATAATATATATAAAATTAAGATATTGAATTGTACCCCAGTTATCAAAATATGTATCTTACTGCCAGATTCTTGCCAAGACATTGCTTTACTCAGCATATCCTCATACAACAGTTTGTTTGATATCTAATGAAAGCGCACCGCATGAAGGTTTTCCTCCTGTTATATACGTAATGTAAAGTTTTGTATTTGTGCATCACACACACACACACACTGGGCAAACACAGTGTAACAACATACAACTCAAGTCCACTTGGTTTTGAACTGCAGTTTTCTGGGAGAAAATGCTAAGTTTGTTTGATCCATCCACCACCTCTACCTCCCTTATGTGGACTTTTGAAAATAAATATTTCAAACATTATACTACTTCCTTTGTTACTCTTGTCAGCGCATTGGCAGGCTTCCTGCTTTGGTGGGTTATTCACAGATTAGTGGTTTATGATAACATAGGTTATGCATTAAATCTGGTGCATTACTTTTGTAGGTATACTTGAACAGTGCATGAGATGCATGATTGTCTGACCAGCTAGTTTTACATGAGGCTTCTTCCATCTGGGCCAGACCCTCTAGCTGCTACCGTAGGTGCACACCAGTCTCAATATTCCTGGTGAGTCTGTACAGTCAGCAGCTGCCAATGCCGAACCCTGGGCGGCAGTTAACTAACCCGGAAAGCTCAGCTTGTCTGAGTCAGGGCATTGGAGGAAATTCCACCTAAGGGTGTTTAGAGCATCCACTGCAACCAGGACCACCTCCAGTCATATTTAATATGCCTTACCACTAAGCACAGATAAGGCCGGTCAAGAGAGTGAGGTTGTCAAAATCTCACTCTCAGGTTCTTTGCGCATTGTTGAGGACTTGTGGCTGCACCTCAGATCTCTACATCCTCCCGGACCTTTCTAGTGTGCCACAGAGAAATCCGAGCTCAGATTGGTCTGTTCAGCCATCTGCACACTCACTAAAACCTAACACACTGAGACGTGCAAGTGTGAATGGACAAACAAGACGTAGAAAGCATGAGAGAGTGTTTGAAGAAACTAATCTACCCAAATAGATTTCAGTTGTTAACAGTTAAGGTTAATAAAGGTCTATAAATGAAAATCTTCTGTAGCTGAAGGTCCAAATGTTCATCCTACTGTACATTTGCCACCAACAAAACAACAGGGAATCATAGCCAACTGCAAACATCTGAGCTAAAAGCAGCAAGAGGGAGTGACATAAGGATACTCACAAAACCCTAAATTTACCCTGAGGGTGTATTTAAGTCTATTATAAAGAGATGGAAAGAATTTGACTCAACTCCAAATCCGCAGACAATAGTCTGTCCTCTAAAATGGAGTGCCCAGGCAGGAGAGCTTTTAGTTTAAGACCAACAAGAGGCATGTAGTAATTCTAAAGATGATAGTCTCTGGTTGCTGAGGTGAACTGTGCATACTGCATTACACAGCACATAGGGGCAGAAAATAGTCATTGCAAAGTACAGCACTTTGGTCCCATTAGACAGGAATAGAGATTGACTGGAGTCGTGTGCCAGACTGTCGTCATCATGAGATTGCCAGGCAACCAACAAAGTTTCCTCAAAGTTACCAGGAAACTCCTGGGCACATATCTCCCTTTAAAACTGTCACTCATATTTATACACTCAAAAAAAAAACACAGAACATGTTCATTTTAGAGCTTTAGAGGTTCTAGTTGGCAGCTTTTGTTCACTGTTTGGTGAAACAAGTCTTGCTATTTCCCTTTGTTTCTGGTTTTCATGCTAAGCCAAGCTAACAGCCTCCTGGCACTAGCTTCATTATGGACAGATTCAAGAGTGGTATTAATCTTATCATTAAATTCTCAGCAAGAAAGCAAATGAATATTATTTTCAAAATTCTGAACTGTTTATTTAGGAGCATTTTAAGAGGGATTATACTTTTTGTTTTGTACAGAAGATGTGGAGGGTGAGTGAGAAGGTTTGCTGCATTGTTTGTTGCGTGGTATTTGTGCAGCTGTTGTTTATAAGGTGTTGTTTTGTGCTTGCAAACAAAAGGTTATTGATAGAATATTGGAGAGTTGGATTTTAAAAATATATAAAAAGAAACACAAAATGTTGATTTTTTTTAACAATTTGTGAGCAATGGTTGAAATGGTTGCAGAACATGAAGAATTGTTGCCCTTTGTAACATTTAAGTTATAAATTTACAGTAGAGCTTAAAGAGCTGCTGGGACTTCACTCGAGACAAACCTCAATCACTAATCAAATGCAACTGGTTGTTATACTCGGCTTTTACGAAAACAGATGTTGTGATTCCAGAAAAAAATACACACAAAGGAAACACCTTTTGACACACCAGCCAGACAAATAGCAGACATTTCACTGTGTCGGTTTGGAACGGTTTCCAAAGAGTTGTTGAAGTCGGGGGTTGTCCGTACACATCACCTCACTTCTGTGGGAGCGGCAGAGTGGTGTGAGGCTGAGAGGCCAAGAGTTAACTGGCCAGCACAGGATCGATCCCGGGTCAAAGCAAAGCCAGCCAGCGTGTTCAGAGGTCAACTGACAGCTATGTGCTCCTCCTTAACTCACTGATTTCTCCTTTAACCCTTTGACTCGGAGACTTTTACCAGTTCCACTGTACTCCGTGCTCCTCTAAAATCTATACAGAATGCAGTTTGCTCAGTCAATATGTTGACTTGGCCTTTCACAGTTTGTTCTTTTAAGGTGTATCATGCTAGCTTTGCATATTTACCCTCAGCCCTGCATTTGTCATATCAGCCGTTCACTTTCATTCACTTTGTAGGGGATTGTACTCAATGTTCTCTTTTATGTACTGTTGAAAGAATCCATTGCGTTTGAATGGATGTGGAATCAGCGGACACTTAATTTGCACTGCATCACTCTGGGGGTTGACTCCTCATGGCATTTCTTGACTGCAGCTGTATTACAACTGTAGCCCTAGAAACCAGATTATGCAAACGAGGAGCATTCTCCTGTGAGCCGAAGTTACATCCAAGTGCAAAATTAGCCAAGCACTGAGAGACAAACAAGATCATAGAGAGCGGGAGCAAAGGAGGGAGAGGGGGCGAGGAGGGTATGTAGATGCAAGCTAAATATACCCACAGTTTATTGACCATAATCATTTGGTAAGCACCGACTCCTCTCCGCTCCGAAATCACTGATTCTGATTTGATTAGTGAAGTGACTCGGTGGCAAAAACACATTTCTCCCCACACTGACTTCACTGAATGAGTCCATTGAAGGAACTGCCTTCTCAGTCTGATGTGTTCTCATTGCGTTTGACTGATACTGTGAAATGAAGCTGCCGATATTTTTCTGTCAATCTTTAACCGTTACATGACCTGCGGTTATAATTATGCTGTGATTTTACTCTTGGTCGTTTTCTAAATTGCAGTTTGGACAATTTTGTTATTCCAGCTCTATTTATGTCCAAATTAATGATACTTTTTCAGATGGGTTTGAATGCCCCTGGAGGAGTGGGTCAACATTTTGAGAAAATTCTGGTCAAGATGAGAAAAAAATACAACACTCTCAAGTCAAAACATTCATTATGAAGTTACATTCAGCGGCCGGTTAATTCGATTGGATTGACATCACTTTTCTCTTGCTGCATTCAGACACCTCTCACAACTTTTTAAACCTTTGAAGCAAATTATTTATTTTTAAAACATTGGAAAAGGGCAATAGGCAACTTGGTAAGAAATGTCCCAAAAATTAGAAGAAATTAGTGTATTATTATTTTATTTTTTTAAGAATCTATGGATATTTTTGCAGAGAACTACAGATTTCTAATTATCAAAGTCATATATTTCAAATATTTTTTATGGTTTAATTATATCTTAAAGCATTTTTCTTTATGTCATTTTCCTGTTTTGTTTTATTTAATTTTTATTTATTGCTGTCCTATTTGTTAATGTGTTTGTTTGTTTTTTGGTTATTTATTATTTGATTGTTTTTCTTTTTTGTGCTAATGTTTAGCCCAGGCACTTTTCTTGTACTTTTTAGTAATTTCTTTCAAATTTCTGGGTCATTTCCACTTAAGTTGCTCATTGCCAAGTTTTTGAAAGAAGTTAAGCTAAATTCCCCCGCTCTCATGTTTTAAGGCGCTGACTGACTTGTCCTTGCCAGTGGCAGAGGAGACTCCTTTAAATTAAGAATTTATGTTCAGGAAACCTTGTTAAACTATGTGGTGAAACATTAAAATGATAAAGGAACTCAAAAGGAACTGAAGTCTTTTTCACAGATGGTCTGGATTTTTTTTTTATAGATCACTGTTGTCAGGCATGAATCTACAAGGTATTATTGGTCAAAAACATGTCACTATCTGTATTTCAAGGCCGTGTAGCCCAGGTTGCACTACATGAAAAAGAGAAAGATTTCATTAGAGCGAGTCGGTGCAAAGAAGATGCTGTGCACACTAAAAATAGGGAGGCTCCACTGGAATATCAAGGACTCAGCATTAACATACTTGCCCCCCATAGACAAGTTACATAAACAAGGCAAAAAGTATGCATTGTTTTGAAGTTTGTGGAACAGCTGTGGATGTGACAGATACAGTAGCAAGAGTGTAGACGATGTAATTAAGCCTTTCATAAATCACTTAAGTATTCAAATCATTTTTTGGCATGTGCATATCAGGCAGTTATCAAACTCAGCAGTTCACAGTTGTGGCAACTTTGATTTTTTTTTCTTAAACGTTGTCATATTTTTTACAGTCTCTTGGCAGATGTTGAATGGCACAAAATAAAAGAAACAAACAGTGTAATGACAGCTTGTGATCAAAGTAAATGAGTCATTAATAAGATGTAAGCCTCGTGCACTGTCTCCATTTTGTTCTCCCATGACAGGATATGAAAAGAACTTTGAATATTTATCAGACTGTGTGTTAATTGATGTCACTATGAGAAATAACTGGGATAATACCAGTTGAAAGTAAGAAACTTCTCAAAAAGCAAGTCACAAACCAATAGTGTGATGCCTCTTTCTTTTAAGTGAAATGTCACTGTCACTGTTTTTATATCGCCCAAAATGGTATGACGGCAGATCAGGGCCATTTTAAGTAAAAAATATGAAGGGAAAAATAAAGAGCCAAGGGAGGTGGTTAATATTCTGATACCTCGATATTTCTGAGATTAAAGTCATAAATTTACCAAATAAAAAATCTGATTGTCTCTGAGATTAAAGTGGTAAATTCATGAGAAAATAAAAAGATTTAAAAAAAACCCCTCAAAATATGTTCTGAGATTTAAAAGTCATTAACTTGGGGCAAAAAATTCAGAAATTCAATAAAGTTAAAAGTCAAAAATTTCTACGCTGAACGAATGAATGAAAGGATCTCTGGGCTTATTGATGCACAGATTTGCATGTTTAGGCAAATTTAGGCAAACACATAGTCGCCACCTTGCATTTGGTAATAAGGTTTGGAATGACACAGTGGCGAATGCTCGGTTAGTTGACCACTTTTGTCCAAACTGTAATAGCGCAACAGCTATCAAAGTAATTTCCATTAAATTTTACATGGATATTCATGATCCCCAGATGCTAATCTGTATGAATTTTGGTAATCCCCTGACTTTTCCTCTTGTGCCACCAAGAGGTTGAAATTTGCATTTTTAAATGTAACATCTCAATAGTTACTGGATGGATGAATGCTGATGTGCCCCAAAAGATGAACCAAAATAATATATAACTAAACAATCCTAGGTCTAAATTTTACATTTGTTAAATACAGTGATTTTTTATTTAATCAAATACCTGCAAAAGCCTGCGGTAGTCGGATTAGCCTCAGGTATACATAGTGTTTACAGCTAATTAGCAAATAATAGCATGCTAACATGTGCATGGTAAACAATGACAGACAAGCACTTGGGGGCGAATATTAAGTGTGATTGGTGTTATATAAATGTGATAATTCTTGTAATTAGTATTAGTATATTACAAATTAGTATGTTGATATATTAAGCACAAACCACATCTGTGTCTTATTACAGTTTTACAGAACAGCTGTACACTTACCACATCAACTGAATATGACCAGCAGTGATAAGATTAACCCATGGGGCGTACTTTACACACACTTGTATCACTCTGCAAACAAAATACACAAATTAATAATATATTCTACTTTAATTGAGTTATTTTTGTAGCCAACACCAGTTTTAATCATAAATATTAAATATTCATGAATTTTCAGAATTTTAACAGATTTTTCTCATGATGCCATTATGATTTTAGATTTTTTAGAATTATTGCCATTATACTACATGCTGTGTGGATTTTTTTGTTTTGTTTTGTTTTGATTATCAAAGCCAAGACTATTATATTATTATTATTGTTTTTGTGCATTGTCCAATACTCACATCCATACCACTCTACACTTTTCAAATCAGGGGATAAAAAAAATATTGATATGATTTTCTACTTTAATTGAGTTTAATTCAAATATTAAACAAACACACAGTTTGACAAAATCAATGTCATATGAATGAGCACAGCCAAAATTCTTAAAAAATGAAAAGTGCATAAAATACGCCAAACAGTCTGTAAGGGTTAACCTTTGTTATTAGCTGTTATCGCTTGTATGTCTTCACTTTTCCTCATGTCTGCTTGAAAAACTTGAGTATCTATATAGCATCTGTGGAAATGTAGTAACTTCTCCAAACTGCAACACAGTAAAAAATGCACCATATGTTCTTGGAATAAAACAACACATAGCCCTCAATAGTTATTAATTCCAGCTGTGTCTCTCCACCACAGCAAAGTGTAAGACTTACAATATGCTCATGACTTCACAAGTGGACTATCATTTACTTCCACATGCCTCGCATTATTCTGAGACTGCTGTTTTCCCCATTAGGGAGATGAATCCATTCGCAGATGATTTGCATAAACACCTGTCAGTGCTTTGTCTCCCACTGATACCTAATGAATTTCAAGCATTGACTGTTCTTTGCTGTTCACATCCCCGCCAGTCACAGGATGTCCTTTCCTGACACCAGAGTGTAGATTTTGTCTTGCTTTCTTCTTAAAATTGCATTTGGCAGGTTCAGGAGCATTCATCCTTCTGTTCATTTGATTTTATTCTGTCGCTAATGTGCGCCGTGTCTTTGTTACCACTTACAACAAATTGGTCTAAAGGATCTATTGATATAACTCTGTCAGCCTGAATCCTGTCTCTTAACTTCAATGGGTTTTTGAAAGCCAAAATGTGTCCTGATTTATTACAGATAATGTAACACTGTGTTACAGAGTTAAATAAACATTTCCCCCAAAAAAACCCAACATAATAATAATAAATTGCAGAATTGCTTTTAGCTGAATTTAATTAATAATCTTTAAAATATTGTGCTCCCTTTGACATTTAATTTGCATTTCCATAGCTGAAAATATTTTTTTGTATACAGCATATAACAAAGCCCATACGAGTGCACCAGGAGACCAAGGATTCTGAGCTCTCGACGGTGATGAGTTGGTTGCTGCCTCACATAGTTTGTTATAAATACTGCCTCAGACTGACTGGCTATAGGAGCCATGCATCACCTGGGCAGATAGGCCAGTAAAGCGATGATGCGTGTGTCCTTGGCATGGGGGGGGTGAGAAGGGCTCATAGCTTTTATCTCTGGCAAGCATCAGCAGAGAATAGCCATCACAAGGTCAGCCTTGAAGGTGAAACATCAGCGGAACGCTTTGCTATCATAATTCATTTAGTGGAGGTACTGTAAGTGGCAGCAAGGCATTTGTACAATTTGTTAAACTGAATTTTACTGTTAATAACATTTGCTGAGAGGTATTTGAAAGCCACGTTCATGATTTCAGCCGAATGATTCAGCAAACGGTTTCGGCGGTGGAGGGGAAACGAAGGTAATCTGGCTCGGAAACAATGTTAGAGGAGCTTTTATTTATATTCCTTGCAGTGCTTCCTTGGATATTACTGGCTTTTTAGCGTTGACCTCATGCATACTTGAAATATGTATTTCAAATGTGATTGAGTGAAGGAAATAGAAAATATTTTCTCTTCCCGTTCAGCCTCTATCCTTCATCGACCTGTCCCAAGGGTTTTCTGTTGGAGGTTAAAGTGTTGTCTTGAAAAATAATGCGGTTCTTTGAAGTAGTGTTTTAGTGGAATGCAAATATGTTGAAAGATTAATTTTTAAAAAAATATTTATTTGTCTGTTTGTTTGGAATAAGATGAATTACTGAAAACACACAGATCCTAGAAAATAATTCCAGTATTATCTGATTTTCTGACCATTAAATGACATATTTGTGTTAATTGTTGGTATTTTTATTGCAATCCAATAATTTAATAAGCAAGATGCTACAAGCTCAATTTGAATTGTGAGAAGTTCCACTCTGCAGCTTTAATTATCTTTGGCAGAATTTAATGTAGCTTATTTTTTACATCTATAGAGGTCTTCTAGGGAGAATAAATATGAATCCAAGTTTAATTTAACTTCACTGTGGATGAAAATATTAGAGTTAGTGATGCATTAAATCTACGTCTGTTTATCCCAAGAATTAAATTAACATACAGCCTTGAGAAATGTGTATTATATCAGCAAAATAATGACTGCAAAGATATCTTTTTGAATTAATTGTATTATGTGTACAATTAATGTCCAGTGCAATTGTTAATACATGATTATTTTTAGTTAATAAAAAGCAATAGTTTCAGTGAAGATAAACATCACAGTCATGGTGACATACAGTCAGTGTAAACTAGGGATGCAAAATTTGAATTTTTTCAGCTGATACCCACAACCAATAATTACTTGCTTTTCATGGCCGATACAATACTTATAGTTTCTTTAAGTTGGTCCTTTACCATACTGTTCAACGCATATTGTGAACAGAAGACCCCGAGTTAATGTTCCTATGTATAATATTTGTTGTGTCCATAAAGAAACTGTGGATGTCAAAGGTTAAAACAGATTAAACCGGAAAAAAGAAAGCAGTTTTGTGGCGATGTATTTACTGTGCGCATGTTTTAGTTTGAAGAGATTGTTGGCAGTAAAGGAATCTGGGGGAAAAAGACAAACAAAAACAGGTGAATTTCAGTGTGGAACCGCTGCCATATGAGTTTCTCAAATGAATTACCGCTTGATCTCACTGAAGGAACACAGTAGGGTTGAATTAGAGGGGCAAAAGGAAGGTGACGGTATTTGGCACACACTCCATGTTTGCTTAGCGGTGTATAGTCAAACAGGCTCGAAATACAGCAGATGGCCAAACAATAACCAGAAGCAAAATGTGCCGTCCTGAGAGGGATGGGATAAAAGTTGTTGGAGGAGTTGGCATTCAGTGGCTCCTCTTCAACGGCGCCTGGCCTTTTTGATGTGTTCTTCCCTGTGGCTGTGGTCATTCTAAACCAATAAATCATGGTGACAATAAATGCTGTGACATCTGCCACACAGCATCTGATGGCTGACAAAAGTCATCTGTACCCTTGATCTGTGAAGGGGGAAGACAAAAATAATGTGCAGCAGAGAGGCAATGTGCCACCTACGTGTGCTGCAGCCGATATTGGCAGATCAGTTGGTAAATTAGCGTAAATTGAATCGCCATTTCTGCTCTCAATTAGTAATGCCATTACTGCTTAGTTTTGACCTTGACAGTAAGGCTGATGATCATGAGGGCATACGTTAACATAGCCACAAATTATTACAGAAATTACCATTAAATAGGAGTGGGCGGTATCTATTTTTTCATACCTCCCTGACATATTACCAGGGCATTTGGTATGTTATGATATTTTTAAATAGATTTAAAAAAAATTAAAAAACAAACTTAAAAGCTGATCTTATACATCCTATTTGCCAGAAGAAACCGATTGCATTGTACATTTCTGCAAGCCACAAATTCGCTATATTTGTAGGTTTCTTCCATATATTAACATTTCTAAAGAGCTGACCTGGTGATGGCCATGAATAGTGGCTGTTTTGCACTGAGACATGACGCTGAGTTTTCAGGATATTGCTGAAAAAAGCGGTTAGATATTGCTGCATTTCCAGTCAGAGTAGTACCACGAACGTTTTTTATTTAACCGAGAAGTAGCGTTTCAAGCTGGGGTAGTGCTACGAAAAGCTATTGTTTTATTATCAAGAATTCGACGGCTTCTTGAACCATGATTGTACCACACACCAAGACATTTTTGTGGCTACGCCAAACCACACATTAACCACAGCTCTGTTAAAATGTAAAAATTCATCACATCCCCTGCATAACAACAAACAGATGTAATGTATCAATGGATGGATGTATCAGTGATTTGCAGAAATGTACAATACCAACATTTATCCTGTGATTGTGTTGCATTGCAGCATGTTCGACATTGTTTAGGGTTTGCAATATGTCAAAATTTTCTATCTAACCACAGGTAGCCACACAACTTCCCACCACCCACTATTAGACAAAAAAAAATCATCATAATTTTGACTAGATTAGTTGCCTTGTTTACTCATCGTTAAACACATTTTATGCAAACGTATTAAATAATAAGATAAAAAATAAATGACATTAATCAAAACCATAGTGGTTAGCCATTCCAACCTTCCAACAATCAACATTTCTGGTTTGGTTGAAGTCCGTTTAACTTAACTGTTTTCCCTCTCTGTCTCTCTGTCTCTCCGTTGTTCCTCGCCAACTGTTAACTTGTCCTGTTACATTATCCCCACCACTTACAGTCGCCACCAGTAAGGACCGACCTCTGGTGGCAGGTGCTGTGCTCCACAATTTATCACCTCAATACACGATCTCCATATCAGTTTAAATCAGAGAGGAGCATCTGTGGGGTCTGTTATGGTCGTAAAAAATAAATGAATAAAAAAACAGCTGGATTTCCAAATACCATATCATATAAATTACCACCATAAATGTTTAATCACACAGATTTTTTTCCCCCAGATATCAAACATTATAACCAAGCATTGGATATAATGTCACAGCCAGTGAACTGAGAATATAATAGGAAATATTTATTTTTTCCTCTTTTCATATGCAAATAACCTCCTGACATTTCACATTTTATTTCTTATTCTGCAATCAAACTCTCTAGGTTTTTTTAGCTTCTTAAAATTATGGCTTTTCACCATAGAGTTGTCGCACAAATACATGCTGTGTCGAAGCAACAATGAGCAGTGACTCCATGATGAGGCTCTGAGGCACAGAGGGAACAGATGGGGTTGAGGAAACACCTGGGCGTGGGGTTAGACATTGTAAAGCCACCATGTGCAAAGCCAGACTGTCACACCGAAATAGGAAGACTACAAGGAATATGAAAGGGAACCGTCACAATGCATGGCTCAGCGACTTTGTTTACATGCACAAATCATGCTTGCCTTTTGCCTGCTTACTGGAATAACTGGCCGACATTATGAATCACACAAGCTCATACTGCAGTTAAAGCAAGCTAAGAGTGCACAACTTCAATATTTAATGTGTTGCTTAACTATGTACGCAAACTTGCACAGTGTTGTGGGTACACTCTTGGCTGTAAAATGCACAGATTACTGTGATCTCCTGCATTTGCTGCTCAAATGAAAAGGGTAGCTAGCAGCTCAATCTTTGCATATATTTCTGCTGACTCCCTGCTCACTCTGTGGGTGGGAATATATTGTTTACTGATTTATTCATATAAACAGTGGCAGTTGTATCAAAAACATAAAAAAACAGCTTGACCTGACTTCAAATGTGTGGCTCAAAGCTGGTTTAAATGAATGACAAAAGTAGCTTCTGGTGTTGCATTGATAAATGCCTTATGAAGGTAAATGCTAGTCAGTACTTTTACGCACACGACAGTCTTCACAAAGCTATTTTAAACATAACCCTTTAACGTCCTGCACGGCCATTTGCACATTTTCACTTGTCACTATAGTCATTGTATCTCAGTGAAATATGTGTTGAATTTGAAAACTGAATCTGACTGAACTACATTTACCATTCAGTTCAGGTATGTTATGCCAGAAAATGCACTAGAGGTCGCTGTGTCTTTAAATAATCTGCCTTTTCAGTTCATCTCTTACAAAAACTTGGTAACAAAATTTCAGACTCTTTTTGAAGGTGGGCGCATTGTTTGTTTTTGTTTTTGACATATTATTGTTTCAGGTCTTACTAAATACATTTCTATGACTTTATGCAAAAAAATAAAGTCTAATGAGGATAAAATCATTTTTTAAAATATGCTCAACCAAACGATTGATTTGGTCTTTTATGGTAAACAAAGTTAAGCTAAGCTAATTTAATTAAAATGGACAAGTTCTCAGAAAAAGAAATGTCTTCCTGCCATTCATTTTTGATGGTTTATATGTTTAATTTATATATATATGTATGTATATATATATATCTATATATATCTCTCTCTCTCTCTATATATATATATATATATATACATAGATAGATAGATAGATAGATAGATATTTTCAAAGTACTTTAATGGGAAATATCTAAAATAAATAAATGTATAGGAATTATTCTAGTGCTGGTAATACTACTAATTATGGGATCACAAATTGATATATGTAGTTTTACTAACATTTTAAACTGTATAAACTATTTGTTTTACCTTTAAACAAGTTAGTGTCTAGGTGGGTTTACATTTTAAGTTGACTAAAGTTGTGATGATTTTGTAATGACATGACAATGTTGTTGTCTTGTCTTCTAAAACTGAGTCAACTTAAAAGTTTAGGGCCGCCTGGACACATTTTTTTTTACAGTGTATAAGCACTATATCAGTACATAGTTTATAATTTTGATTTTTTTTTTCTTTTTCTTTCTGTTTTACAAATATAATTTGTTAGAGGCATATATTCATAAAAAAACAAAAACAGCTTATTGTTTTTGTTGCCCCAAGGAATTAAATATTGCAAAGAAAAAAAAAAAAGAAATCCATTCCCTTTTTTCTTAGGGAGGTAATTTAAGGAAAAACTATGTTTGAGACTAGCTTATGAAGCCACACCTTTCCAGGTGATGGCATCAACACAGAGAAAGTGATGAGATTCAACAGTGTGAAGCAAACGTGTATATGGTGAGAATTATGCAAGCGCTCATGTATAATTCACAAGAATTCCCTTGTCTTTATTGCAGTTTTAATCATAACATTGATATCTTGCTGACTAAAACGAAATCACCCGTGCTTCTGTATTAACACCGCCTTACAAAAAAAAATCTGATGAATTTACACATACTTTTATAAAGTAGCAGTTCCGTGCCATTACATTCACCTCGGTGCCATCCATCAACAATGTCAAGCATTACTGGACCAATTTATTAGAAGGATCTGTATTCAGAGAGCTTTGCAAACCAAGATAAAAAGTGTCACTTTCATTGAGCGCAGTGATAAATCATAAAAAGCTGTCTAAATACAGCGTTCATTTAGAGAAGAGTTACTGTACAAAGTGTTTAAAACCGTCCCTATATTTGGGGAACTATTCATTAATGCCGCCTAGTCAGTTCTCCACCTTTACTGTTGATTTGTGTAAAAGCTGTTTCTCCTCTTTAACTGCGGAGGCACGTCATGGATTACTCATACGTGCAATTTTCACAGCAGCAATATTCCTAAAAGAGGATGTAGAGAACAGGAAATTGTGGCGGTGATGGCATCCCATGGGGCCGTGGGACAAAAGTGGGGTAGGTCTCAGCTGTCGGGGGACCACTGGCATTTGATATTTCTGTCTGCATCGTGAGAGTTGAAACTAAACAGACTGTGTCCCACGACTTGGAAGAGTTCTCGACTCAAACAAACAAAGCATTAATTTCCATTCATTAATATTAAGTAAAAGTGTTGGTTTCTTAACAAGGCTACCAGCGTGTGCTAGGTGTTTATCACAGAGATGATGATACAGAAGTTCATTGTTAAGAGGTTACTTCTTGATCTTGCCACATGTCTTTTAAATGTATATTTATGAGGACCCCTGGCACTTGAAAGCAAGCCAACTTGAGCCCCAAGCACGTAATTCCCCCTTAATTAATGTATTTATTCAACAGCATGTTCAAGCTTTGGTGTGCCCTCTCTTTTCAAACTGCCCTTTTTGAAGATGTTGTTATGCACTTAATAGCTGAGATGCACATTGTTTTTATTTCTGTTCCAGAGATAACAACAGTGCCTATTTCCATTTTGCAAGGACAGAGAAGAACATGCGATTTAAGATATACATAAATAGAGACTTAAATTAAGTGCCAGAAATAAATATGTGCAAAGGAGGAAAAAGAAGCAGCTTTCTTGTGGGAATCAGAAATGGAGCGTGAAGCTTATGAAACAGCAATGCCACAGGCTCATACAATTATCTTTCAATTCCCATGGCAAGCAGTGTTATTGTTCCAACAATATTTTCTGCAGAAAAAATTCTGTGAAATTGTTAGCAATTTACTAGAGGATCTATTGCATCAGGGCCGAGCATGTATTGTTAATAGCAAAGCATTTGGGGGGCTGGAATTAGCCTTGAGTTGACAAAAGGTCGGCCTGCTGAGATGCTCTGAATGAAACTGTTCACCTGTTGGACTTTTAGAGCGACAGAAACTGTTGCAACTGTGCATCTAATTTCCAGATGTCACAAAACAAAGTAATCCACCATGAAATGCAGCTAGAAGCAATTACTTTTTTGCATTACTTTACAGTGTTTGTTAACTCAGTGGTTCCCAACCTTTTCTTTGTTTGTTGAATGTGTCCTACAGCCCTGTCAGGAGAACTCAAGTAACCCTTCATCAACACCACCAGTTTTGCTCTAAATATGTTTATTATTTCATTTTAAACTGGATGTTATCTAACACTATCAATTACATAAGATTGGATGTAGCTGCAATTTTCTTTGTACAATTTAACTGTTAGTGTTAAGGTCACTTTGGTCAAGTTTTTATTCAGACTACATTCGTACCACTTGGGGTGGCAGAAGTTGAACATTTTAACCAATTAGCTATTTATTAACAATTTATGTTACTTTTACCCATTTAAACCATTCATGCATTACTTTAAGTAACCTTTTCAACTGTCTATTCGTCGCTTTTAGCAATTCCAAACAGGAATGGGCATCGATACTCGAATACTTCATTTGGATGTCAGTATTTCTTCAATATATAATCACTTTTTTTTAAAATCAATTTTGTCAAAGAAAACAGTAAAATATCACTTGAATTGACTCAGTTGCTAAATTCAATTCTGGAGGGCACACAGTGATGCAGCAGCTATCAATAAATATCTGCATTGGTCCATATAGCAAAAATAACATTAAACGTTTTTTATACTGACATAAGACAATCTAGTAATACAGGCAGAACAGCAATCAGGCATAAAGAGTGATCTTTTTTAGTTAGTATTAAAAATAAATCGAAATGAATGTACAGTGCAGTTGTTTAACATTTTAACAAATTAACTTACTATTTATCTGCTACTTTTACCCGTTTAAATCATTCAAACATAACTTTAAGCTTTCTTTTTTAACTGTTTGTCTGTTCGTTACATTTAGCTAACTAATTTTAACTGTTTATCCGTTGCATTTAGCTATTCCAGTTAGGGATGGACATCAGTATGCAGGTATATAACTTCATTTATAAAAAAAAAAAAACCCAAATGAACACTGAAGAACACAACAGAAGAAAATTCGACTGCTATAAGTCAATTCAGCATGATTTCTAAAGGAGTGACTCCATCTAAAGCTTTTTGATCCATGAAAGAGGTTGATTGTAGTAACCTCGTACTTCATCAGCAGTTTCTACTGTATATGATTTGAAACCGAGAGTACATGAAGAGTAGTTCTTATGTACTTTTAGATTTGTAGCACAGGAGACTGAATTATCTTTATCGACAGCTTCAAGGACACAGTAATTTCTTTAAAATCCAGCAACGGAGGTCTTTAGCTCTTGAGTGGCATTGGCTTTGAATAGCTCACTCACACTTACCAAATACAACACGACTGTTACAACAGAACTGATTCATTTCATTCTGTTTTTGACCTAAGCTTCATCATCAGTATATTGTTGTTTTGAATTATATTGAGTAATATCACAGAAGTGCATGGTACAAACCATCATGGATAGTATACCTTACTGTTATGGTGCGTTTTGCGTGTAGTTATGTATTAATTTATGTTTTTCTGCCTTATGTGCGCACAGTACATACAGCTGGACCATCAGGGTAACATTAACTGTGTTTGCCAGGAGATCTGTCTTCTTTGTCCAATCAAAACACATTTTAAGTAGAACATGTTTGTATAATTTTAATTAAAATACAAAGAAAGCTGTCACTAGCTTTGTGGTTCCATCTCACAAACTGTTCTGCCTGATCAGTGTACCTGCTGTGCCATTCACACGTTCTTTGTCTCAGCAGATTCACGCAGATTAATGTGCTGTGGCTCAGCCGAACAATTTCCACATCTAAGTCGCTTTACTCTGATTTCCAGGTTGTAATATTGTGTCCTTCTCTTCACAATGCTCGAGGGAAATGCTTCCCAGTATCCATGGGGGCGTAGTCTGTTGAAGACAGAGATTGCCTCTGGTCACTGAGTAGGAAGAGAGCCCATTATAGTATGACCCTAAAGGGTCATTTAACGGGGGCAATCAATCTCTAGATGAATATGTCTGCTTCCTTTCAAGGAAGGGATCAAAGGATGCTGTCGAAGTGGTTCGACAAAATCAAGGGTACACTGGAAGAAAAAAATCCATCTTACTGAGTCATTTAAATGCAGTTTTATTTTTGTCTCTTGCTCAGACAAAAACTGCCCTTAAACAAGTAAATTCCTCCAACTGATATAAATGAAAAAAACAAAAATAAAAGTATCTTAACAAAGGCATACAAGAGGACTTATTATCTGGATCATGATTTTAATGCATAGTTTTCTAATAGTTTGTGTGCACATGTATGATCATGTGCTTAAGGACCTGGTTTAATGACTGCTTTACATTGTCGTTGACTGCCAACTCCTCAGTTCTCTTAATCAGCTTGTAGCAAGTTTTCTCGAAAACCTAGAAACCTGGAAAACCAAGGCCATATTTGAGGGTTTCATTGTGCCTTAAAAACTAAAAGCCATAGAAAAGTTTGGTCACATTTTGAATAGGTGCATCTGCAGATTAATTCCATACCTGGTATTTTGTACTCAATACAAAATTAGGCAAAATATAAGATGACTCAGTCAGTTGTTTGTTTTCTTGGTACCTTAGCCATCATCTTGACTGTAAGGGAGCCAATAGGGGCATTTACATCAGGTGCCGCCACGCCAAGTTTGGAGTGCACCTGGTTTTTTTCTGTTTTGCCTTTATGGTTTGTAGACTCTCAGATTTTGTTTATTTGTTAATTTTTCTGTTATTTATGCTTCTACCATAAGAAGGCTACACTTCAAATAGTGTCTTTTTGGGCAAATTTATTTGTACTTATTGCTGCAGACAATACATTTTAGATCCCAGATACATGAATTGGATCAAATATTTTTGGCTGTGTTTTAGATATCAAAAATGAATTAATCCTTATAATGGCATTATTATTTGTAGAACTGAGTTTCACATTTAGCAAGGCTTCCCACATATTCATTTTTTTGTGGCAGCCTGTCACAATTAAAACATCTGCTGCCATGTATTGATTTTATATTTTTGGAGCTGGACTGTTATTAGAAGTTCAATTGGAATATAGAAAATTAGACTGTTGATTGCATCATACTCTAGGAGCTCAGAGCGTACTCTGGGTACAGAGGGAGCAGCAGAATGTCAGGTGCGGTGACTGTTTATTGCAGTAGGTATAAAAGTTTGCATTCATTCGCTCGTTTAGCAGCTACTCCGCTCATTCATCAATCGGATCAGCTCTGAGTGGATTGACAGATCAGTTATCCACCCGGTGGTTCCTGTGCTGAGGGAAAAAAGAACGAGTTCCATGTGAGCTGTATTCACAGACCTGCAAAAACATTTCAAATCAGAGAAGGGACACATATTTTTAGCTGCTTCTGGGATGCCTCTGAAATGTGCTGCATCTGCTGGAATTACAAGAATTGTCTGGAGTAGCCGTGATCAGATAGAGCAGCCGTCTGGCAGAGATCTACTGAGTGCACTTTTCTAGTTGTATCTGAGTTTAGTGCAGCTGTGGCTGTTATAAAAATAGGATGCATTTTAGACAATACGTCTTCCTGATAATCCTCTCCGACCTATGATTGCCTGTGCAAAATTCCATGGTAATCCGTCCAATAGCCGTTGAGATATCACTCTGGACTAACATGTTGACAGCAAACTGACCAATACTGCCATCCCCCAGAGTGACAGCATTACTGTGGCTGAAAACTTTCCCATGATCCCTAGGACTTAAGGAAAAGTGGCTGCTGATAACTGACACAATTTTCTCAGAGTGTGTGTTTGTGTGTGCATACATGTGCATGCACATACACACACACACACACACACCCTGTAAGCAGGGTAGATTGATTAGCGATGAGGTCATAATTGCTGACTGAATCACGTCCATAGTTAATCAATCTTTGGCTGAAGGATGAATGCGTTGGGTGAAAAAGGACAATACTTCATGAGGTGATGCACGGTTGATAAAGGACATATTCATTCATCACGGGTGGCTTTCCTTGATGGATATGCAGGCGTCAATGGTGGGCCTATCCATCAATCAGGAGAGAAGGGAGGTCAGCTTTGAAGATCAAAGTCAAGTACCCAAGCAGACCGCACTGGAGATCTCCAGAGGTACAGTATAGACGTAATAGGTTTTCAAAGGGATGTAAGGATATAATTACCTGCCTTACTCCACCTTGAAGTATCCATTCTGTCTCATAATCTTTAGGTTAACTAGACGTGGGAATAGATTAGGCGTCGCTTTCTTGTGTTAGACGAGATAACCTCTCAGGTTTCCTTGCACCATTCAACACAAAATGTATTCCTATTAATTAGAACCATTTGAAACTGGAGCAAATTGGCTTGATTTCTTCCTAAAACATGGGAAGGAGGAAATAAGCAACTTGAGAAGAAATTATCTGCCAAATGAGCAAGACATCAGTAAAAGTATAAGAAAATTACCTGAGAATTAGTTTAAAGAAAGAAATAAAAATGAAAGTAAGATAAACCAAAAACAAAAACAAAAAAATGACTTAAAAATGCTATAAAAATGTTTCTATAACAGTATTAATAATTTTTAGTATTCAATACAATACAATTTTAATAATATTCAATATTTAGTTAGGATAATTATAAATGTAGTTTTCTGGATATTTATCCCTAGCTTGTTTTTAAAAATGTTCTGAATCTACTAATTTCTTGCAGTTTGTATGACATTTGCATCCAAGCTATGCATTTTACTACTTCTTTCCATGTTTTTGACAGAAATCTAACAAGTTTGCTCAGTTTCCAAAGGTTCAAATACTTGCGAAAGACTTTTGAATGCAGCACAAGAAGTGATGTCTCTCACCTCAAATGTTTGCACTCCTTGACCTTAAAATGACGCTTTTGGTTCACATGGACCATTTCACATTATTGCTTTGCACCAACCTGCAGGAGCATTTATTGGTCGGATAAGGCACATTGCATTCTGGTAGTAGTAGGTTTTCTGCTTCTTGAGTAAAAGCATCCGTTTTGCTCTGTTGTCTGGTCATGGAGCACCAGTTTCAAAAGTATTTGCATCTTTCGGCTGCTTAGACAGACCAGTGGTAAGTGAGTGTCTTCTTTATATTGGTGAAATACTTCTTTAAGTTAAAGATACAAAGATACAGTTTTTAAACCCTTGAAACCTTAGCAAATTTCTCTCAAAAACAGTGGAAGAGGGCAATGAGAAACTTGAGAAATTACCCAAAAAGACATTTCCAAAAAGTACAAGAACATTTCCTGAATATTAGAATAAACTTTAACAGACTTAGCATACTTCCTGCCAAGTTTTTTTGCCTGTGTTTTTGAAAGAAATCAAACCAATTTGCTCTGAGTTCAAAGGTTTAAATACATGTGAAAGGTGTCTGAATGCAGCACAGAAAAGCTGACGTCGATCCAGGTGTTGAAGGGTTAAATGATGTTGTCGCTTCTGCATATTGCATTAGATATGAGTGTGATTCCTATACTGCACATTTGAGCTGTCCTATTTTCTTTGGAGCCAAGCTTTTAGAAAAAATACCCCTAACCTTCGGAGTGGCATGGATCTCCAGCCGGAGACACCTGCATCTCACATGTGAAAATTTCTTTCATTTTAATGTTGTTTCCGACATTCCTTTTTCTGGCTTCACAATGAAATACACTGAACCTCTCGAATTATGAATCTCTGAGCAACCCTTTGATGTCAGCTCCTTTTGAACCAAATTCAATAACCATAATAAAGATGAAGGGAACAGAAGCAATTTTTCACTGTGCTTCTTGTTATCCAAAGCACTGTACTGCCTACCACACCGTATACCACCCCACACCCCCACAGAGACTTACTGAATGCCCAAAAGCAAATATTATTTCTTGCAGATGGCATGCTATTTCCACACCCCACCGTAGCTGCAGAAGGTATACACTAGCCTGACGTCACCATCTAAAGCGCCCTATTTGTCTAGTTCTCTCTAATGCTTAACAAGCCTGCCCCTTTTGCTTTTCACTGCTCCTCTCCTCAGTGTTTTTTAACACAGATTTAAACACCACCCTGACATTTGCCAGTCACATTGCAGTTCCGGATTACATTAAAGAATCCCTTCAAGCGAATGTGCGAGCATTCGGGTACATGAATCTGCTCGTGGGACCCAACCGGGGAGAAGGCTTTTCCTATTTACAATATAGCCTCAAGCCAATTCAGCCTGACAGGGGTACTACTGTGATGTCGCAGCAGTTTTTTCTTTCTTTTTTTTTTTTCAATTATATCAACGTCACATGAGATTATTTAATTGCACAATTATTACCAAAATTATCTTTAATGTACCCATGCTTTTGGTGTAATGAATGAATTCAGCGGAGCCTAAGTGCTTAACCTAAGATGGAGAACAGATACGGATCCCTGCTCTCCCTCTTGCCCATATAATCAAATTACTTCATAACCTGAGAATAGAATTAATTAAAGCCATACGCGGTTGAATATCTGGGTTTAATAAAAGTTAATGGAAACTTTCTGTTCCTCACCACGAGCAATGCGAGGTATCATTCCACCAAGTAAAGTGGGTGCAGCCGGGGAAATGGCAGCAAGGTGAATTTTGCCAATCTGCGGATTTTATATGAAGAAAAGACTTATGGAGATGAAAAAACAATATCTGCCTTTGTCCTGCAAGCTGCAGAATATATATTAATATTTGATGGTATCATTTTTTTCTATCCTTTCATTATTTGAAGTAAAATCCAGCCTAATGCCATCAATACAACTGAGAGTGAGCAGTGTATGAATCATTCAGTAAAGTTTACAGATATACACAGTAAATATCGCAGTGACTTATTACCATCATAATCTAAGAGAAAATACATCTATCCCGTCCAATCTTATTCCCCACTAATCTCAAGCCATATCTTACTTTGTATTTACAAGAGGCCACAAACAAATTATCGTCTGATTGCTCGTATTAATGCGCATGAATTAATGTCTGCATCCCTCCATGTCTAATCCAGCTGCTTATTGGAAACAATTACATGTCAAACCTGACATTGTAATCACTCCCTCTTGTAATTTCAATCACCATTGTGCTCTCATAAATGCCACAGAGGGGAAAAAAGTAAATTGTCCTCCCCTTAAAGAAATGACACATGCAGAGATAATGCTAAAATGAAATGTGACACAAGATTAATCCTTGATTATAGGTCAACACAAGACAAGAAGCCTGTTTGTACACCGAACCAGTTTGTGTTGCTTGTGCTTGAAATTTTCATTCTTACAAGAGCAAAAGGTTGGAAAGTATATTTTTAAGCATAGCTTGAAGCAATCTTCACCAAAAGCTGAATTTATCCGAAGTACCATTAGAAATAACTTTTAAAAGATGTTTTTAAAAACTCACCGCAGACTGTTTCCCTTCTCCCGGATCATTTTAAACTTCACCATCACCAACTCAGCCATCCACCAGTTCCCAGAAAACAATTAACAACATCCATTATTGTAACATTATTATCACCATGACTACCTAATTGGAGGAATAAGCAACTTGTCAGTCATGATGGTCAAGGTCGCACATCTGCCGTTCATCCATTTCAAATTTCTCTGTTAAACAGGCATTATTTGTGGTTATTAGCATTTTCGGTATAGGTTAGAACGCTCCTGCTACACTGACTAGTCCCTTAAGAATGCTGTTATAAGAGCCACTGGCAAACTTTATGTTTCTTTCTACATCTGGTTATGCTTAGACACAAAAACAACTTTCATTTTTTGGCCTAAAACAACCCCATTTGCTGGAATTGCAGCTGCAGATAGCTAATAGTATTTATTATTCCCACTTGGGAAGCAAAAACTCTGCAAGAACCACCATGATATGTTGTTAAAATCACCCACTTTTAGGAGGAAAAAAGTGCTGGAAACCTTGCAAAGTGTCTCTAAAATACCCACATTTGGGGACAAAGTAGCAGTTGGAAATGTAGTAATGTGTCACTCAGGAGTATCCATGTTCGGGGGTAAAAACACAGCAGTAAATGCTACAGTATGTTACTAAAATATTGCCACATTTGTCGGCTCAGTAGCCGCTAGCAATACAGTGATGTGTCACTTAAATACGCACAGATGGGGGAACAAATGCCAATGGAAACGCAGGCACAATAGCTGCTGGAAATGCAGCGATGTGTTGCTGAAACACACCCTCATGTGGTGGTACAGTGGGCCCTCAAAATGCAGTTATGTGTTGCAATAAGTACTCACAGTTGGGGGCGCGATTGCCACTGGAAATGCTGTGGTGTATAGCTAAAACCTCCTACATTTCGAGGCACAATAGCACCTGGAAATGCAACAATGTGTTGCAACAAACACCGTCTTATCATGGCATGGACACTGCTAGAGGTGTGTCATTAAAAAAACAATTGGGGGGCAAAATTGTCAATGGCAATGTAATTGTGTGTTGCTGAAAACATCCACATTTGAAGTTGCAATAGCTGCAAAAAATGCAGTAATATGTTGCTAAAAAAGACGTTTTGGGTCACAACAGCTGCTGGAAATGCAAATAACTATGCGTTGCTTAAAAATACCCATGTTTTGGGTAGCAGCAGTTGTGGTTAAAAACGTCCTGGAAATCTGAGAGAGAAAAAAACAGCACATGCTATATTGTGTCAATTTGGGCATTTTATCACTATTGTGTGAGTTTACATTTTGCAGTTGAAAACATACACATGTTGGCTATTTTATAGGCTGATCCTAGACTCAGTGTACTTCAATTTGACGATGATGGAGATGATTGAATAAGCGCTCAGTGTATCAGTGTTAAACAATGAGCTTTGTCTGAGTAAAATGAATATGAAAGTCAGAAAAGTTGATTGAAATTAGGAAAAAAAAATGTTATCAAAGAGCAGAACAAGCAGAGGAATCTGACTTATTATTTTATACCAACTTTTGATACTTGAACCTTTAATACTCAGTGCTACAGATGTATATCAGCCGGACTCAAAATGTTTTGAAACCCTATGAAGGAAGTATTTTGATAATTTTATTCATAGCAGTTTAGAAACAGGATCAATACTACAGTGCAATGTCAGGTAAAAGTACAAAAGGTACAAAGTTACATGTCTGGCCCAGATCAGTTATCTGACAACATTTAGAGCCAAGAAGAAGAAAGCAAAAGCTTGAGTTCAAAGTAACTCCCACTCATCACAGCTATTACCATCTCATCTTACAATCACTTGCAATTGGTTTTATTGACTTGATGTTACAGACATTGAGAATGATAACGCCACACGCACATTTAATACGAGACTTTAATTGTAATCATTCCAAGCGTGACCAAAACTATCAGTCCCAGTTTTTGTTTTTGGTCCAAGACTTAAAAGATATCAAATAACCTGGACCTCCCCATACTTTGTCTGCTTCTTTATGGGGATGTCATTGTCAGCAGTACCCATTTACCCTTGCAGAGTTGTTTTGTATTCTGCACATGGTAATGAATATATTGATTTACATTTTAGGCCCCAGCCAGAAATCGTGGATGGTGATGACAATATTTCTGCAGGCAATAAGGTGAGGAGATTAAAAATGGTTCCCAGAGAGTATGGATGAGCGTGGGGGTCACGGTCCAGTGTGTGTTTAGTTTATGGTCTGATGAAAATCAGGTTACATCAGGATAAAACATATTTTCTATGATATATTTTAAGAGGACTGAAACTTGATTATAATGGGTTTTATTTAAACTGGTTGATTTTCCTTAAGTAAATTTTCCTAGATTTTAAGCTCAAGAACGCTCTTTCCGTCAACCATTGTTGTCCGTGTTACCCCATTTGATCTGAATTTTCCAAAGTCACAGTAATACTGTTATGCAAATTCTGTTTTATGGTGGATTTTTTCCCGTTTAATATCGTGGTTTAAAATTCAGGTTGGATCCATTTTGCTCACTGTACGCTCAGTAGAGCAATAGCTCCATTTAAATAATGTAGGTATATTGAATGCCATTTTTAATGTATGATATGAATACATTTGACAATGGGCTCATATGAGCTTATCTCATGCTGACTGAAAATGGCAATATTTCGAACTGCCCCGTCCCAATTTCCACTTTCCTCCTCACTGCAGAGCCGTGCTGAAATGAATGCTTGTGTCTCTTTCGCACTTATTTGCCCTATTACTTCAAATTGTGCCCAGATACTTACATTCACAGTGGCAGAGCTTTTATTGTTGCTGCCTGATTAGATTAATGTTCATCTGTATGGCCATATTGACTACAAAGACAAGGGAAATACGAGTCTCAAGGTACATCTGGAGGAGTTAAAATCTGTGGTACGTATTTTGGGGAAATGTCGCCATGTGTTGCTCGTGGTTTCAGAATTATACGGGGCTAACTGGAGATTTTCAGTCGCTATCTTTTTTTTTTACAATTTTTAAAGCAGAGCTCCACTGTGTGATTAGGTTTTCAAAGCGGCTCTGAGTACATGTTACAAAGTCTATATTTAATGTGCAAGGAAAAGCATCATAAATCTCAAAAGCACTCATCGGTTTTCTCCAATGGCAGTCTAAATCAGTCAGAGGATGAAAAAGCTGACACTTCTCCCTTTGGTGGGGTGCAGAACGAGAGCTATCTAGCTTTAGATTCTTCTGACTTTTGGCTCATTTTTCAAGCTGCGAGTTCTGCTGCGAGACTGTGGGCAAGGGAGATATTCAGCTGTTCTCAGACACGGTACAATGTGTGCCATTTCTCAAAAGCCTTATGTTTGCTTGCATGTACAGTCACTGTTAGTGACAGCATCCCGCATTTTTGCACACACCCATCACAGATCCGACACCCCGTAAGCCACCACATTAACTAATACATGCATCCATTCACACATACTTGAGGGCATTTAGGGGATTAGATCTGTTTAATCAGGATGAAACTTCCTGATACAACACTAAACTTTACAACCAAGGACATTTACAGCTGAGAGGATTTAAATTTTGGACTTAATACTACTTAAGTTTATAATTTAAAGTATTTAATATTCGAGTTATTATGTTTTTGGAAGTGTTGTAAATCTTTTTATTCCTTTCTTTTTGGTGTTTTAGGGAAAGATTGTGTTATGATTGTGTTTATGTTATGTTAAGTTAGTAGTTATTATGGTATTGTGTTATGAGTTAATTTGGGGGAAAATTCTTGTGCTTCACATGCATACGTAGTTATCTTGATGGCAGTCATATCAGTTGTGTTGTGCAGACTGAGGTTTACCTTTTCTTATGACTGTTTGCAAAAATGGACACATTTTAAATAAGTTCGCTATGATATGCAGAGTGTATCTGTGATTCAGAGGTTGTCTGCATATGGCTCTCAACATGGCGGTGGTTAAACCGGCAGCTAACAGTTCATGGTGCTAACAGCATGAACAGTGTTAACAACAGAAGCGGGGCTGAAAAAGCTAAAGGTGTTTTTGTGGGGGGAATCGGAGGAAGGGTGCGACGATTCTTTGCCGACGAAACCCCAATATCAGTGGTAACTGCCATATGAGCACAGTGCAGAGCGACAGCAATTAGCCAGTGGAATATACACATGGGACTCACATGCTAAAACATGCACATGCATCTCTTTCTCTCTCTCACTCTCCCTCTCTCCTTCTTTCTCTCTCAACCACACAATCGCTTTGCACACACACTGCATGAACTCAGCAGTATAGATTGCTTTAGGGATGAGGTTTTTCTGTAGGCAGACACACAAGTTAGCATACCCCTTGTTCCCTTGTCAAATAACCTATAGGTAGCCTGTTAGTAGCATCTTAGTAGTGTCTTAAGCTTGTGTTAACCACAGACCTTATTTCAGGCATCTAACTAAAAATTCTTTCAAAAAACCTATTGAATTTGCGACGAGGCAACCAGAAGTGCAAAAATTCTACCTCACTTTTGACTATCTGTCAGATTTTGAGACTTATTTTTTGAACTCTCTGTGGGTGCGAGGAAACACATTGACAGTCTTTCTGCATGCTTTGTAGCTTTGTTCAATTTGCTGTTATATCTTATGACCCCGCAGTTAAAAATTCAAATATCGGACATGAAACTTCTGTCTCAAAACTATGAGTTTACGCATCCTCGTGAATTCTTTAGTGGGTGTCCGGAAATCTTGGAGCTCTTTTAGTGGGTATACAGTAAACACTCGCATGGCTGATCACTATATATAGTACAATATATGCATGCAGGTGACAAAAACTTGGCTTCGCTACAGCAATGCATTTTAAAAGTCATTGTCTTAAGTAAATTAAAAGTTGTGGAGAGAGTATGCAATTCAAAGAAGGTAAAATAAGGTAACCACAGAATGAGGTTATAGCATGCTAATTACCAGCATCATTGTCTTTGTTTTTTAAACTTATTTGGGTCTTAAGAAGACGGCTGATTCCCTGATTTGCTGATAAAGAAGATGCAATGTAAAGCAAGTGAAATTATATTGAGGCTAGGGGATGTCTGATTAAGCCAAATATGAATGGAGTAGATTTCTTAATGCAGAACAGTTTGCCGGTTCATGTAAGCTGTGCTCCTTAGATATCCATCCTTTATCCATATTCAGAGCTGCTCTCTATTGATTGGATGTGTTCCAGATAAGAGGGGATGCTGAATTGCCCAGAGATAATACATTCTATGGATCACAGGAATGCAAATCAAATCAGATACCCATGCAAATGTGCACCAAAGTCATCTTAAAGCAAAAGTATTTTATTTATTCAAATTCAAGAAAAAAAAAAATCTTATTCCAAGTCAGCATCCATATGATTAGCATTTTCAGCTCATTTTTTCTGTGATATACAGAGAGTACGAGCCCTTTTAGAAAATAATTAATGGCCTAATGTTTTCCAGGGTCCAATTACTGACTTGCTTTCTCCTCAAAATACATAATCAGAAAGTGTGACTCAAAGTCCCAAACTCCTTTATCACCACTGTACTCAGTCAGCAGGCGAGTGCTGATTCATTAGACTGCTGTCTCCACTTCTTTTCCCGTCTGTCTTTCAGCCTGATATATATTCCATTAAAATTCTCCTACATCGCTTGACTTTTCTTAAATTGTTGGGCTAACATTAGTCATCCATTGTTAAGTTTATATGACTGTCATGTTGCCACTCTGTCTGTGAGTAGATTAAACTACACAAAACCTGCGCTAACACAGTAACAGCCGTGCTCAGTGTACAAATAATTGGTACTGTTTTGACCCTTAAATTAAGTATTGTGTGATTTAACAAAAAAAAATGACCAGATTATAAGTGGAAATCTACAACACCCCCTTTATCAGTAGTCACTTTGGCACCTGATTTTAGTTTTGGTCTTAGACATTGGATGGAAAGCAATTTAGTTTGAGTCACAGTTTTGATTTGTCTTAGTTTTTGTAAAACTAAAAGGCATTTTTGTCCTTTTAGTATTCTGAGGCTTTACAGCCATTGTCTTTTACAAGGTTAGCAGGAAGGGACCTTTTTTCACGACATTAATCTAATGTTGGCTTACCTTTTAATAGTTGTTGGTGTGCTGTTTCCTTGGTTTGTCCTAGGTGTTGTTTTTGCCTCTTATTGTAGAATTATTTCTGGGGTTTTGGGTGCATCTAGTCTATAAATTAGCAGCTGTAACTTTTAGCCAACATTACTGACAGAAGCATGATGTTTAACACAGTCCCACAGAAATACGTGATGTGGACACAACTTCATAACAGCACATTGTGTGTTGTAATTAACTTGTCCATTCATCAAACTTTTTAAAACTTTTTATACAAATAATTAATTCATTTAAATTGTAAGATATTTTGTCACAATTGTGTTTAAAGACTTTTTTTTCCATTTTCATCTTGTGAAAAAAGGTTAATCATGAAAATGTTGTGCCATAGTTCTCAAAATCAACACTTCTTTTTATGTCTTTTTTGTTTAAATGGAAAAGACATAAATAAAGACATTTGGACATTGCACTCAGAAAAACAGTTGCCTCAGCCAGATTTTTTTCTTCTAGACAATCTTAATGGATTACCAGGTAAAATCTGCATAAATTTGGCATGGGTTTATGATTGCCATTGATATAAATATGTCAGGGGCTTCCATTATTACATCCATCACGATTCCTGCAGGAATCTGCTTCACAGAAAATATTTTTCATCTCCACTCCCTCTGCATCTGTTTTAAATATGTTTTTCAATTAATTCTAATGTGTATGTTTTCACCTGGGTAATATAAATCAGAGGACAAACAAGCAAACCCACTAATGCTGCACACTCATCACTCAAATCACCCACTGCGCTTCTGAGCTGTCAATTACCTTCTTCCAGGAAGCATGCTTTGCATACTCAAGCCAACAGTGGACCGAGCCAGTTCATTAATTGATCCTTAGTATTCCCTTATGAGCAGAAAGACTCGATAGGACGTCTTTTGTGCGCCCTCCGTTGAGAATTTCCTTACATACCCCATAATCTGTGTACTCAACTCTGTTGTTTAGCGGGCACAAAAACAGTGCTCAATGTGTGGTCCTAATGAGAGGGAAATTGGTCTGTGTGTCGGAAAACAAATTGGTACCTTCTGCTGTTCCAATTGATCTAGACGTTGCATTAACATACCTCAGGCTGAATACTTGTTTTCCCTTTCAGTGCCAAATTGAACCTTCCATAATTATAGTTTACTCTTGAGTAAGAATATCACCTGAGAGGAGATTCTTGTTTTCAGGATTGACCTCCGATTTCATTATTTGGATTTAATGCAGACGTTCTCCTTGACTCCTTAAGATGCTGTGAAGCTTAGTGTTTGTCAGGGCCCTCCTGTGTCCTGCTCCCCTTTCCACATTTGCACAAGAAGTCGACAAGCCTCCAGGCCTTGAAGTCAACACCATTTTTTTTTTATTTTAAATTGTTCACTGCTATGCTTCAAGAACAAGCTCCCTGTCATTAGTCTGCCCCTCAATTCTCCAGCACTGGCCAAGATGAGGGAGATCTGTCTTTGTTGAGCACAGTCCAGCACACTGCAAGGCTCTGCTGCAGTTTGAGGCCTCCCTGGAGAGACAGTGCAGGATGGATGTGTGATACACTGATGAGCACTTGTCCAACATGTCAGAAAGTTAGAACTTGGACAACTCACACATGAGCTCTTATCAGTACATCATTGACGGATTAAACGTATATTTCTATTAGCATCCTTATATATTTTCTCTTAAATGTACATGTCCCATTTTGCTTCAAAGCCTCAGTGTCTATTCATGAAGGAAAAAAAATCTATTTACTGATCCTAATTAATTATGCTGTTTAAATTTCTTTGATGAAGAAGTGTCCCATCTGGGCTCTTGTTGGGTGCTGCTATCCAGCTCCCCATATGTTAACACGTGTAAAAACAGTACAGTTATCAGTCTGAAGCGTGTATAATCTAAAAAAAGAACAAAATAAACAGCAAAGACAGACATGTGTTTGAAGTGCCAGTGGGATATCTTCATCATCTGATCCAAAAAATATATGAATTTGAATTTCGATGGCAATCTTAAAAGGAAAAGATGGAGAATATAGAAGTTGATCTAATTTTTGATCCATAAAGCATCTGTCTCAGCTCGTTCCGGAGTTGTGAATTGCTGCCCACATCTCAGGTTTGTTCAGTGATCCGAAAAAGGCTGCACATTGGCGGTTTCCCCCTGGTACGAGAAACAACTGACCGATCAGATTTTATTAAGTAACGGGATTAAGAACGGAGCTACACACAGCGACCGAGTCCTAAGTGTCGCAGGTCCATTTACAGAAATAACAACTCTTTAGCCCCTTTGAAATGGTGCTCCACTGTCTACATTAATAATAATAAAAAACAATTATAAAAAAGATAATAATAAGAAGAAGAACACTGCAAATGGTAATAATAATAATAATAATAATAATAATAATAATGATAATAATAATAATAAATAATAAAAAAAAATAGATTTTATCTGTAATGTACTTTACATGTGAAACAAATCTCAAAGAGCTACAAGATGAAAGCATTAGCATAAAAAATCAGATTAAAGATGGTATTCTTATTTGGTATTTACATGGGTATTTTAAAGTCATTTTTTTGGACTATCTTTAAATGCTTCGTATTCCTAAAAATAGGCACAACTTAAGCCAAAGGTTATGTAAGCCCATAAACCACACTAACTGATAACACCAAAATTGGATGTTTTTAATCAGATTTTACGAAATACATACAAACATAACAAAGCTCATTGATCCAAAAGATTTTTAAATGTAGAAAAAATAAACTTAATATTTCTTCAAACTCCATAAGTTATTTGAACTATGTATGTTCTTTAGTTTTTGAGATATGCTGATTTTTATGAGCAGAGCAAAGGTGTTGTGATGGATTCATCATTCAGTCCTCTGCCGCCACCTTGCATTTTTGCCCAACTTGTAACGTAGCGCAATGAAATTAATACGAGTGTTAATACATTTCTACGACAAAAAGGATGAACGTTCTAGCTTTTATGGTCCTTATTTTAGAACTACTTAAACAGAACCATGCCAATAATGGCCACCAGGTCCACCAGGTCCATTTTTAAAGAGTTAATCAGCAAATTTCCTTGATCAATGTTAAAAAAAGAAGAAACATTAACTGTCAACTGCAAATGTCTGAAGCCAGGATGGATATGACAATTTGTTAAGGTAAAACAAAACAAACACACCCCCTATCCCAACAAGCAATCAGTCAACACAGTGCTCACCTTCCTGGCGAGCGCCCCCCCCCCATCCATCATCCACATCTCTAACTGCCCCCCATCAGTTAAAATGTAGGCAAAGTGTCTTCCCTGAATATTAATGCTGATTATTTTTCCATGTTATATCATTATAAAAGCATGCCATTGAATGCCAAACAACAGATTTGATTAAACTGGACAGCTGGAATATCATTATCATTAGTTTCCCAGGTAGCAAAACGAGCCGTGTGAATGGAAATGATATTTATAAGTAGTAAACAAATGCAACAGTAAGAAATTTGACATTCAAACTTTAATTGGGCTTTGTAATTGATCACAAACAGCAGCCAATCAGAAAGTAGTAATTTGGCATTTATTGTTGCAATGGAAAATAAAAGTAAAAAAAAAACATAAGGGCATGTAGGCCTGTAAGCCTTTTTATTTAAAATTGCAATGTTAATAATCTGATTTACTATGAAACTTAGCATGAGCCCTGTGTTTGGTGGTTTTCTGAAGATCCTTCCTTCACTACATGTTGCATGGAAGTTGTAGTACTTTTAAAAGTTGAGCATAAGACACCCAATTTTCTGCATTTTGGTGATTTTTTTCTGCACCAAGTTATGGTGAAAATTGTTTCATTTATGTAAAGAAAGATACAAAAATCAGGCAGTAGTTAATAATTTAAAATAAAAAAAAGAAACACATAGGCATCTATAATTGCATAAAATACTTTGAAGTATTAATTCTCCTGTAGATCAGTTTTTCTTATTGAGTATTATCTGTGCAGGGTCATGTTGGCATGATTTACTTTTCCATCCCTCTTTGTATCTTTTGTTTGGCGAAGTGACCTTTTAAAGCCTCTTGACTGTCCTTCAGCTGAATTTCTTCATTCTCACTTTCTATAAAGCACTGTTTGGATGTGAAAGAGAGTCTGACATGTTTTTTCAGGAATACATTGCACGTACTCCTGTGAAATTTTCTGTAATGGTCAAACTCATTTTGTGTTGACGGACAAAGTACTAAATGCTAGTTCTTTAGCAGTAGTTTTGCTCTCTATGAAAGGATCTATTTCAGCATTAGGTTATACTATATAGTCCATTTTCACAGAGAATAAATGCCTATAAATATGAGCACGTTACTATGGGTAATGCATGCGAATGAAATGTGTTCCCATAATGTTATTGCGAATGTGATGCTATTATCTGATAATAGTAATTCATTATGTTTTATCGGGGAGGTAACGGACTAAGCACGGGTAATTTGCCACATGGTTGTAGCGGTTATGCTAGCTAAATTAGAAGTTATTTCAGCATCATGCCAGACTATATAGTTAAATGAATATGCTTAGTTTTTATATATAAATGTACAGTTATAATATAATTGAAAAAAAAAAACAGCACACAAGCAATTCAGAAAGGAAAAATAAATGACTTAATCAGGAAAAACCTTGTTTTCGAGTGATAATTTTGTGAAGATTGTGCATTAAATAGCACTTCAGCGGCCCCCCTTTCAAACATCATTGAACCCAGTGCCCCCAGATTTTGTCTGAACACCCCTGTTGAGGAAGTTAACATGAGCAGAATCCAAATTGATTAAGGGAAACAGCAATGCAAATTTATTCTGGCCATCAGTGTAGTGTATTCCTGCGTCTAATATTACAGAAACAAGCTGTCTTTGAAATGCATTATGGCCACATAGTATTTATCAAAGGACTCTATAGCATGCACACAGAAACTCACTGTGTAGAAAGTTCTTTCTCTGTCTCACAAACCAAAATAGGATTTTAACAAATATCACACTCAAACCCCTCATGGTTTGGGATTGTGGAACACTTTCATTCATCTGCGTCTGTGCTTACTGCCAGTTCTTGTCAAGATGTTTTTTCCAACAAGGCTTCCATTTCATGAAAGGAAGAAAAAAAAAAGATTAATGGCAGTCTTAATTCCTTAGCACAATCATGAAACAAAACCGAAGATGAGTTTCTCTCTAAAAAAAGATTTCATCTCAGCTGTAATACTGCTTCTTTTTTCACTTAGCAGGACACAAGAACAATTCTACCTTACAACTTTGATCAAAACAAGAACAAGTGTCCAAAGCCGGCGCAGATGGGATGAGATTGTGTTCAATAGAATTACGTTTTTCAGAACTAGTTAAAAAATGGGGAAAAAAAAAGTCGAGCTCAAAACTGGAGTGAGGTGTCCGTGTGGCAAAAACAAATCGATCGACAGAGCAGATGAATCCAATCCCGGCTCATCAGATGAATCCTCTGGGATAGCTGAGCGCTACCCAACACTGCCCACCCATTACTACTCAATCCCTACTAAATCCCAACACAAAGCCGCCATATCCTGCAAAGCAAGCAAGCCACACACTTGGCTTGGAGAGAACCAACGCTGCAGCACCTCCTGCGTTGCATATGATGGAAATATCATTTTGGAATTGTGTGATATTCACTGATATCATGTTTTGCTGGCAGATTGGATTGAGTGATGATGAAAGGGAAAAGCTCATCCCCTGTTTTGCTTTGAAGTAGCATCTTGATAAGCGTTAATAGTGTCTTACATTGGCCAGAACCTTGGTGCATGTGGCACACACAACATGAAGAGAAATATATTGGAGTTAACCCTTTGAAACGTCACTTTTCTTGTGCTGCCTTCAGATGCCTTTGACAAGGTTTTAACCCTCAGCAAATGGTACAATTTCTTTCAAAAACATGGGGAAAAAGGCAACAAGCAACTTGGTAAGAAATGTTTCGCAAACTTCAAGAAACATATAGATTTTGTTAAACTTATTTTCAGGTTCTTTTTTTGCCAATTTCTGTAAATTTCTGGATCATTTCTTTCATTGCTCATGGCCTTCTTCCGATGTTTTTGAAGCCAAATTGTTTCAGAAAATTGTAGATTTAGAAAATAATTTTTAAAAAGCAAGGGAGAAAAGAAAGACAGCTACAACTAAAAATAATAGTAATTATAATAATTGTCATTATTAAAATTATAATAACTGCCTAATTAAAACATGTTACAGAATTATTTAAAATTTCAATCAATTTTGTATGTTCTTACTTATTTTCAGAGAATTTATTATTTTAGTTTTGTTAAACTTAGTTTCGAGCCATTTTTACTAATTTCTTGCAAATTTTTGGATCAAATTTTTTCATTGCTCATTGCTTTATTCACATGTTTTTGAAGCAAATTTGCTCAAGAAATTTGTCGATTTAGAGAATTACTTTTAAAAAGCAAGAGAAAAAAGCGAAGGAAAAACTATAATTATCACAATTTCATCAGAATTATTATAAACTTTAAGGTAATTTAATTTTTTAGTGTTGGTTACCTTAATCATAATTTCTTTCATTGCTTATTGCCTCTTTCAATGTTTTTGAGGCCAGTTTGTTCAGGTTTCGAAGTGTTAAAATAGATGGCTCTTCCACAGTGTTAGCGCTGTTTATATGGCATTGATTGCTTTGTGATGACTAATAATGTCATGATGTGTGTGACTAGCTGAGTGGTCCACTCCATACATCGAGAAAATAGTAGTACCTCTCCAACAGACCTGCATAATACAAACATAGTCAACGTTAAGTATAATGATGTCAAACATGTAGAAGTCCTATGAATGCAGTGATTACACTCCGGTCAAGGCCTCTGCGGGCAAGAGGGTCAATTGATGGTTTTTATTTTGTACATAGAAAGGCTGAAATACACAGCGGTGCCACGTCATGTGATGAACAAGAACATGCCCCTTTCATTAAAATAACCATTATAGTCTTGGCCTTTTTAAAACATATTTCTAGGAACATTATCACATTCTTTGAGAAGAACCCTTAACACTTTGCATGTCAATGACTGTATATTTATCATACTTTCATTAATCCGCCTCTCCAAGCCAGTAGAAGCTTCAAATACACACGCACTGCACATTTTCTTTTCTCAGCTATTGCCACGACTATTTGAACATGAAGAAATTCAGCGTGTGAACAATTGCATTGCCAGTTTCTTACTTGCTTGGAAAAAGTAATTTATAAAATGCATTTATTAGAATTCTCAATGTGTCAAATACGATAGTTCATCACTAAACACTAACAGAGCGGACAAGCGACACTGTGAGATACAGGTGTCGCTTAAAGCAACTGTAGACAACAACCTACATACTCAGATCATGTGCTAACTTGAGGCGTAACAATATATAGATATGGATAGATATCAATGAGCAGCAATACAATATTATCGAATAAAGTGAAAACATTGGTACATATCTTTAGATATGCCTTTATTTTGAAATTCCTGTGGCACCTCAAATAAAAATCCTTTGAATTGGCGCAAACATCCACTTGGAGTCAAGAATGAGCTGGTTTAAATTTGGTGGTCAACGGTCAAGGTCACTGTCACCTTGCATCCGTCTCATCTCTCATGGTCCCTATAATTCAAAGACACTTTTAGGAAATTTCTTCAAATTAGGCACAAAACATCCACTTAGACTTAAGGATGAGCTTAGATTTTGGTAGTCAAAGGTCACTGTGACCTCACAAAACATGTGTTTGGCTGTAATTCAAGAATCCATTTGTGAATTTAGCCGAAATTTCACACAAATGTCTAATTGGAGAAAATAATGAAATGATGACATTATATATCCAAAAGGTCAGCTTCACTTCGGCATCATAACTTTCTGCAAAAACACTTTTCTGTCCATAATTCAACACCATAACTCAGGAACAGAAGGGGAGACATTTGGTTGGATACTGAACTGGTGACACTAATCTTGGGTGATTGTATAGATCCTCTGTGCTGCCATGTTGGAGATGTGTGTGACGCATCCACATTTTAGAATTTGTAGCTCCTTTACAGCACATTTATCTTTGAATCATGGTGTCCTGTCATGGTGACATGAGTCCTGACAGCATGAAAACTGAGTTGATGGCGGAGGCATACAAGGCGGCAGTCATAGTTTTTCTTTGTATTCAACAACTAATGACAATTGAGTGAACCCAGCTGTTTCAATTTTAAATCATTCAACCGTCCATTAGGATTTTTCAGTGTCAAAGGTCACTCTTTACATGTCTGAAGAAGCTGCTAGGGAGATACACTGCAGATAAATTGAATGTGAACTGACTGGAATATCATAGCAGCAAGGGGATAGCATAGCACTCACACACCGTGACTGAACAGGGGGTGTAATAACATAAAAATGACAAAATGAATTAGCTATTTGTATTATTATATCAGAGGACTGTCCTGCTTCAGTGGAGATTATTTGCTTCGTCATTTTTAATTTGTTCCCAGTGCTATGCTAAATGCATTTCGCTTTTCATAACATATGTTTGTCGGAATGTGCATCATCCAACTTGCAGAGGAACTCACATTTCATGGTTTACCTATATTCAAATGGCTATAATCATTTTATCTTCTCTTTCCAATGGCTAGGCAGAGATATAGGGGGTGATGGGGGTAGACGCTGTAGCTCGGAGGAAAGGGAAATGTCAAACTATTCAGAATATAGAAATAATTTCAGGGGAGCCGTCAGCATTGTGTTCGGCAATTGTCGCTATTTGTAAGCTTTTTTGTGTATGAACATGTTGAAAATGATTCAGTGGTTTTTAGACTGACACAGATTATTAGCTAATACCAATATTTCAGCGCAAATTTGAATAATCATGTTTCATATGCTTGCAGTAATATGATAAATGCATTTAATTAAACACCGTAGGAGCCGTATTAAGCTGTAAAAATGCAGCCAGAATGCAACATAGACAGTCACTGACACGCAAGCATTCCCATAACGGAGTAAGCAAGGGAATAACTTTCAGCTGCCACGGCACTAACAGCAGCCATTATGTAGTTCTATGAGATACAGGGGCATTGATTCAAATTGTTTTGCTCAGCGCTAATAAATGGGCTGTCACACGTAATGGTGCGGGATAAAACACAGTCGCATTGACACCAGGGACATGGACAGACCTAAGGAGTGGATGTTGCTCAGCTAAGGCCGAGCCCTCCATCCCACCTTAAACTTCCTCGTGTACTGTTGAACTAACACCTCCTGCATTCATTTGACACTCTTACCCAGATCGACTTGCACAGCAGTGCAGGTAAGGATTCCTGAAGGACAGCATGGCATTGCGAGTTGGCCGTTTCAGACATTGAACCTGTGACCATCTGGTTACAGGACAATACCAGGAAATACAAGGCCAACACGCCTGCTGTTCGGTAATGAGAGTGTCCAGGAGGATTACACCGATATAGCCATGCGTGTGACCAATACTTCCCTTTAATTAGATACAGGCGGTGATTCTCCAGCATCAACACAAACAGCCCTCATAATCTTCAGGGGCAGGACGAAATAACAGAAGGACTTTGCAATATAATGCAATGGAAAGCAATATAACAACAACGGCATATACTGCAACTTGAAAAATGACCATGGAGCTGGATCATAACCTCTCTGACACAGAAACTGAACATTATAATCCGAGGATAGCTCCTTGGATGGTTGGGTTTGTTTGCATTGAGATATTACAGTTGTTGCAAACAGCACTTTTTCCCCCCAAAATATCTAAAACCTATTATTTTCTATTCTTTTCCTATTATAAAAATGACACTTACACTATAATAAAGATGGCACAGAAACCTATAGCTGGTCTCCAAAGACCACTTAATGCTAGACCGTGACAGCACTACAAATGTTTTGGTAGTGGGATATAATATAGGATGTTTGCAGAGGTGGGTTCGCAACTCTACCTTGCATTATGATCAATAAATCTAACATTCATTGTCATTCTTTGGCATTTTTAACTATATTTCTTAAAACCCATCACGAGAATAAATTTTGTAAAAATTTTCTAAGTAAAATGCTGAAATTACCTTTGAACAAACTGGAAAAATTACACTTTTTACAATATGTGGCCCAGTTAATGCGAATGTACCTTCAATACATACGTAGGAATTGTTGATTTTTCAAAATAATGCTACTGTTTTTTTTTACAATGGTTGGATTATTTTTTGTCCTTTTGTATTATTTGTAAGTGCTTGATAGCTGTATACTGTATTCGTATGGTGCCAGCTGCAGGGTAGGGCTTATGCAAGGGGAGGCCTTTGCTGATAACAATGAAGAATGCAGTGACTGAGCAAGAAAATCCACCCAACATGACTTAATGTATGGCTTTCCCACAAGGCTTTGCTTACCTGCACACATTTTTGGATAAGATCAGCACTCCTTCTCTGCACGGGTCCCTCGACCACGAGTGTGGGAGGTTGTGGGAGAAACTGCTACTTCCTTTTTGTCTCTTTGAGAACGGCGATTTTAGTTACTGCCTGCACAGCAGCAATTTAGCAATTGCACAGAAGGAGATGATACCTTATTTTCCTCATCATGTTATTTTGGTTTTGTTATTCAGATTCATCGATTGAAAGACAGTGTGTACAGTCCGGCATTTCAGCTATTGATCTTTGAAGATTCCCAGCGTGGGCGGCGGGTTGATCATTTCCTTTTAGCGTGGGAGGAGGATGAGTTTTCTGTTAGATGTATGTCACGTTGATAAGATTGTGGCAGGTATGGAGTGCATGAATAATCCATGAAGCAGAGATGTATATTCTGCTGCTTGAAGTTCAGCAGCCATTATTCAACTTCAGTTACATTGTCACATTTCTGATGACTTTTTTTTCTCCAAAGGAATACAGCAGATATTGTCTAGAAATTCATCTTTTCTGACTCCTAACTCAGTAGGCATCATACGTATCTATGTGCCATCTGATTAACCATAAATCAAACGCTCGACTTTTCGGCAAAGTTTATTCAGATGACAGACTGTGTTACCACATAATAAACCGAGTATACAGTCAGAAAATAACACAAATAGCATCACTTCTGAATGGTCAGCACTCATTAAAACTCTGTATTTTGTGTTGTGCATATAAGTTATCATTAATATTAGTTTTAGTATTTGTATTGTGGACTCTGCCCTGTGTTTGGCCTCTGGTGAATATAAGATAAACTGCAGATTTATGAGTAGAGTACAGGCCAGTGGATCCCCATGCCAAAGAAAAAAATGTGTGTGAGGCTGAAAACAGCGCAGAGCCAGTAGGGCTGGGGTACTTAAAATGTTTTTTTTTTCTCACTGATTTAATTGAAGCCAAGCAGATTCACCAGGGACAGAAACATTGCGGTTGTTTTTTCTGACAAAGCTTTACACACAAATGATGACTGTATATTTGGCTCAGTGCTATAAAAGGACTCAGTCCCAGTCCACTGCTGTGGTTAAAAACATGTACATGTTAATGCGTGTGATCTCATGCAGCGATATAATGAGAGAAAGTGGTAGGTGTGTGACTGTGGCGCTGGTTTAGCAATTGTATTTTGAATGAGATGCATTAATTTTTGACCAGCAAGAAAATAGTCAGTGGTTGAAATACTATAATCACATCTGATGTGGATGTTGTTTCACCTAAATAATCCCTATAGATTTTACAATCATGTTGTCTGACGAGGGCAATCAGTTTTTCCTCCCTCTCTTTCACTAAGTGGCCCTCTTTGGACCACAAATAATGGCAATACTGGATTTGCATTCACACGATGCATCAGTCATGTATGAAGAATGGGGCGCCATAAAGAGAGCAGATGAAATGGACAGATGCTAACATTCTTTATAATTACCACTCAGAGACCTTTCCTACAGCTATAACTCGTCAATTCACCATCACCTCGTTAAAGTACAACTGAAATTTGAAGGAAATATAAACTAGAAGCATATTGCAGCCATAGTCAGTGTTTTGCCATGTTTCAGGAGAAGATAAACATATTTTTTAGAAAAAGTTGAAACGCATTGACTCCCTGCATCAGACATCAGGCGAGTTTCCGATAAAACACAATTGTGAGATGAGTGCGTTTCCACTGAGTAATGTTATGCGACGTCTCCACTCGTGATAACATGCATGGCGATGGATGTTCAAAACATAAGCAGATTTATTTCTATTGTAGCCACCGCTCTAGCTGTCATTATTTCCAATCAAAGGCCACGTAGGTGTGTTACGCAAGCCCCTTAGTGTGGCTGAGTAAAGCATGTCATAGACCTCGTAAGGCCCCTGATTGTTGAACTGAATTTGAAAGCTTGCATGCAGTGTTCCCATAGTCATGGAAAACCTGGGAGAGTCATGAAATGTGTTCCAGGCTTGGAAGGGCTGTGAAATGAGAAAAAAAATCATCGGAAGTTCATGAGAATTTTAATCAGGACATGCAGTAACATCCCTGCTGAAAAAATGAAGATGGTCTTAGATGGTCCTGACCCAGTTCTTGCTGGTCTTTGATGGTTTAGCCGGGTGGACCACCAGTCGGAAATGCTTGCATTAACCAGCCTGTCAAGCTAAGCACATTTATCTTTATGCATGTCCCATGACAGTAGACTTAACTGATGTATGCCCTGTGATTTTCATACGCTCCCCTCATGACACTGTTATTTTTTCAGACTCAAGGACGTTTATTACAATTTTACAGGAACTTCAATGGATAAACCAGTTTTACTGACTATCATGAAAAATAATTCAAAAACTGCTGGTCAAACAATTATCAAGCTTTTTTTTCAGCAGGGATACAGTCATAGAGTGATGTAGGGAGTACTTGTATCACAGATGGGACTGAACAATGCTTAACAACATTGCTACCCCAGCCTGTGCGGTCGTTGCAACTGATGTGAGTGAGTGATATTACAAACTATTTTTAGTACCCTCCCACACAGATATTGCACCACTCAAAGTACAGTACCATCACTGTCGGTGTTTTTGGTCACTGCGATTTGAAACAAAGGTAAAAACTGAAAGATATACAGTGTTTATACACATTTCCTTGCAAAAAAAAATAAATTTGACCTCGAGATATTGAACCCTACAGGCGAATTAAAGACCAAATCATATTAGTTTGACCCCCTGCAAACTGCAGCTGCTTAAAAACAAACAGAAAATCTGCATATCACTTCACTCTACGAGTAATTGTATTACTTTTGGGCCCCCAGTCGGGATTTCCCCTCAGAAATGTCAAGATGAGCAAATCTGGTGAAAACTCAATTATTCACAACCGTGTCCCCAAGTAAACTTCAACTTGCATGTTCAGCTGTCAGTTTGCAAACGCTCCTCAAAGTCCTCATATTTCACACACCTTGTCTCTGTCTGCTCTGCATTTCTTTCAGTCAAGAGTGAAAACTTCCAAAACGGCAACTTATTTACTCCCCGAGGTTTATTTCATCCAACGATCTTTCTTCTTTTTCTTTCTTTTTTTACCCCCCTCCTTTTATTCGTCGCCAAAATCATCACTCTGTGGAGAAGAAACAATCATTTAACTGTAATTTCCATGCAGGAAGCCCAGTGAAAGAGTGATGTAGTGTTCCTTGTGCCACAGCTGTCAGAAGTATCTGTCACTGGCAAGACTATTTAAGGAAGAATATTTGTCATGCGCACCAGAACTGGGGCTGAGAATACCGATAACACACTTTCAGGTGATACTTTAGGGTCAGTGCCGTGTGATTTTTGTGGTTTACAAACCATTGAATTGGGCTTTATTAATTTTTTTTTTTTTTGCCTTTTTGTGAATGTGCTCAGTCAGATCTTTAAAAAGATTTGCTGATAGCTGCAACATTGATATCACATCAAACTGTTTTGCTGAATTAAAGGGGGGAAAAAAAGCTATGATTTTATTTTAACATTTCTCCTCTTTCTCCTCATGGGATGCGGTCCGTTATGCAAATGAAAGCCTCAGAGTATCAAATGTGCTACTCTGTGTAGATACTGAAGATTAAAAACTTAATTTCACAAACAGATCTTTTTCCAGCATGATGTTAACTGTGATTCTGCCATTCCAGCGAGCCTTTACTTCTGTATCTTTAAAAACTTCAGTGTCAGCACACAGGAGCGGAAGAGCACTGGGAGACGCTCTTGATGGTTGGAGGTCACATTAAAAGTTATTTCATAGTTTTCTGGTGTGGTGAACATGCTTCTCGGTAGAACAGGCACACCTGACACATCCAGCATGGAAGTAAACATGCGTACGTGCTGCTCAAGGAGAGATGAAGAACTCGACGTGCAATTCCCCTGTTGAGGGAAAACGTGTTTGATCTCTGATATCATGAATGGAGCTCTCCAGTCCTATATTGGTTTTCCTCTGATGAGTGTTTGTTGTAAAAATGGTACACTGGAGTAAAACACGAGCCACGCTATCTCAGAAGTGGAAATACATCATTTAAAAAGACTGCGGGGAGGAACACTTGTGAAATCCTCAGGAAAAGGAAAGTTGCAGGGACAAACTGTAATGTCGGTTCTGTTTTTCCTTTACATTTTATAAATGTAGTTTAGGGCTTTGAGGCCCTTCCCTAAACAGCTGATTGCAAATTCAAATCTCGCACCATGCTCAGTAGAAATTACTGTATTTCTATCTTTTAATATGAGTCAAAAAATAAAATGTTGGGTATGTAATGTTATTAGACTTATCCATCAAAATATGTGATAAAAGAACAAGTAAATGGTAGCCTTATTTAATGAAGGCACATTTTCCTAATCTCATAAAGATTTTGCATCATCAGATTATGAAATAATGTGTCACTGAACTGATAAACCTTCCACGAAACATGGCCAACAAGAACTTTATTTAATGTGTAGTTTTGGTAGAGCTGATGACATCAGTTATGGTTGCTGCTTCTTATAGCAAACCAACCCTAAACTTCACTTACTTTCCACTGCATTGACTCCTGGCATCAGACATCAGGCGAGTCTCCATCACAGATTTGCTCAAATTTACAAGTTTATAGTTTAGTTTCTATTTTCAGTCGATAGAGCACAATTGCGAGATGGCTGCGTTTCTACTGAGTGATGTTAAGCGACTTCTCCTCTCGCGATGGATGTTCAAAACATAAGCAGATTATTTCTGTTGCAGCCACCGCTCTAGCCGTCATTATATCCAATTAAAGGCCACATAGGCGTACTACGCAAGCAATAATGGAAAGGCAAGCCCCTTATACCTGGGAGTGGCCACGTACGAGGTGATAGTCCACGATTTCACAGAGGAATTGTGGATTTACAACTTCTGGATGTTCGCTCAACTTTTGAAGGGTTATGCGTAGTAACACCTCTTGAAGCTCCTGTTGCATCATTCGTGAGGGGTCCTACTGACAAGCACATAGCCATAGCATCGTGACCTAGAAAGTGTTACCAGTGTAGTCTTGTGAAATATAGCTTTTTTGTTTCGCCTCGAATATCACCTTATACAAGCATAAAAACGTTTTTGCAATAAATGGGAGTTTTTTCGAAACTGACATGTTTCCATTTGGTGTATATAGGGTTAATAGAAACCCACCTGTAGATTGTACAGTGCAAACTTGTACCGTGCAATGAAAAGTTCTCTTTGAGATACTTTCTATTCCATAGAAATCTCCATAGCTCCCTCTCTCTTTTAACACCCATCTCCTTATGACTTCAGGACATATGATAACTACAACATCTGCGACATAGTTTTATGGTAAAGTGCAAAGCCTAAAACATACAGCTCCTTTTATGTTTGCAATCCTAAACACTATCTGACACGCCGTTTTGCAGTTGTTGCAGATCTGTCACCACAGATGTCTATATGATTAGAATTATTTATTTATTTTGTGAATCATTTGGTTTCTGTACGACTGCCATTTGCAGAGATCCTGCTTTTCATTTTTAAAAAAACAGGAACAATGTTCCAAGTTTATTTTTGCCCGTCTGTTAGCCCCCTCTCTGGACACGGTCCATTATTCGACATTGTAATGCACGGCTCTACAACAGGCCGTCTCCCCAGTGACCTTCAGCTTTGGAGTCCAGAGCATCTCATTCCCTTTGACACTGTTTGCCATTCAGGCTGTAATTGTCACTTGCTCAAGGCTTTTAAAACCATCAAAAGCTTCTCAGTGCTGGGTGCATGACAGTATATCTCAGCTCTCATCAGAACATTGGGCTGCTGGAGAAACTGCCCTCCAAGAGCTAATCCAGCCCCCCGAGGTGCTGTTCCAACCAAACTAATTATTCTGTGTAGCCACACCAGCTGGAATACAGCCACTGCAGCTGGAAAATACAGGTTTGGAGTGAAACATTACAATGTGATCCCTATCACTGACCTTCCTCCTCCTTATTCCCACTGACGGAGATGATATATAATATTCCTCTCTGCGTTTTTCATAATAACCTTTCTCTGGAGCCTCAGACATTGTTTTTAGATCTGATTGAGTTTTCCTGTTTGCTGTGTTAAATGCGAAACGGAGACCTACCGACAGAGGGGTGATGCCGTGGAGCATCTCTCAGCCCTAAAGTCTTGACCATCCCTGGGCCAGCAAATATATCAAGGAGCTTTCCAGTTTGTGTTCTGCTCTCAGAGGAAATAGGCTCCCTGGGGCTTGAAGGCCTTCTCTTGATCCTGTGGTGATACCAAGGATTTACGGGGACTCTAGTGATTAGCCAGAGGGGAAATGGGAAAACAGGGCAATCGCTGCCAGCAGTCTCACATCAGAAGAATATGGACACAAACACACACTCAGATGTCCGCGTGTGCGTCCACGCACAAACACACCAACATGCAAACACAAACAAAATGCAATAATACACATTCTTATTGTGATGCAAAATACGTTTCTGCCGCTGTTCATGAGGAAATCCAAAGGTTATATAAACTGCTGTTTTGCCACTTTGTTTTTGTAAACTCAGCATATGAATATGCATCCTGTTCCAACCTTGGAAATCAGCATACCCCCACAAATCACACCTCCTTGATATTGAAAATGGCTGTCTGAATCCCACAAGTCCTGTCTAGCCTTGAAGATGAAACACTTTAGATACACGATTCCGAAACATAACCTCCCTTCACCACTTACACTTGCCACAATGTAAGCATATTCAGCAGTCAGAGCTTTTAACTATAGAAGTGTAGAGAGCTGGCATTTTCTTGATCTCATCCCCTCAGTAGAAGAGTTAGGGGTTAGGCAAAGATCAGATTGCTTTTCCCCCTCCTTCATGCTACAAAGTGCAGTTGTTAGCTTCAGTAGAAAAAGAGACAGCGCAGACTGAAAAGAGGTAAGGGAGTTGCATCACTCTTAACAAAAAGTTGGACATCATCTTGCAAGCAATTAAGGTTATCCAGCTCGCGAACTGAGCTAACAAAGGGTGTTACACTGATTAGTACAAAGACGAACAAGATTAAAGGGATACTTTGACAATTTCATCCAGCTTCGTGTCAAAACATTGTGGGTAGTATGTGCAGGTGAACTGTGGTAAACTTCCCTCTATCTGACTTGTGTCTAGAATATCCAGCCCGTTCTCATTCAGAAGTCATCATATATCGACACAGAATTTGGTGCAAGATTTCCAACACCAAAAGACACTTTTTCATGTCTGTAATGATGTATGGCTGGGCGGCGTCAGCTGAGAACGCAGTCGGATAGGACAGTTTGTCGTGTTATGATACGTCGCCACATGGCACCTGCTGTGGCAGCATGACATGCAGCTGGACGGCGTCAGATTGATGTTTATGTTGTAAGTTAAGGAGCATGAAGGTCTCTGTAGGGGAAGTGGGAGGGATGGTGGACGGATCCAACGAACCCAGACTCTCATGTGAGAGTCCAGTGTTCACTTTCAATCTACCTGTGATTTTTTTTTTGTTTTTTTTTTTCCCACACTTTACCAAGTGCCTCTTTTGCCTTTTGTTGACGCTCTGGCGTCGGTTGTCATGTGTTTGTGTTGTATAGAAATAACCATGTGCAGGATCATTCCCCCGTGAGCATTTGTTGACATCACGGTAGCAGCATCTGAGAACATAAAGAGCAGAAGGATACCTAGAGCATAATACGTACACATTAAAGTAACTGCAAAGTGGTAATATGTGATGACGTGAAATGAGAACATGTTTAACCCTCCGTGCCTCGGCTGCCCAATTCTAACCATGTGCTTTTGTTGACGTCCCGGCCTTGGTTGCCATGTATCTGTGCTTTTACTGATCAAATCTAAACTAAGATTTTGTTACTCTGTTGCCTATTTCCTGTCTCAAATGTTTTCAGCAGCATGTTTTGCTCGCCATTTAACTGTAATTTGAGATTTATTTTTTTTTACTAGTTGGTCGCCATCGTCTCTGATGCACTAATTTGCATTATGTAACCCACCAGTGGGAGCTGTTTTTTTTTTTTTTTATCTAGTCTGGTGCAGTGCATTCTGGTAGTTGTAGGTTTTGGGCCTCTTTAGCAAAAGCAAATGCCCCAGTCCTTTTTATCTCTTTTGAAACATTTTTTTTAGTCATTTAGCACAAATTTCAAACGTATCTGCCTCTTTCTACTGTATTGACAGCCTAGTTTTATGTGAGGAGCCTCTTTATATCTGTGAATATGAAGTCATCTATTCTGCAGTATTTTATATTTTTATCACCTCCTGTCTCTTTGTCCATGAGGTTGACAGCAGGCGTTTCAGTTGGTATTTTTGCAGTAACGGCATGTGGCCTAGGTGAGTGCTCAGGGGAGTCCCTGAAAACACATCACTGAAAATTAGGAGACTTACAGCTGCTGCAATAACATCATAAAAATAGAAAACAGCTCAGTGTTGTCAGGTCTGAAGCCATGCAAAACAATGAATAGATCAATATAATGCAGGGTTACATCAGGCTATTTTGTGCTGGAGCATCATGTGTCATTTTAATGGTGATGATGTGGCTTTGCATATTGTCATATTTGTATCTGATATATTTTACTAATTCTTGACTACTGAAATATATTTTCACGAAAAACCAATTACAAAGACATTGGTGAATGTCTGGTCTCCCAGAGGACCTCCCACAGCTCTGCTCCCTCTCACGCTATGCTTCTGGGGTTGCAAAAAGCAATTAAAGGCGCCACCTGTTTCTGCATTCCTTCTGCCTCCACTGTTGGGTAATTGGAAACCTCTGTCTATTGGTGCTGGTGTTCGACCTCATCTGCAGCTGATATCTCACACAGCTGCCCCTTAAAGCTCGAAAATAAGGTGAAATGCTGAACTGTGAAACTGTTTTCAAGCTTGTAACGTTATTTTGCGGGACTGTTTTGCTCTGCAACAAGCCTTTCCAATTTGGAATATTCTATATATTTGTTGACAAGGCTTGTTTTAGAAGAAAAAAATCTGGTCATTTTCTTATATCAGTTTATTGTTTCCTTTTTGTTGGAAACACTCGAGTTAAAGAAATGATTTCATGCCACCAAAAGGAGCGCTCCAAAAGGACACTAAAAAACTAAAGACTTCTTCTTTAGACCTATTCACGAAGCTGGCAGCAACACTTTCTAAGAAAAAGTGACTACTCTAAGCCTAAAAGAAAAGGCACAGTTGACCTTGTTGCTTTTGATTTTTTAAAAACTATATTTATTTGTAATGAATGAGCTTGCTCTTCCTACAGTGGGATATTGACAGGGCAACATTCTCTGTTGGTGAATGCGCTTTTTAATGAATTAAACAGATCGACAAGTAATGTTGCCATATTCACAATTAATGTGTTTGTGTGAAAGGAAAGTAGATTTGGAGCCCAATTAATGGACAGTTGTTGTTTCCACTGTCCACCATCTAGTGACATCCGCACAGGGCATAATAGTTCTCAAATAGCAGGCTCAGCCACTGTAGGGTAATGAGAAAAGTCAAGAACTGGCAACAAGCCCAAGTATTGCCATCCAACTACAGCATGGTGATGAAACTCTATAACATCCAGCAAAACTGGCAAAAGAAAATGTATTGCATTTTGAATGCACTGAAAGCAACTTTCCCACCTCCGCCAAGCATAAACACTTGTTTGCAATATTTAGACTTTCATTTTTTTTAAATTCCCACGCTGATTATTCACCTTTTTGTCTGTAAATTTTGCCTATTTGGCATAATCAAATGCAAAAGCTCATGACAGAAGAACTACAAGGCAAATAACTACTACTTGAATGGCAGCATCTTCTAGTTTCTAGTATTTGTTTGGCATGCGGCTAAAATACAACCTAAACTACATCAGTTCAAACATGGCTCTAAAGAGATTTACGGATAATAATAACTAGGATAGCTTTCTGCCAGCAAATGCAGAGCTTTTTCTCCACTTTCTAGTTTTTGTCAGCCATATATTTTTTGAAATTCCAGATCTCTGGGTCTAATCTTGTGTGAATTATGGAGTTTTTAGTTTGTACCTTGAACCCCTTCAAAACATTTTCCGAGTAATATTTGCTTTTTACTCATTTCTGTGACACTGAAAACATACTGAAAAACATAGTAAACCTATTTGTTGACCATAAAACTTTAAATATAGGTCACTACCACCACTTCTGGATAGAAATCAATCCACAGCCTACCAAACACTCCTAGCAACACACCATAGCAACAGCAAACACACTCACGACCTGCTTGAACACCTGTGAAGTATCTAGAGTGTTGTTGTAGCTGCCACACCTTTCTTTTCTTTTTAACAGCCTCAATTTAATTGTACCCTTCAAGGTTTTTCACTGAGGTTGATCCATCTTTGCTCAACTTAAAAGTAAAATCAATGAATGAACTTCATTGGTTCATTCATTTGTTCATTTTTTTTCAAATAACATGTTTGGCAATTGTTAATTCCAAAATGCTGCCGTTTTGCAAATGTGTAAATTGCAAGCCCTTAGGTTCAGAGCCAACATTTTGAGGAAATCAGCTTTAGTTCACTACAATGAGCACTTCTAGCCATTTTCTTTTTTCATTCTGTGAGTTAAGTGGTCTTAAGTCCCAGCTTTGTGCAAACAGCTCAGATATCAATTATAGTGTGTCCTTGATGGGCTGAGAAAATGCAGAAAAGTTAAACAACCTCATAATATCCTGCACACTCTTATCGAGTCTTAGATCTTAATGTTGTACAGGTCAGCAAATCTTTTTAATAGTGATTCAGGCATCCATATTACCAAAATGTCACCCCTGAAGAGTTCACATTTCCATTAACCTTTTCAATGGACACACTTTAGGACTCATTAACATTTCCAGTCTCCACAAAAAAAAGAGCAAATTTTTCCGCTTTCACACTCCCCAACATTGGATTTAAACAAGTACAATACCCGATCAACCATGAAATTGAGCACTTACTAGGTCTCAGTGGTGACAGAGAAAAATCATGGTAGAATGTATGTGGCTGTTAGTGCATCCGGAGAATCTTATTGTCTGGACTTTGGATCTGAATGAAATATTCATTGCCCAAACATATTGGTTTTCTGCATGGAAGCTGCTTGGCGAGACATTGTCCAAAGAGGAGTTTTGTGTTAGCACTGCTGTTGTGCATCTGTAAGGAAAAAAAAAAAAAAAAAAGACTGTTTGCGAAGAAAATAGTCCTTTTGCTCTTTCACAAATGGTTTGATAATTTCTCAATTCTGAAGGAAAAGAATTATCAATCGACAATGATGCAGTTGTTGAAGGCTGTTTCATAAATGTGTTAGATTGTTATTTGGTCACATCAATATGACCTCTCACTGGGCAATTATTATCTTCAACACTCTCTGCAATTCATGATTCCAATTCTAATCAATTTTGACCCATCTGAAATTGACCCTTTGCTTGCACTTTCAACTGAAAATTACTCTCTCAATGGGGAGCTAACTCAGGCGTTGGCACCATTTCATTTCTCTTTCAACTGTTCTCAGCAGGCCTCCAATATAAATCTAATAAAGAGCTGGAACGGTAGTCCTCTAAGAGTATGTCAGCCGGGTGGTTCTCACTCATAATTTGCAATATTGCTTGTTTCCCAAAAGCCCGCTGCCACACAGTTTACCTGCTCTCCAGATTCATGAAATCCCTCAGTTTGGCAAACCACACAGAAAAACACACTAAACTACCTGATCCCTTGGCAACCACTTCGGGAATGCTAACAGTGTCTCTGCATAGCAAAGCATGAAGGGGGACCAGTCAGGTGGATGAAGGGAGAAAGTTTCATCATTAAAGTTGTCACTGCGGCAACCTAAAGCCTGATATTTTGGGATATCGTCTATACCACATATTTCACCCCAGTGGTTTAAATGCAGTATATATGTGTAATACTTGTACTCAATCTACTTTATTGGTTTCTCTTTTTACATGCTTTCAACACAGGAGAGCACCGACTTTGCACAAATAATTGAATGTTTTCCCCACACATTAGGCTGCATATTGAGAGAGACTGGTGGGCTGCCCTTTCATGTCCTCTGGGGCTTCAAGGGAGTCTAGTAAAGCTTTCTCTCTACCTTCCTGTCTATTAATACTGTTTGCTCCAGCAGCTACTAAAACTGCGGTGATGCAACCTCATAGTGTTGATGTCCAAATATGCTTTGATGGGTAAAGAAATGTCTGCTTGTTCTAACCATAATACTGCGAGCATCAGGGATGAGAATGTGGCCACGGACGAGCCTCGGGGTAGAGTGTGAAGCAAATCCAACGGCCCACTGCAAATAGAATGTTTCCTGTTTGTCATGCTTACAGACATGGACAAAAGAGTGGTTGCACATTGTGACATACCCATTTGTCCCAGAAAAGCATTCAGCTAACACTTTGTTGGGCTTTTTTTTTATTCAGAATGATCGCAGACCACCCACAGCTTACCGATGGCATAGATGATTGTCTGTCCTCAGCCATTCTGGATCTTTGCCCGTTGGATAACAATAACACACAGTGTTGTTTTGCCTTCCAGTGATTAGCTTTCATTGTAACAGCAACTGTGTAGCCAAACACTGGTGACCTGAATTGCCTGAGAGGCCCAGACATCCAGGTATGACAATGTTTTTGTGAACCATCTTGTCTTCATGGCATGCAAAGGAAGTTGGGGTAAAGCTGAATTCTACTTTAACAATGCACTAGACTGTTGTACCCGTAAGTGACATGCTCAAGGTCCTTTGCAGAATTTGGCAGTTATAGATGGTGACTGTGTTGACATCCATGCAATCTGTATATGTACGCAGGATGTGTAGGCAACAAACAAAATTTGGTTTTGGAAGCATTGTTGGACTACAAATGGAAACAGGACTATTGACCAATCACCTTCGAGCAGGAGGTAAACACTCCTTGTAGACAAAAGGCAAACTTGTACCCCTCAGAAGACAACATATCTCATGAAATACTGGCCGTTGCCCCAGGGTGCCTTATGACCATCTGAACGACATCCCATGGAGTCCGAAATTGACATCAATGTACCGTCTGGGTGTTATTGCACATGAGCTGTGATCCAGTGAGTCTCCTTTGCATGAGTCCCCAACATAGTTTTACAGGCTGATGGTGCACACACAAGTGCCACAAGCATTGCCTGCTGACTATTCCCCAAACCAACGGTCATTTACTCTGATTCGAGCATTAGGAAGACACACTCCAACAGGGTGCCGTAGTGTTGACAGTTGCATTCAGCAGTGTCAAACTGGATGTATCAGGGTCTCTCTAAATGTCTGTTTGAACATCCCATTACAGGCAAGCTGTTCTTTATTAGTCTGCCACATTGCTCTCAGTGATGCATGTTAAGAAAGGTTAAAGTTCATGCATACGTTATCTGACATTCACGGGCAACAACCTGCAGACAAGCATTTGGGCTTGTTTGGATTCCCAAAGGAAACTGAAGTACACCTGTGCCTTCGGTGTGCATTGCAAGTGTCATGATTGGGTATGTACTCCATAAGACCATGGAGGCCCCTTAAAGACAAAGTATGTGGTTAAATCTATAATAGTTTTGTAATTTCAGTTTTAAGAAAACATGCAGATCCCTCAGCTCCACCACCCTGATGCTCCACCATGGGTAAACCAGCCCGCTCTAGTCCTGAACTTGTCAAGTACGTCAGTGTTGTCAGAGCTTTCTGTGTGTGATGCCATAAATCCACCTTCTGTGTCCACCTTGAATGTGGTTGTGCGGCGTCCCGCGACCAGACAGAACAGATACATTGTTATTATACGCTGGCGGATTAATGGATGGCAGCCGGTGTGTCCACATGCAACACACTGGCAGCATCACTTTAGAAAGCAGCAGGACTTAACCGGTCCTTTGCACATAAATACTCGTAAGGACGGTGTCAAGTGTTAACACTGTCCATTACTTATGGTCCCTAGTCCTAAACATGGTGATGGTCCACGTGCTAATGTTGTGTAAACATTAGGATGCTCTTTGTCATCCCACCATGTGCATTTGTTGTCATCACAGTATCGACATCCTGGAGTGTAAACAGTTGATGCAGAAGGATACCTAAAACGCCATAAGTAGATGTGGAAGGTCACTGATAAAACGGCAGCATGTGACAAGTTTGGAGAAGAATGTGTTGGGTAAACTTAATTAGGCAACGGCAGTTGTTGCACAACACTTGTCATACATTTGCATGTCTCTTTTTAATTGCCTGGTTTGGTATGCATTATTAAAAGTTTGAGTATGTGTCCTTACTGATCACTTTGAACTGCCTTCAACATTGCATCACACTTGCTATACATAGATTCCCCACTGCGGGCGGTGCTGTGATCTCACTAATGACTGAGGCAAGGTTGCACTCTTTGGCCATAGTGTTGCTTGCGTGCCGAACTCTAGACCGGTCTCGACACACCACATCTCAGGCGAGATGTGGGGTTTCCATTCAGGCTTGTGTGGCCACGACTCCCAACACTGCACCACCATCACTATGGCAACCCTTGGAAAGACTGCCAGCATCACTTCTACTCATTAGCACATTTTAAAGGTGGTATATTGTTTCCCAGCCACAGCTGTTTTGACCACCTTTCATTAAGCATTGTCCGTATGGATTAGCATTGGGTGAGGAGCATGAGAGTTTTGTGAATGTGTTTTTAGCTGACAGTTGTGTGCTGCAGACTGAAATAGGCATCAGTCAGTATGAACTGTAGGCTACTCTTTGATCCAAACTTGAGTCAGTGCTGCTGAGGTTTCATTACTAAATATCGGACGAGTGTAAAACATATTTCTGGCTAAAACAAAAGGTCAGCAAGTGCATTTTCCTGCCATTATTTAATCATCCTCTGACTTTATGATGAATGTGAACTCTTGAAGGTCTTATTGCTAGAACAGCCAGTACACTTCAGAGGATACTTTCAAAGCCTAAAGTTTTTTAGTGTTTGCAGTGTTTGTAAAGCATACCTTAACATTTCAAGTATTCCTATTTTGGGAGATTTTTTTGGCATTTCTACTTTAGAGAGACAGAACAGGCAGTGGAAAGAAGGTTATGACATGCAGCAGACAGACTTGGACAGACTAGTGCCCTAGCATCCAAAGGTGTGCTACCAGATGAGCTGCTGGGTCAGTCCTCAATTGTGGTATTCTGTGGGGTACCTGGAGTCTGGTGGCGAAGGCACAGCATGTTTTAGACTACCAGCATTTCCTTTTTAAACCAGTACACAATCTTTGAAAAAACAGCACCCATATATCTGACTGTTTAAGCAAATCTCTCTTGCTGTATTGAATTTTGTACTTTTCCAGCACGTTTTATGTTGTCTCGGAATCAAAGTGCTTTGTGTTAAATGAGCAATGCTGAAATAATGTGAAATAAGGGGGCCAGAGAAACACTGCGGCATCATATTGCAGAGTCATCTTCTCCTTTGATATGGGTGCTTTTGTTTAATCTTGATTTGAAGGTTATGTGCTTGTTTTCCAGAGTTTCACTTTAGCAAAAAACCCTCTAGGGGCTAATGAAGGTGTATTCTGTTGTATTTTTCCATTGTGTTCTTTGCAGCAGTCTCCACTTGCTTACAAATTATATGTTTGGCTTCAAACACATGTGCATGCAGACACAGCTATGTGTTTTAATATATGTGGAGGTGCCGCTGCTGTGTGTAATGCAAGCCTGCCTGTCTTCTAGTCTCCCACTATGTGTGTCTGTGTTTGTACTGTGCACTGCTCACACTGCATCTATCTAATTATGCGCCGAGCAAAGAGACTATGAGACAATTCAATCTTTTGTAGTAATTGATCCTTCCACCTGAGGGCAGTACTTTCTAATCTAATATCAGATAAATCTGTTTCACATCTTCAATTAAACTGCAATATTGAATTGGCTTTCAGTTTGAGCTCACTTGTTTTAGTTAGTTCACCCTCTAATGTTTGTGGGAAAAAAAAAAAAAATCAATGTAATGCCTTGTAGTTCCATCGTTCCCCTGCAGGATGAAACACTATGCACTCTACCATGGATAGATTTCTAAAAATATATTTTTGTAGTGCTGAGTATAGATGCTGTCTTTGTATTGTGCAGAAATCATGCAGTGAATGATCGGGGATAAGTGTTAAGGACTTCAGATGATTCAAATATGTGAACTTTTCTTCATAGAAAGGTCTTTTTAAAGTCACATCATTGTTTTCCATATGAAGGTTGTTTTTGTCTTCCATACAGTTGACCCTATTTTACTCGATCAGTGTCCCTAAATCTTTTATGAAGACACTTCGAGGGCAGTTTTCGCCCACTTTTTTTTTTTTTTTAAGAACTAAAGGCAGTTTGTTTTTGTCTCCCACTACTCTGTAATGCATAAAGCAGTGCTCCACCGTTACATTGATGTTCCTTTTCATTCTCTCCAGAAACAATTACATTCTCCTTTACACAATTCAATTATTTTCACTGTTCAAAAACACATGCCTGAGGGCTTGCTTGTCTCCTCTTTTTCATCCGGAGACAATCTTTCAGCTGATGACATACATAGCCACCTATCACCACTGAGGATAGGAAAATAGTTTTCCCTCATAAATGAAAAATAATAATTTGAATGGCTTATGTTGGAGTGACAATTTAATTTAGTTTGTGGTGTTGAATTTATAACCCAACAGTGATATACTGTACAGCCAAACTAAATCTCCTCTTTTTGTCTTAGTGGCTCGGAAATAAGGAGAGAAAAGGAACTGATGAAATTTATTTAAATTCATCTGGCACTGTCAGTCACTGCGGACAGATCAGAAATTGCTCCTTTAAATGGTGCTTTGTTATTTTAAGGAGCACAAAAACCTTTCAATACAACTCAAATAAAACAAGTCTTAATGCAGTACAGCTTATAGTAGTGACATGAGGATGTCCTACAACTGAAAAGAACGTGCAAACATCTCAAGCCACTTGGATGTCTCACAACAGTCGGTATGCCAGTCGGTAGGACTTTGGAAGATTTCTCATTTAATTCTAACCCCAGACAACATGTTTTAACCTGTTTTTTGTGTTTGTAGCTTCTGTGCAGGTCTTACTGCATCTGCAATCATCCACACTGTTCGAGCATTTTGGAACATCTAAAACATAGACCTTTAAAAATGCTGCAAACTTCATTTTAGTTGAAAACTGTGAGGATATGTTTATGCTTGGATATGAGTAAAAAGAGCCTTTTGAAAACGATGATGCAGGCACCCACATTTCCATTTTGGTCGGGTCTAATTAGTCATAACACATTATAGCTACATACTTTTTTTGGTTTTATCCTTCTTGTGTGGGTACTCCTTTTTCATTTTCATGGCTTCCTTTGGCAATGGATAATTCTCCCAGCTGGTAAAGGTCTAACGTGGTGCCATATTTGCTTTTCAGCGACTCCCAATCGGTTTTCTGCCACCTTGACCACCTTTTACTCACTTTACTATCAGAAATGAACAGCTCCACTTTTTCTGATCCAAGTAAAGAATTATCTGATCTTACTTTCCCCCCATTTCATAATACGTGGTATACGTACTGTTGGAACCCCTAAATCTGAGACCGTTAGAAAACACTGCTGAATCCATTTTAGTTGAAAACTCCAGGATTGTGTTTTAGTTTGGATGTGAGGAATTTTTGAAAACAATAATGCAGACACCGACATTTGCTCGGATTTTATCCTTCTTATGTGGTCTTCCTTAAGTCCAATCACCAATCACCTTTGCATCACAATTTTGACCGTAAAACTCAAATGGTGAATGCTTGGTTGAATTTGACTACCTGGTTTGATGAAGGGAATATGTTGAATCCAAAATAAATCTGGTATGAATTGTTGAAAACTCAACTAGTCCATTGACAGAAAATGAAAAAGCAATGGCCAACATGCTAAATGAGAAGTTTTTAAAGTAAAAATTACAAACATACCCCACTTTAATCCTCTTAAATGTGAGGATTTGCTGCTTTTCTATTTCTAGTTTGAAATTTAACTGAGTATATCTCGGTTTTAAAATGTTGGTCTGGTTTGTTCTTCACACCAAGGGCTGCTGCAATTCTCAGTAGCACACATTGCTTAAAGTGTTACAAACCACGCAACCCATTAACAACCACCCAATAAACCCTGAGCCTGGCCCTCATGGAATTTCCCCGAAACATGTAATAATTAATGTGATTACAAGAGCCATTTCCAGTATGTGAATTGAAAATTAGAATTACTATTACCTTCCTGGCATTTTAAATTTAATCTAATAATCACCGTGGCATTATACAGAGGCCATCATTTTCTTTTTAATAATATTATACTGCTAAGAAGATTGGGCAAAATGTGAAACTTTTGCAAACATCTTTGGGTTTCCAGTCAGCCATGTTTTTCTGTCTGCGTATAGCATTGATCTGGTTTCTTCCTCTAAGAACATTAATGAAGCAAAGGCAATATGACTTTGTTTGATCATCCACTAACAGGATTAGTGTTTTAATAGAACAAACCTTTAATAAGTTTGATGATAACGGCGGCAGATTAAAGCCAGATATTCTTCTTAGGAAGACATAATCAACTGTAATTCCATATTGGGTTGCAATTGAGTTGATGGGATTGTTATCAGGGCAGCTTCATATTCTGGGACCAGCTCTTAAAGATGTTTAAAAGTAGCTGTCCTAAAAGAGGTTAAAATGTGTGATTAAACCACACATTTCCAAAAATCTCCAATCCAGTGCAGGGGTTCATCCCTTTTTGTTGAGCTCGTGCAGTTTTGGAAACTGGAACTGGAAAGCGATATTATGTGTGACAAAATAATGCTAAAAATCTATATAAATGCTTTAATAAAGTACTAAAATAGAGTACTGCATACATGTTGGACGTTAGTATCACTTTCTAACTGTCACATTATAGTGTGGTATTTTAAATTAACACCATTACTTAGTAAATCGGCTCCCTGTGTGCTGCTCTCAGTGATTATTTAATGTATGCTTGTGTCAGACTTAATTTTGTGTTAAATGTGCAGGAGGGCTGTCAACCGAAGTAGAAAAAGACCGCCTCGCCGTACTTTTCAAAGGCAAACAAATACACAGACATGTCCAGATGCCATGCAGTCCCACGGTGCCCAGCAAGGTGTTCAGCATCAGCTGTCGCTGAATCTACCGCTGTCCTAGAATAACCACACATTTTACCAATGTGTTGTCAAAAAAAATACATCTACTTAATTGATTTCCAGCACTTTTATATCGAAAAAACCTTGAAAGTGACTTCAGGCATAATCAGGCTGCTAATGAAACATTCAGTGATAAAACTGAGCTATTCTTATGGCACCTGCACAGAGTTAGACTGAGCGTCTGCAGCAGCTGGTGGTGGGTATTTGAATCAGACATGCAAAGGTTTTAGAGGATTTTGGGCTGACCAGACTAGATCTTGGTTTTACATTCTGGGCTTTGTCTTACTTAGGTTTTTGGAAACTTTTAATTGGACCAGACATGACACAAGAGCACTAAAACAGTGAAAAGACTCATTCAGCATATTATTACTCAGCAAACAAAATGCAAGTACTGCCTTGAGAGTAACCCATTCTCCAGAATAATTGTTGGCATTGTACATTTCTGCAAACTACAGGTATTTAATGTTTGTAATTTTCAATTTGTAGCAGATACATTGAAACTTTCCATTTCAACGCTTGTTATCTTCAGGCTCCAAAACCACTTTGTTAATGTTTGGAAAAGATCGTGTTTTGACTTTAATTCCTGATTCTGGTGGTGCAATCACACCTGAAAATTCTACAGATGTCTTGCTAAACTACACCCAATTTTGTGTTTTGTTAATCGGGCTTGAACATGATCTGCGATGGGTGTGCAGCTCGGCAGCTGTCTCATCGAGGTGTCAGGCCATCCCAGCTGGCAACACAGCAATGTCTCAGTAAAAAAAATCACCTTCAGTGGTGCTATCCATGGTGGAAACACAGTGATGAGTCACTAGATAAACAACCAAATCTGTTGACTAAGAAGCCATTAAAATACAGAAACGGTTCATTACAAAACACTGACGTTTGGTGTTTAAAAAAGCCAACCGACATAGCATTGATAACTTGCTAAAAAAGGAGGTTTGAGATTTATGTGTGATACCATCCAGCATCCCCTCCACCACCTGATAATCAATTAGCTTCCATTCATGCAATCAGAACAACATCGATTTGTGAATGTTAATATGATACATATGAAACCTACAAATCTGACATATCCATGGTTTGCAGAAATGTGCAATGCCAGCATTTATATTACAATATTTCCATTGTTTCTCTTCATTTATAACAAACATTACATTTGAACAAAATTTTTCAAAAGTGAGACAGAAGTCTATTTAAGCTTGCAAGGGTGGTGGTTTCGGTTCAACATGGGGGCGCTGCATATAAAACAGGAGTTTTGGGGTCCTTCTCCCAGAGAAATTTTGAGCGTCACACACTTAACCCTTTGCAACCTGGACAAATTGGCTTGACTTCTTTTGAAAAATAATATTATAAAACAAAGCTGAAAATAGCAAATATAAATTAATAAATAAATAAATAAAATGAAAAAAATAAGTTTCCTGAAAAGTACTTTAAAAAATCATTACTATTCTATAACTTTCCAATATTTTATTCTAATAATTTTAAGAATAGTATTGTTGACATTCTTTCTAAGCCTTTTAAATATTATTAAAAATATATTTTCTTAAATAATTTAAAATATAATTAGATATACATAACTTGCCAAGTTGCTCGTTCCCTTTCCCTCGTATTTTTGAAAAAAATTCAAACAAATTGGCTCAGGGTCCAAAGGTTTGAATACCTGTGATAGGCGTCTGAATGCAGCACAAGAAAAGTGATGTTGATCCAGGTTTCAGGGGGTTAATTTCCTACTTTCTAGTAAATTTGTGTCAGATTATGATAAAGATGTCCTTAATTTCGCCAAAATAAAAGTCCTCTGCTAGTTTCACGTTTTTATTGGGAGGAGGACAAATGCATATGTTCTAATTACGAGGGGAGACTTGTCCACTGCGTCCGTCGCCCCAAAATCTACATTTAAAATTAGTGTACGATCACGCTTCTTAGTAACAACATCACTTGGATGAACAGCCGGGAATCACGACTTGGGCCAACAAGGGGTTTTCAGGTTTGTTATCTGGCTTCCGATGTCAATCGCCTCCTTCCAAAAACTCTTGATCACATTAAATTCCCATTCCCAGCAGTGAAAGTGTTCATTTCGTATTGTTACATGTAAGGCCTGTGTCAGGTGTATTGGGACTAAGCAGTGTAGTTTCGATGCTGTTCTGTATGTTACAGAGGCAACATTTTTCTCTGACAGCTTGAATGCGGCTTTATCATGTTACAGAATGTGTTCCTTTAAGACCATTTTGGCATGAAAGCAAGAAACATACCCGAAAGTTAAATGCCTTACTGAATGTATGAGTGTTTTTGGACACTTTTGCTGTTTCAGGGATCAAACGTGTGACCTTTTTTCTTATGTGTCTGCCACGCCATCCATTTTATCTTGTGCCATGTTCAGTCAGTAAAGTGTTCTCTGTAAGCTGAATGCCTGACAAAATGTGTCACCGATATATGATCTGATGTGCCCACTTGCATGATATGAAGCACACTTTGGCATCGAGTTTTTCAAAAGGTAAAAAAAAAAAAAAAAAAAGAAATAGTATTTATACTTTCAAATGCCAAAGGCTGCATGCAATTTGGAGGAGACTGTGATATTTTCCTCATCTTGCCAATTACACCCACACATAGAGGCAGTTGAGGTCAAATGGCAGTTTTGACACAAACTATCTTTATTTTCCTCAAAAACCCTGTTGAAATGATGTGTTTTCCACTGGTTCCATTTCCATTTCAGTATATCTATGTGTCATTCTCATTACACCATATGTTTACCTATTTAAGTAATTAATCTTTGGCTTTTTTTCTAGAAAAAAACGTCCTGCCCTGGCAGCTAAATAACAGATACATTTTAATATTTGAATTTCCCAGTAGAAAAACAACCTGGAATTCCCTTGTTGTATAATTTTAGAGTTGTATGTTCTGTATGTTACACTTTAAACCAAAATGTGTATAAAGTTCTATTGCATTGTTGAGCAAACAAAAACACACATTACATCTCTGTATTTTCTGGCAGTCTACACAGATTTCTTATACATTTATAACTTGTCTTCTACGTAACATGTACAATGTTGAAATTTGACCTCACTTTCCCGTACTTTAACACAGGGTTGTAGCATTATACGTGGATGAAAAGGGAATGAGCCAGCCGTAATGAAATGATGCAGTGTGTCGATCTCAACTTTTCAACATACTCTGGATGAGCAACCTAATTTCTATTCAGTGTCCTTGCTCTCATAAAATTCTAATTGAAAATTGTCATCTCTAATTGATACCACAATTAAGGCCCGGGCAAGAGAAGAGAAAAGAGAATGAGCTGATAGGAATAATAATCTTAAAGGCAATACCATTACTTCCATTGTCAGTATAATAATAATTTGAGAAATGCTACTTATGATTTACTGAATGAGCTAAGTCCTATTACTGCAGATGGTTGTTAAAGATATTTGGAGGACATCCATGCCATACACAGTTGTAACATTTAGTTAAAAGCCCAGTCGATAAGCAATTTGGGCTAGGCCTCCAGTTTTTGACATCAACTAATGAAGCCAATGAGTGCAAAGACAAGACGAAGTGATCTCAATTGGAGCGGTTGCACAGCACGGCTGTTATATGTGATTAAGAAGATGCACCGACTCAATTACAAACATCCAGAAGAGTTTAACTGTTTAAACTACGGTAAACAGTGATTCTAGCAAATCTCAATTGGATTATACATAATACCCCCATTGTGTAATCCACTTTTCTCTGAAACTGAATTAGCGATTATATTGTTCAATCATTTTTAAATATATTGATCTAGAAAAATATGCAAGCTCTTCATGACAACCTCTTACAGAGCGACATATGTTTAAGCAATGTTGAGGTATTAAATTGGAAAGTCCAGTCATTTAAAGGGACAGTTCACCCCGAAACAAACAAACAAACAAACAGAAAATACCTGCAACATTCCCTCTCACCTGTAGTGTTATTTATAAATCTAGATTGTTTTAGAGTTGTTGTGTGTTGTAGATAGCGGCTGTAGAGATGTCTTCTTTTTGCCCAATATAATGGACGTAGATGGCACTTGGCTCATGGTGCTCCAAGCACCAAAATAAATAAATGAATTAATAAAAAATTGAAAATCGCAGAAATTCAACAGTAATGTCTCTTTCCAGAAATCAGGACCCGGTTACTCAAGATAATCCACAGATCAATTAGCTCTAGCTCAATTAGATTTGATTTGATTTGGCTGGCAGGTGTAGTTTTTATTAAGACTCAAAAGTCTTAATAATAATAAATGCATGTTTTTAGTTTAAAAGGCGACTGTAGCTGAGTTGGCTGTTTCAAAATGGTGGTTACTGTTAGATTGAATTGCACTTCTTTATGCTGAGTCAGAATGTAGTGATTTTTTGTGAGCCTACTGGCATATTTGTATGTATGTATTAAAATTTAAAGCCACCGGTGTATAGAATAAATAATGTATAATGCAATATGAACAAGTACATAAACAGTAGGGCTTTGTAAGATACACATCTGGGCCAGATGTTAACATAGGAACACCTAGTAAATTGGTCAGAGGAATAATTCACCAGATGGAGGAAATACCATTACCAAGGGAGTCCTACACACAGCTCTCGTGGATAGGCGATGTGCTGTGAATTATTATCATAACAAATGTGCCTTTCCACCCACTGAGACTCGAGTTATTTTGCCCCCTCTCATCTTCTGTTCACACATCGAAAAACACTTATTCTGTAACTGCGATATAGGGTTAAGTGCTTTATGTGCTCTAGGTTGGATCGTGCGCCAATTTATTTAATTTATAAATTTATTTATTTCCCAGAAATGGATATGGCAGGAGTTCATTACAAATAATAGAATTTGTTAACATGAAATGGCAGCATTGGGATTCATGTGGTTAATATGTGGTGCAGAGTCTTTTATTAGCCCATGGTAAAAAAAAAAAAAAAAAAAGACTTTATGTGAATTAAATTATAATAAAAAGATGTTAATCCAGTGTACTGGCATTTAATTAAGAATCCAAATGTTAACTGATCTCATGTTCTTCTTAAGGCTTTAAAGAGTCAGTACACGGCAACATGACATAACTAACACTTCACGGTGTACTCTAGAAATGATCAATGTTTTGCAAATTGCATCGTGCTCTGGATAACATTGTAGCAGTGTGTTTTATTAAGATTTACAGAAAATAATTGGTTTGGGAGAAAACATCTGGTGCATACATTTTAAGTCCACTTAACCCCTTTGTGATCACATTACACACAAATTTAACATACTAATTAAAGCTATTAATAATGACCGCTATTGTAAAGCAATTCTTCTCATATGGGAGTGGTCTCTTCCAGGATTACCACTGTTTGCTTAATCCCCAGGGTGTTATGTGATTAAATGGTTAGGTGAGCATATAAAATATGTAAATACCACGGCCACCTTGGACTGACTTGAACGCTTTTCTTATGGGAGTTTGAAGTGGCACTTGTGACAGCTTATTCCCTTCTCTTTACACCAAATGGTGAAATATATCATAGAGAAGTGGTGTCACCTTCAATGCTGGAGAGTTACCTTTATTTTGTTGTGTGCCTTGTTTTGGGAGCAGATATGAGACTTCCTTCAAGGAACAGTATACATTTTTAGACTGTTGTTAAAATAAACTTTTTTTGTAACAATTTAGGACGATAGGGATTTCTACGCTGCCAAGGTCAAACTAAGAAGTGACACATTATGGAGGGTAGACCAGTCATCAGAGGAAAATGTTGGCATTTCTGCAAATCACAAATATGTTGCGTTTGTTGTTTCATATCAGTGTTTCTAAAGTTACGTAGTTCACATGTAGCCTTTGTATAATGATCCAGTGAGTCATATTTTTTTGTGGTTTTTAGGCAGCAAACGTGGATGTTTTTTTGGGGGTTTTTTTCCATTGGGGATAGCTGAGGGGATGGTGGATCGTGTTTCACCAGGCGAGACGCCTGCCAAGTAATAAAATAGTTAGTTAGTATAGTAGTTAAATACTTTCCAAAGTACATGATAAATTTAAAAAGCGTAATTTTGCACAGCATCCCAGAACATCATCAACAAATGCACCCAGGAAAGATAATACGTTTAACAAATATAGACGTGACAAGTCCACTCAACAAAACATCATCTTGTTGAAGTTGTTTTTTTATGCTTAAATCTAACTGCACAATATTTGTGGTGTTGTTGAAAGAAAAAGTTCCAAAGTAGCCACTACATAATCACCTGCAAATGTTTAATAACTGTGCTTTGTGGAAATGTACAGGGCCAATGTTTTTTACTTGCAATCAAAGTGTTGCAGTCAGTAACATCAAAGCATAAATATCAACACTTACAAAGTAACACCTACACACATAACTGCAAGTATATTAATAACAAAAAAAACATATATATTTTTTTATCATGCCTTGCCAACCAGATTAATGTATCCCTTAGTATTAGTATCATTATTATTGGTGCTTTTTAATGAATCCAGTGTTACCAAGTCTAGCCTCAACAGAGTGATATTTTGGGGCATATTTTAACATGGATACAAGCAGTGATCAATAATCTCACCTGGGGCCGAGCTGTTCGATTTGACAGTATGTTGTCAAAATATTTTTGAGTCCGTTATGCAGACAGGTGTAAAAGAACAAACAAGTGTGGGGAAATCAATGATTTCTTTGTGTTCTGACCCACAAAAAGAGCCAAATATCTGCCAGTTATCTAAATCAAGTTTGTTCAGCACAGTGTGATGCATCCGTCCGCGCATTCTGAATAACTGGCATGTGGCATTAAATTTTGAGCACCTACCCAGTCGCGTTTGTATTTACTATGAAACTTTAATCAAAAAGAATAACAATGAAATGCCATTGTTATGGAGGGGAATGTGGAAAGATGTAAAAGAGAAGTGAGGTTGTATCCGAGCTGCATGTTTATCTCATTCATCTGAAAGAAAGCAATGGAAAAGTTAAACACAACAATTAAACATGCACGAGTGAAGCCATCAAATGCAGTGGAAATTTGTATTTTACTCATATTTCCTCTCGGAAAATATAACATTTATTAACATAGAGACTGCATTTTAGCTACATTTGCATTTCTGCCTCATATTTCAACTGGGAAGTAATACATAGTATGTGTACAGTTTGTTTTGAGGTTTTTGTGACAATATAAGCCTCAAAATATGTATGCACAACACAGAATACATCGTTTTCTGCTTTATTATTTTAACGTATTTCATACCGAGTTATGGCTAAATAAAGGTTCCTCCCAAACTCCAAACAAATCAGTTTTTCATCTCCCCGGTGCTTCACTGTCATCCATAACAACAATATCTCCGTCATCTGCTGGAGTCAAAATAATGAGACTTTTCTCAGGTGAGCAATGTGACATTTACTTATTGTCACAGTAACACAGTGAAATTTTGATTCAAGTGTTCAAATACAAGTCACTAATAGGTCACATGTCACCAGATCCAATTTTGCAGAGCATACCCATGTAGTCCCCAAAGCAACAGATGGAGAAATGGGAGCTGCAGCATTTAAAAAAAATGTGACATTTTGCTGTTCAAACAGATTACAAAACATTAGGTTTGTCACTTGAGGGTAAAATCAGATATTAGACACAATAAAGCTACGATGTGAACAAAGACAAAAGTTATATTTTTACCTGGATAAGTGCTTTTGACTCAACCTTGCTGCTGCTTTAAAAAAAAAAGACAGGAATTTGTATTGGTTGATATGTGCTCAGCGTGTGGTATGTGTGCATCAAAAATCTGTTACATTTTGGTTTCACATTTCCCCAAAATGCACTGTTAAATATGCTTTTTTTAGTGTACAAATTTTAAGGTAGTCATTGAGGTAATTTTTGTAATGATTCAATTTGTCTTTTCAAAAACTTAAAGTTTTAAGACACCAGTTTGAGTTAAAACATTGTGCACTTCAAGATAAACAACACAGTTTCTCTCACCAAAGTCGTTTCTGTCTTCTGTTTGCAGGGGTGAAACGATTTAATTACATTTACTCACATTACTATAACAGAGTTGTATTTTGTGTACTTGTACTTTTTGAGTACTTTTAAAAGTCGGTAATTTTACTTAGAATTTTAGTACTTTTCATCACAAGTGTCATAATTTGCTACATTTAAATTTGCATCACCTACAGAGTAGCCTAAAAGCAATAAACTGTGTGCAAATAAAATTAAACACACACACACTGTACTCTCAATACATTTGAACTGACCTACCTTTTACTTTACTTAAGTACATTTTTATGAGTACTTGAGTAAAATGTCTTTAAAATAACAGTACTTGTTCTTGGGAACAAAATTCTAGTACTTTCTACCTGTGGGGATTTGCAGTGTTTCTGTATTTTATTTCTTCTGATTGCTGCTTTTGTTTTGTCTACTCGCATGTTTTCAGGGCCTCCGCTCCTTCACTTTGAAACTTGATGATATGCTACTCAAAGTATCGTTTGTCTCAAAGTGCATTTCATCATTCTTCAAGTGAAAAAAAAGTTGTCATTAACTTCAAGAAAAATGCTTAATTAATTAAAAAAAAGAAGATTCTAGTCTGCCTAAAGCTTTGTTTCAGCATGGCATGATCATAAAGCAGACAGATGCACGGGCAGTTTTCACTGTCACACAATGAGCCAACCAAGAAAAAAAGAAGATAATAAGTGAAAAGAAGAAAAACACAGTAAAGGAAAATGCCAGTAACTATCAGAATCAAAGCAGCATTTTCCTTTTGCCACAAGGTCAAAGCTCAAGCATTCAAGGCTTTTACGCAAAAGCAAGAAATATTAGCACATCTTTCACCTTGGCTTCCTGTAGAGCCTGTATTTCACTTTCAAGTCTTACGTCATATATGCTTCTTAGCTCCAGCCTATTTTTTCCAATTCTTTCATCTGTGCATGACAAGGGTCATAGCTTTAGGTTTTGAGCAAAGCACTTTGTACTGTGATGGGAAATTAACTAGGAAAAGTAAAAACTAAAGGCAGCTGGGCATTTGTCATTAGGGCACACAGACTTTATCCATGATTTGCTGGAGGATTTCTCTTTGAATCTCTTCGGAGAGTCAGAATTAAAGGCGGCCATTAGCACAAGAGGCATAAGGGCAAGATTACTTCCCAAGACCGCAGACCCGGGTTCCGATCCCGGCAGTGGTATGTCTTGCTTGTTTTGGGCATTTCAGTGGAAATGGTTTGCAGTGTTGTGTGTGCTGGAGAGGGATCACGTCTTTTCCTCCACACTGTGACTCCTATCAGTCTGGTGGGGGGATCGGATCACTGGTTGGAGATACCAAATTAGAGGGAAAGAAGGGTTAAACAGTCTCTAATTCCAAAAAATCTCATGTGTCCAGCCCCAAGCCAAACTCTAGAATTATTTTTGGCATTGTATGTTTCTGCAAACTATATGCATGCAACTTGTATGTTGTTATATTGTGGATATGTTACAACTTTATGTGTATTTATGTGTCAACAATGCTGTTGTTAATGTGTGCTTATGTTGAGGCACAAAAAACAGTTGGTTATGATGAGGAAAAGATCATGTTTTGGCTTGAAACACCCACACAGTCACAGCCAGTGATGCTACAAAGGTGTTTCTAAAACGCTCTTATTCACCTCACTAGTCACCTCTCACGTCCACACAATATGCCCATCAACTGTGCAGAACCAGTCACGATGTTATAATAGTGTAATATAACAAGTTTTGGACTTTCATGCTGGACTCTGGTGTTCGCCCCCCCCCCGAATGTGATGTTTTTTTTCTCCACACCTTATCATGTGCTTCCCTCGACTATTCTTAATACGTCAGGATACGTCTGTGCTGATGTTCCTGCGTCGGCTGTCATTGCTTTCATTGCTTTCGTTGCCTCAGCATAACCACGTGCAATGTAATCCCACAGTTTGCTTTTGTTGACATCACAGTAGCGGCAACCCAGAACATAAACAGCAGATGCAGAAGCATTTTTTAAAACATAACATGTAGACACAACAAATTGTGATGGCACAATTGCCACCAGAAATATCTCACTAAAAACAACTGATATGTTTTGATAACACTGTCATTAATGTGTAGATATATTTAAACCTAAAAGCCACGTGGTTAAGGTCAGGAAAAGATCATGTTTTTGCTTAAAATACTTTGTTTTGGTGGCAAAATTATGTCTGGAAACACAGCCAGTGTCTCGTTTTAAAATACCCAGTTTTGGTAGCACAATTGCTGCTGGAAATACAGCTGATGTCTTGCAAGAAAACAAACATTATTGTTATTTGTTGGTTTAAAACAGTGGTCTGCACCACCATATAAATGTCACTTTAGAAATATGGGGATGATGTACAAGTGTACCATGACTGTTGTTTGCAGAAATCTACAATGCCTTTCTGCTGGGGACTGGGCTGCCAGAACACATGTAGTCCACATACCTCCACCCACCATCTGTTTTTTCCTGGGACTACAGATCACCATTTGCACTCCAAATTAACTTCAACTTCTATTATTCCATGGGTTCCTGAACTCTTGTTTAATAAATGTTTTCGTAATGAGAAATGGGTACACGTAGCGGTTTGCCCAAATGTCAGAAAACAAGTAAAAACCCTCCAAGGCATGACCTTTTCCACTCAGGGCATGTTGAACTTAACTAAAGCATAAGAGGACACACTTAAATCATTCTGCACAGTTAAGCCACTTAGTTAAAACTCTGACCTCGCGCTGGCGCTGCAGAGGTGGACAGTACAGGACTGCTACTGGAAGTCCCAGGTGGGAGTGCAGTGCAGACAGTAAGGTTTGTAGTCTACTTGTGTCAGCAGGGATTTTGTGTAGGCTTAGTCTTGTGAACATTATACAAAGAATGTCTTATTGTTCTTTCTCACACAGCTTGAAAAAAAAAGACTCTATTTTCAGACCAAGTAAATATTCAAAGCTGCCTTCCTCCTACAGTTTCCTTTTGAATTTGATGCAGGCAGAGATTTGAGGGTCTGAAAAGGGCATTACTTTAAAGGTTTACTAGTCGGATGCTGACACGTCTTATATGTAAACATAAAGGGAATATCAACATAAAGCCGAGCCTCTGTGTTGATGTATATGAGTTTTGGCATACAATCAATAATATTAAGACTATAAAAGGTTTTGGTTTTGATGTGTAGCTTTAGTTCCATTGCTGTCTTTATACTCGTGTCAGGTAAAGCTTTGCTGCTCTTGTGGTTAGACGCAGAATTCCCATAGGATCAGACACATTAACGATGAATTCATTTAATGTGATGTGAGGAGCTCTGTGTGAATGCATTCGCTCAGTGTCTGTTGTTCTGGAGGGAACTGTAGTATCGAAGTCTGAAAAGAGCAAAAACAAAAACGCCAGAAAATTTGTGGTTCAGGATTCTCATGTGGATTTGTGCTGGTTTTCTTGCTTCTTTAAAGATAGTAAGCTGAATATCTTTTGGTTTGGGGCTGTTTGTTGGACAAAAGAATCAATTTAAATCCCCGTTCCTCAGTTTTGGGCATTCTTGCCTATTGTCCGACATTTCATAGACAAAACCATTAAAGGTGGAGCAAGATGGAGCTAGAATGTTTGTTCAAAAATGAAAATATGAAGAAATAGCAGTTAAAACATCATGTCAAATGGTAAATGGACTTGTATAGCGCCTTTCTTTCCAACCACTCAAAGTGCTTTAATACTTGTCACATTGACTCACACGTTTTTACACTGATGACCGAGGCTACCGTACAAGGTGCCATCGGCTACTCAGTTAAACATTCACAAGCACTTACACACCTTTCCATCGATAAAAACAGCTCTTGGCAAGGAAAGAGATGACGTTTGATGTTGGGCTCACAATATTTCTGTTGGATCTGTAACATCTCATCTTAGCTAATTAGCAAAATGTATATAAAAAGTAATAACGAATCAAACCATCTCGAAAACAACATTCCAAATAGCGTCCGTTTTGATTTGGCTGTTTTCTTCCTACTTTCTAACCTGCGCTTTAGGCCATCGCCAAATGTGAAGATCAGACATAGCAGTATTTTTTTTTGCTAAGTTTAAGTTTTTGTTGTATTTTTTGTATTCTTGTCCCGCTGTTAGTTTGTAATTGCTTTACTGTTTTTTGTATTTATATGATTCAGTAGTAGACAGACTAAAAAACTGTTGATCGGTTTACCATATTGTTGCATAGCCTGCACTGCTACATGTGGCTATAAGCTAATGTCAAGGAAACACGTAATCTGGGTTGTTAATTTTTTCCCAGATTTCGTATCATATTTCTTCTGGAACACGTGAATATTTTAGTTCAGAAGCTTTTATTTTGTCATTTTCATGGTAGAAAATGTTCAGTTTGCAAGCAGCGATGATGGTGCAAAGATGCTGAGAAATGAATGACACGAACGTTGAACGTTGACCAATCAAAGCAGACTTGGCTTTTTCGGGACACAGATGCAATTCATATAGAGAGCGTGTTTCAGCACAGACAGCACAGGTAAAGGTTCAAGGTTTTTTGAACATTAAAACATGAAAATATGCTCTAAAGAAACCCCAAATACAAGTGAGAACTTCAAAATGAACATAATAGGTCCTCTTTTACACATGCTGATTGCCTGACAGCGTGTAAATTATTGAAACTGTGCATTGTTTGGCCCTCATTCAGCTAATCACACAAGTAAATGTTTGTGTTCCCATGTCTGAAATGAAATGAGTGTCTACAAGAAACCCTGCTATTCCTTCTTCTCTCGCCAAAAGCACTTACGGGTATGCTTCGACTCAGAATTAGTATTTCTGCTCTGTACATGCTTTACAGAAAACCACAGCATTACCATAGATTTTACTATAATGGGACAAAAACAGACTGCACTTCCACACACGGTAATGTGCTGCATGAAGAGGTGGAAATAATCAAAGCCATAAATCAGATAACCACTGTGTACAAATACAATGTATCAGAAGAGAAGAGGGGTTGAGCATGACTGCCATCCACAGCTAAATCCCATTCCCTCTAGACCTGGGGTGTGTTAACCAAAACAAACCTGAATACCTCATGTTCTTTGGCTCTCATTGTAATTGGAACAGATCAATTGCACCTTTATTACACGAATGAGATGGATAACCTTGTCCTCCTTCCCTGCCATTTTAATGGGCCACTCACAGCCCCCGCTCCTTGCCTCTCGCTAATCCCTGCGGAGCCTATACACTTTTAATCCCCCCTGCAGGACCAGTAACACAATATGGGCTCATCATCCATCCAACCATACAACGTCCAGAACACTGCAAAAAGTTACGGTTCGGAGGGGCTCTTCAGAGAGCTTTTGGGTGCTTTAAAGATCAAAGATGCTTGTGAGAGGCTTTGGTTCCTCAAAGGTCGAAGGCTTTTTTAGAAACTTGCTTTTAGAAATGATCCAATTCTGCTGCCTCACTGTACAGTTTTCTGTTACTTTCAAGAAACACAAAGCATGTAAGTTCGTAGTATATGCTCCTAATGGAAATGGCAGTACGTGCAGTAATGTGGTCACATGTTCTAATTCAGGTATATTTTTCTAAAATCATTGTAACTGTGCCACACTTAAACCATGTACAATGGCATACAAGGTCATTATAGGTAAAAAAGGAGTTTCCAAGATTTAAGTATAAAGCTGCTGAATAAACACTGTGTACAAAAAACTTTGGCAGAATAACTGAATTGACCTGTTCATGTAAACTGCCAGGACCTTACCCTCTGCTATTTTTTTTGTCCCCCAATGACCCCTATACCCTGTCCTGATTTTAAGGCACAACAGCTATGACTATTAATTTAAATGGTTAATTATAATACATGGATGCTGTACTATACTATACTTTATATGCAAATACATTACAATACATTAGAGTTATTAGTAGTACTATTACATTATTAGTAGTATTATTTTGTATTATTTGCTCAATTGTTTTTTGAAATTCAAATGTCTTGTTTTGTCTAACTAACAGTCCAAAATCCAAATATTGAATCTACAGTGATTTTAAAAACACAGAAAAGCAGCACATTCTCACATCTGGCACCAGAGAATGCTGGGCATTTTTCAATAATAATTGGAAGTGAATTATCAAAATGTCTGTTAATCATATAATTGTTTCACCTCAATTACAGTTATAGACCCCTGTTTTGAAATGGAAAAAATACAAGGCTTCACGACTACTGTAGCTGTGATAACCGCCTCAGCTGAAGACTGAAAGAACAGGACGCCACTTAGAAACTCAAACTCTATGAACAGAAAAAAGAGAACTACAAAAAGAGAGAACAAAAGGCATCATGGTTTGATTGTGGAGTGATCCGTAGAACAGTGAAACAGAGCAGTGACCGCTTTGCACCAAAGAGCCGGCGTGAATAGAATAAATAAGAAGGTGATTTTTAGAAATTAACACTTTGAAACCCCTCGACGAGGCCTAAAAACCCTCCGCACTTGCAATGATGTGCTTTTAGCTGTGTTGTTATTTGCTTTATGCCCATCCAGCATCAATATGAAAGACACCACACAAAAAAAAGTTTCCAGGAGGAAAGTGTTTGTTCTCTGAGTTTTTCCAGCAAGCTCGATGCTGCTGAGCAGAGAATATTCTCGGGGTGCGGTGCTGATACTGTTTGTTCTACTCTGCATGGACTCTATAACATCCTGTATTCCTGCTGTATCCCTGTGCATTCAGCTGACTGATCAGAGGAGACAGCCTGCCAGCGCGCACACCCCTGTACATTCAAAGAATAAACACAGCAGAGGTTGAGCAATGTAAAGCCTTTTATCTGATGCACCGCATGTGGTGTGATTAGAAGGGCTTCATTGCAAATCATTACCTGAAATTCATTGAGCTCAGGGGTAGAAATTTGTAGTCTTTAAAAACCGTTATTGAATTTTAATCTCTTTATATAAAAAAAGACAAAATGAACTTCTTTGTTAAATGATAAAATCTGAGAATTAGTTTTTTTTTTTTAATGTTTTATTTTAAATGATCTAGGTCTGCGAACAAAGGGATGGAAATACAAGGACATACTTTCCAAATTAATAAATGTATTCATGAAATGAAATGATTAGATGAATAATTTTGAATAAATTACATGTTCAGAACACTTTCCCCATTGAAAAGCTCTGGAATCACCACTCTTGTGTTGGTCGACCACACAGTCTCCCAGCCGAGTAATTGGGATCAGGCCTCTAATCTAATAAGTATCTAACCTCTCCATCAATGTTACTAACTCTGCATTTGTGTCAAACTGTGGAGTACAAACAGGCAAAGGATCAATAAATTGCCATGGTTCAATAAGTGTGTAACCTCGGGCCTCGGTTTAATACCAGCCTCCGTGTCATAAACCCCAATCTTCTGTACCCTGGATTCTCCTCTCAGACAGACTGCCGTAGCTCCTTTCACTGTGCACTCACCTGTTTCTTCATAAAGTGTGGCTACAAGAAAAATAATCCACCTCTTTTTTACTGGAAATTAATAATTTAAAGGTGATTGCATGCACTGCAAACAGCAGGCAACCCTTTGCATCAGTGACTAAAACCCTTCTTTACCTTGACTTGTTGAGCTCTCTTTAACATACAGTATAGTATAGAGGTGTCAGTTTTGACACAAATTCCCAAGCAGCCATTACATCTGTTAGACAAATGGCTGTTCATACGCAGCAGCTTAATATATAACAACCTGGCAAAGAGAAAAGTAGATACTTTCCAAAAAAAAGGTAATTGTAGTGTAGGCGCAGGTCAATGGTGTAATGATGAAAGCAGAACGGGGTGTAAAAAAAAAAAAGTATCCAGCTAACAAGCTGAAATTAGCTGAACACACATATTTGATTGAATGCATCCACTGTGAAATCGGTTTCTTCTACACTTTTGGTAACTTATTATTTTACTGGTCTGGATTGCCCTTGTAATTTCCAATCAATTTATTCAAATTTTCAAGGGAAGAACTGTGTAATGTTGGCACAATTTACAGAGAAAATAGAGAAGTTCTTAGACACTTACTAGTGAAGTGTGTAGATTTTAAAAGCTTCTTTTATTTCCAGAGGAATAGTCTTTTTAAAGAAGTGCCTCTTTCCAGCCTGAGTAAATCTTTCTTTGTTTTTCATGTATAATTGGAAAATCATGCTGGACTGTATGTTTGCCTTTAGACAAATCTGACATTTTTTAGGGAAAGTTACATCTTTTGTGTTTTATAACCAAATTGAAAAAAATCAGTTTAGATTCTTATGAAATTCTTAAGCTTCCAATCATGAATGTATGAAGAAAACTGGATACTGCATTGGTGGCATTGCACCATTTATTAAAAAAGTTCCTCAGTGGTGCATGAAGCCAAAGTGGTTCAAGTGCTGTAAATAAAATCACTTGGATTATCCAGCTCGTTCTCATCTCAAAGTCATAAAATACTGCCGCTTTTGCAGTGATTTGGGCAAAAGATCTCGATGCCAAAAGCCACCTTTCACATCCAAATGATACGCTTCTGTCTGTCACCAGCTGAGAACCCAGCTGGACAGAGCGGTTTACATGTTATTATACGCCTCCAGATGGTTGGACAGCACCTTGCATGGCAGCATGATACACCAACAGTCAGAAAGTTGAGAATGGCTGGGTGGTACCTGTTGCATCCACATGATACACCACTGGACGGCATCATGTTGCCGCGTTCTTTTGTTGCCTAAATGTAACGACACTCGGCATCATCCCACCATGTGCTTGTGTTGACATCACAGCAGCGACATCCCAGAACATAAACAGCAGATATGGAAGGATACCCAGAGCAAAACATGTAAATACGGAAATCCTCTGCAAAGCTGCAATATGTCACCACTTGGGATGAGACAGCACTGCTTGAACACTAGAGACTTCCACCAACTATTTTCAACTTTACGCGCCTTTTGTTTTAATGTGGATAAATAAATGAATCGCGTGGCTCTTCCAGACTTTTTAAATGTTATCAGACTGAAATGACTGAATCCTAATAGTGAAAAGAGTAATTCGAGGGGGTTGTGGCACTCAGAAAAAATATTAAATAAATAAAAATGTATGTAAGTCAATGCGAAAATGTCTTTTTGGGTCCAATGGCATCAGGTGACAGATCCAAAATTTGTAATTTAACTGTTTGGCCATAACAAAAATTGGCTTCAAAATCTGGCCCTGCTTCCAAGGATCAAACCATTGCTACTACCATATGTCCTTTGTGCAGCCCTCTATTTGTTTTGCCAAATATGTTTTGGGGGAAATGTAAATGCTGCTTTGATCAGTGGTCCCCAAAGGTGGGTTCTGCCAGATTGATTTTATTTTTCTGCTATAGGTGTACCGTAGGACATTTAACCACATTTTTAAAAAATGTTTACAGCAAATTTAAAGCAAACATCAAAACCATCAAAAATGCAGAGAGTTGCTATTTCTGACAGCTGTTTATCAGAGAAAGTGATGGAAAGAACTGTCACTGTGAAAAGAGGTGAAATAAAAGCTGACACATCCCAGCACTCACCACAGTCTGAAATGATTAAACCTGAGCCAATCAGAAGGGCTATGATCAGACGGTGCTTTGAGAGCGTCTTTCATAAGAGGGAGATCTAACTGTATCACACTGGAATGCCTCGTCTAGAGGGGAAAATGGTGAAATGTGGCTATGATGTCAAGAGACATCTTGACAGCCCGTTTCATCAAGTAGAAAAACATTGAGAGGTGCCATTAAGAATAAAATGTAGCTATGACAGGTGTCATGTATTAAAACTGTTTTGGAACCGCTGGCTTTAGGGGGTGATTGTGGCTCAGGAGGGAGGGCAGGTCGGCTTTTAATCACGAAGTTGGCAGTTTGAACCCCGCCTCTTCCTGCCCACACGCCGAACGTCCTTGAGCAGTCTTAAGTTCTCATAGTTACTGTTGCTTAGTTGGATTAATTTGACAATAATAAACATGGCATTGCTGGGTGCTGCAGTGTTTATTTGACAGGTCCTTCATGTCAGGCAATATGGCTTGAAGAAGCAGAAAGCGAGGATTACAGTATGTTGTGGCAGGATATATGCAAGATGTTAACTTCTATGAACAAAGCCAAATGACATAAATTTAGGATTCTGGTCTCAACAGTGTTCAAGCACTGCAGAGTATGTGTCCCCTTTTCCCGCTGTGGGGATCACTAAAGTACGCTATACGGCCTATTTATTGGTAAATATAGGACATGGTGTTGGCCTTACGTTTGTCTCTCTTTATGGTAGAAAGTTGCGTTTGTGACTTTGGGGCAGCAGTTAACCTTTCAGAGGTATAATATAAACGAAGGAATCTCAGCTTTGATCTGGAAAACAATACTGCATGTCATCTTTGAAATAAGTCAGCAACCAACTTACACAAAAAGCCATTGCATAAAGCTCCTTCACAGTGGACTTCCACGTCTACATTCTCTAAGTGTCCTGCTGCTTTTGCTGTTGACATTTCGGGATTGTGCTTCTTTGATGTCAACAAATGTACGATTGGATGACGCTGCACCTAAGAATGCATGGCAAACAATGCCAGGACATGAACAAAAGCAAATATTGGCACAGATGGTTAGGATCAGGCAACAAGGGCATGAATGGTTAGGTTTCGGCAGAAGGTTATATGGTAAGGTGTGAAAAAAAACGTTCACAGTAAGAGTTAGGGGTCTGTCATAAAATAACACTGCAACCGGTTCTGTCTGGCCACGCTCTCAAGCTGATGCCATCCAACTGCGTGTCATGCAGAGACAAAAAGTCGCTCTTGGCATCAGGATCATTAGCAGAATGCACCGTCAATGCAGAGATGTTTGATGACTTGCTGGTTAGAAAGGTGCAGTAGGATTTGCATCATCAATGCTGCAATCAGAAAAGATTGTGGATTCTTTAAGAATTGTCAATAAAGTCATCACGTTCCTCAACTCTTGACTTTTTCAGTATTTAACCAGGACCATGACCATGCCATAAAAAACTGCTTTGGTAGCTATAACCAGATATTTAGCAACAAATGAAATGCAATGTCAGTGAACTGATATACTGTGTATCAACATGTTCATTAGCATTTCCTCTTTATGTTTGTGAGAGATTTTGTTAACATAAAGGCATGTTTGATGCAGCGTCAGTGTCCTTTACATTAAAGCGTGTTTTATGATGAGAGGCTGCTGCCTGTCTGGATGAGAAGACGCTGACCTTGATGCTCCCAATAAAAACACACACTTTGCAAATTGGTAGCCTGTAAAGATATACGTAATGTACACTATGTATGCATCACTATGTAATACATAGTTTATTTGTACATTTGCGCTGTATCTTAACATGTCTGACTTTGTCTTTGCCTGTGTCTGTTTTTCTATGTTGCCCAAAATGGTTCGACATGATTTAACTAAACCTCTTATTAGGCTTTACCTTAGAGACCGGCGTGGCAACGTTATGATCTAAATTAAAATGCATTATAATAATTATTATTTCTTTCAGTACCCATCAACTTTTGATATTCTCCCCTTTAATACGGTCATCTGTGGAAGCTTATTTCATTCATCAAATCTTCAGCAGGTCATTCCCTGCAAGATCATACTTTCTGGGAATTACATTATTAATGAACTGAATGACTTAAAACCATAGCAGCTATCATGTCTAATTACACCAGAAAATAATACATAACCCTTATTATCTCTTACACCTTTCATTATCTCTGGACACATTTCTGAACTCAATTAAACAAAAAAAGTACAACACCGCTACCACTACCATTAAAGCATTAGTGAATCATATTTCCAAACCTAAAACAGTGTATAATTTAAATGCAGATAGGCCTATACAGATAGCAAAAAGGTTAATGCCAACTCATTAATATGTTTTATAACCTATTTTGCATGTTTATAACCCTCGCGCTGTGCCTGAGTGCCACATTCGGAGGACCAACTTTATCAGCCACATCGATTTTAGTGACAGGCTCATAATGCCTTTCAGTGTTGTTCTTGCCAAATGCAGCAATAAACGTAGAGAGAGAGAGCGCGCGAGAGGGGGAGAGACATACGGCCCAGGCAAATGGATCAGTGCAATGCAAGAAAGGACAGAGCCAGGACAACTTTATTTCAAAATAAAGCTGAAGAAACAGCAGATCAATGACTCCCCGTCGGGCCTGGTTCAGATGTTTTGTCAGTCTTTTTTTTAAAGGAACAGTTCACCCCAAAATGCAAATCTTTCCTTGTAGAGTTCTTCATGAGTCAAGATTGTTTTTGTGAGTTGTTGAGAGCAGGAGATATTGGCTGTAGGTTACAGTCATTGATAATAGATGTGGGGTGCAGTGGATCAGAAAAACCATGACAAGGTGTTGGAGTCACGGTAAAGATGTCTCAGTTGTCTGTTTAGTTTTCAGCATGAGGATTTTCTGTTGTTTATTTCAGAATTGGTCATTTAGTCCATAGTTTATGTCTTCCAGCTGCTTTCCTTTGGTTTTAATCAGTTCCTTTGTTTGTTGTATCTCAATACCTTAGTCTGGTGATCCCTTGTGTCCGTAGATGATGTTTTTTTTTCCACTCGGGTGGGTTTAATGGGTACGGCTGAGGTGTATCAGGGCTCGTTTCATTTTGCACTGGCTGTAGTGGTGTTTGATAAATGCTTCCAAATCTGCTAAATCCTCCAGAAAGTCCAAAGTTTTGTTGTGTACTATGTTGGATCTCACCTCCTAGTGTAATGTTTTGCGAAAAATATGCATTTTTTGATTATAGTAAAAAGAAACACAGTCACCTTAACCGTATATCCTGTTTGCCTCTTTGTCCTCTTCTATTGTTGTCCCCTGCAAATAGCGTACCATGTGTGGTTAGCATCGCTTGTTTTGTTGTTTTCTTAGCCCTGTCAAGGATATTTTGTGGAGCCTCACATGCAGCTTCACATACCAATATATGCATGCAAATTTAGATGTATATGTACGCACAAAATATGCAAGATTATGCCAAGAGGCCAATATTAGTTTTCCACATGAGGAACACATCAAATAGATTTGTCTGCTGATTATAACCCCAATGCAGTTTAAGTGGAAACAAAATCTAATGTCATTCAGGAAAAAGAACAAGTGCTGAGGAAGCCAGCAGCATTGCAGACCAGACTCACATCAGCATTCTCATTTGATGAAAACAGACGTTAGTATTCACCCAGCATTTGCCTTTCGAATAAAAAAAAAACATATATGTCGGAAAATATATGTTATATGACAGGGGTGCCATATTACCAGGTAAATGCTGACTGATTGTATTTAACATGCAGCACTAGCAAATCACAAATTGCTAACCTGATGTCATATTGCTCCCAATGGAATTTAAGATGCAATCACCTGACAAATTGACAACACTGTACGACCAGAACGATCCTCTTATTTGCTGGGCAGTGATGTGTGCGCGTTCCCCCTATTGTGAATGTATTTGTTGACAGCTTTTCATTAAATGAAGACTATGTTGGCTCCATACGTACAGCACATCTATTTAAACTCCCAATATACTGCAGTCTGCTCTCATTTTACACTTGATCTGCATGTATGGTTTCTCTATTATCTATTCAGAAATAGAAGCTGTGAAATGACTTTGTGCTCATTCATATTTGAGAAAATGAGTGTTTTACTGATATGCATATACATTTGTTTGTCCTAAATGGGAAAAAAAAACAAACTAGCATTCTTTAAATGGAGAATAATAATATTTCCCCTTCAATGGGAAATAATACAAAAAGGCGTTCCATCAGCTTCCATCAGAAAATAGCAAATATTAAGAGAAAGCTAAATAAATAAAAAGACTCAAAGAACTGTTTGCACTTGATTCATCTGTCACTGTTGTAACATGTCATCATCAGTCATACTATCTCGAGACAGCTTGACATTTAGCAAACAATATGACAGGTTAAAGGTAAATAATACTATATATCTATTTACGGCAACCAAGAAGAACAAATAGTGCCTGGCTTCTTTTAACTTGACATTGTTTCTCGCCGTTTTTTTTTCTTTCTTTTTTCGTGATACAGTTGTATTTACCAGTCGCTGATGTCCACTTGGACCTAAAATATCTCGGCGGCCTTAATTTTTTAAGTTGACTGAATTTGAAAAAAATAAAAACAGGTTGGTTCAAAAATTACCTCAACTTGTCTTTTCATTTCAGTCTGCTTTAATATTTTTAGGCATCCTGCTATTTACCCAGTTTTGGTTTTTTTTTAATTTCTTTTTATTTATTTATTTTTTATTTTTGTATCCTTTATACCTTCAAACAACAAGTCTAAGAGGAGTGTGTGTGTACACCACCCTTAACCGGATAGACTAACTGTGTCAGTGACATTGGGTCAAAAAAAGGCAGACATTGGGGAAAGCATTTGGAAGACATTTTAACATGGTATAAGATATTTAGTTTTAAAATAACATTTCAAGTCAAATGTTGGGGGGTTTGGTTACTCTTTAACACACAAATAAAAGTCACCAGTGTCTGTCTGCATCATCCCGGGCTGCAACTGCAAAAGTTAACATAACAGAGGGCACGTTTCAGATAACCTTTCACCTGCCAGGGGTTGTGACATATCAGACCGCTTACAACAATATATTTTTATTTATAGCTTAATCATTACTATTAGTTAATGTTTTCATAAGGCCCATGGCCAGACCTTCACCCAAAAAAACAAAAAAACATTAAATATGCCGTGACAAAGGGGCCCTTTGGACGTCAAGGGGCAGAGGGGCAAGTGCTCGAGCACCCTCTGCACATGCCTGTGGAAAAGAAGTTAGGATTTACTGTTTAATGTGATGGATTAATCCATAAAAGTCAGTAGTCATACTAAAAAATGAAGAGCAGCAAATATATTTTCAAGTGGGAAGACAAGCTGTGGTATTAAAAACTGTGCTGACTATGTGAAGACAGGAATTACTTGAGTTATTCCTAAAACTACAGAACCCAGCTTTGTTCACAAAAGATGTACTCCAGCTGAAAAACATCTAAGATCATTCCCAAACCCAGAGGTATCTGAAAAGATGTAGTGCACTTATGTTCATGAATTCGACTTGAATATATAGACGCGGTGTGTGTGGGTGTGTGTGTGTGTGTGTGTGAGAGAGAGAGAGATCTTGGGATTATATATCTGATCATTACCAAAACCCAAGCCATGCATCATTTTTGCTCTCTTTTCATCCACTACTCATATTTTAAAATGATTCTACTTTATCTGTAGAAGTGCATCTTGTTCTCTAAAGGTCTGGTTTTATATAACATGAAAAAAAGGTCATGGAATAAATGAGATTGCTCTGAAGATCTTCAAAGGTCCTAATGATTATCTTTTTTTTCTGTTTTTTGCAGAAAGAGAAAGTGTCCTGCTTTAGAACGGCACAAATCTAAATATGCCAAACCTCTGCGGAGAGTTTTCTGTAGCCCAACATCCAGTAAGTCTACCTTTAAATATTCTGACACTGAATTAATGCTTACTTAAGACCCATCTTGGGATTACTCCTCACCATGGGCAAAGAAACTCATACGAGCACATTCAAATCATGGACAGATTGATTGACACCCCATCAAGCCATGTCCTCACACCATATGCCAACTCCTGTTGATAAGCTGCAGGCAATTCATCATAGTCAGAAAGAACACATCCCCAGCCTGCATGCTTTAATGGTTTGTAAACTCTGCAGTGCAGCGGAAATATGAGAGCAAACTGTTGGCTGTTTGAGCTTAAATCGCTTCCCAAATCGATGGACGTTTGCTTAATTCAAAGCTGCTTCTCTACTGTTACTGTACGTCTCATCTGTTCAGCCAGCATTTGGGCTCATGCCAGAGAGCTGTGTTGATGTCAAATCAAATGTGATTATGGCCTCTAAATTTACCATCTGATTGGCCAGATCGGTGAGCAGGAACGCAAAGTCTTTACTAATTATATTAAAGCTCTGAAAATGCAAAGGGCAACTGCGACTCCAGTCTGCAGTGCTGGAGATGTTTTCTGTAATGAGCGTAGTCTATTCAGATATAGATTACACTGATCTACTTAGTGAGACGAGTCAAAATATGGAGGGCTGATATTGAATGAAAAGCAGGATGGGAAATGCTGTCGGACAAAAGCTTCATACGGAACAATAGACAGATTCCACGAGAGAAGAAAAGAGTGGAGCTCACTGATCAATTTACAGCCAAGAGATACATCAAGGGGCTCCCTTGTTGCACAACAACCTACTTCAAATAGAGAGCTCCAGGGAGGACATTTTTCTGTAGGCTGACGCAGAGTTTTACTTTGCCCTGGTTTCTTAGTGAAAGCCTATGAGATTTTTCCATTGGATTATGGATTACTGTAGAGAAATACAGCTTTGCTGAACAAATATTTATAATACTTGAGTGTTTTGTTCAGCAAGATAATCTTAACAAATGATCACCACTTTTCGGATGCCTAAATGCAGTCGGCTAAAGTAAAAAGCCTGATGTTTGGCGATAAACAAACTACACTATAGTCGCATGATTTAATGTTGCCGCCATAAATCGGCTGTAAAGCCATGTCTGGTGTGATGATGTTTTATAATCTTTTTTAGCCACTTTTTCGCAACCACATTTTTTAAGGCACATTAACAACTTTAAAGTTTGTTAGTGGGATATTTACTGATGAATTTTATGTTGTAGCACAAAAGTTGAAAGTGTGTTAAGCTTTCCAGGGACCAGGGAGTGCTAAGAGGTTTCAATTCATTTCTGGGTATTAGGACTTATTACTGGGGTGCGTGTGTGTGTATATACGAGAAAATTGAATGGCATAGTGGTTGAATGGGCCAACCAGATGTTGCACCTTGACATGCATTACCTCTTTTTCACTTCCTGTTTCCAACAGACAACGTTGGTTTCTTTAAACCAAGACCACATCTGTTCTGTAGCCTTAAGCAAGCAGTTAATTTACAACCCAATCAGCACAATAAATGTTGGCATTGTAAGTTTCTGCATTTCATGGATATGTTACTACTGTTCTTTTTTATGTAGAAACCTTATGTTTCAACAATGCTTTGCTTGATGTGCGGTTAGGTTTAGGCACAAAACCACTTAATTATGGCAAGAAAAATATGTTTTTGTTTCAAAAACCCAGTTTTGGTGGCACTATGCCGGCAAGAAAAGCAGCAATGTTTAATTAAAAAGGAACTGCTTTTCATGGCACTATTTCAACAGGAAATGCAGCAAAGTCTGCAACTACTTTTTTGAACACTCTCCCATCAAGAAAAATACCAATCCCTTGTTTTTGTGGCACTATACCCAGTGAAAAACCAGCGAAGGGTCGCTAAAATCAACCACATTGGTTGCTAAGACATTACTGGAAACATAATGACGGGTCACTTAAACACACTGACTTTTGGTGGCTAAAATGCAGTAGGAAGACAAAGCAACGGCTTAGAACAGCTGGTTGTGTTGTTTGTTGGTCTCAAACATGATGTTTCATGATGATTTCCACTGGGTGTGTATCATGTGTTTTCTGTGCAATGTGTATGCACTATTTTGTGTGCCCAGTTTGTGCACTTTATTGATGTGGTTTGGTGCAGTTAGTGTTGTTTTGTTCACATGCAATTTGTTTATTGTAACTCTTAAGACATTTATATGCAGCGCATCTGAGTCCAAGACAATAAAATACATCATATCATATCAGACAGTGGTCTACAGGCGCATTGCCTAAGTCAGCTCATATATTATGTCACTTTAGAAATGTTGATATAATACATATGAAACATATAAATTGGTTTATATTTTTTGGGCTGTAATTAAATGCGAACGACATTCTGTCCTAAAAAAGACTTTATGCACTTGAATCTAACTAAATTAGTGGTGTCAGATCGGAAAACTGTTTTCTTTTGGCATGGTGGTTTGTCATGGTTTTGGCATCAAATCACCTATATGTGTTGTAGTTGAGGGCAATTACAAGCAATTATTTTTGCAATTACATTTAGAGAACTTCTTGTAGTATAGACAGCCTCGTACCTGTTTGTTCCACCTCGGAGTATGATTTATTACCCTTTCAACATTGCTGTGAGACTGTATTGTTTTTCTTTCTATTTACATTATAATTAAATGCATTTTTTCCCATTTGACCACTTGATCTACCTTACAAAGCGAAGGATACTGTCAAAACTTGCAGTTAGTATATCTCTAATAAAAATGTAGGGCATTTCTCTTCCCCGAGACCATGCATATAGATATATTGCTTTCCTTTTCAGGCATTTCACGGGGGGTACACTTTGTTATGACCTTATAGGCCGTTCCAGATGATAGATTTTGGTGGTAATAGCCATTTTAATATTACTGTTTGTTACTAAGAGCATCTGAGTCAGCAGGGCATAGCTTCAAAGGCTTAATGGGGCAAAATAAATTGCCACACCAAGGGAAAGATACTGCACTAATCACACCATTAACATTGAGCATCAGCCCAAAGTGGCCGTGTTTGTTTGAAGTGTCGAGAAATGAACTCGGGTCAAATCAAATTAAGGGCATAGGGACCACATAAATAGAGGAGGATATGTCCCTCTCTCATTTTTGTAAATAGCAGTTTCCATCCAACCTCAACCTCTTCTCCATTCGATTTCAAAATGGGAACTTGTGTGTGTCCTTCAACAGTTTTCATTGTATTCAGCTGTCTCTCTGTTCATCCACTGTCACAGGAACTGAGCTGTAAAGCGTTAAGTGTAGTTGTAATTACTTGGAGCCTTTGTTTTATGGCTCTCTGGCCAAATAGTCAGCCTTGTCATAGAAGAATCTATTGCAGATTCACTTAGGCTTATAGTGCCATTAGGTTTTATGTGAAGACATTTTCAAGCCCCATTTAGGGCTTTTGTATGTATCAATTATGTTTATATGCAGACAAATCCTACAGAGCTATAACATTACATTCAACAAGTATCATTTTCTATCATGTGCAATAAAAATGGATTTCATTCCAAATGATTCATGATGTGATGGACAATTTTTCTCTTTTCTGTCCGTCACAAAATAATTATCTTCAGGAATACTGGACAGAATATTTCGGCAACTAAAGGATTGCACAGACACTAAATCGATGCCCTAATAGTAACATTCTTCCTCAGTGGAGGGGATGCGTGATACTTTATTGTCAGAATGACAATATTACCTCAGACCTTGTGTCACTGAATGCAAACAAAGAAACAAAGTTGTAACACACATTTTACAAACTAACTTTGAAAAAAAAACAAAAAACAAAACTGTTTACTCCTTTGACTTCTGAAAGACCTTGGATCTTGTCAGGCGAGATTTGATAACTTGCTTTTAAGGAAAAAATGGTCACAATGAATCCCTGGCATTGTCTTTATACAGTAGCCTCAAGGCCTTAAACCCATAAAGCTAATGGATACAGTCTCCTTTTACAACTCTGTTTAAGCATTAGGGACCATAAGAATATTTTTCTAAAGTTGGACATGTGTACTGTCAACCCTCAATTTATGATTGAATGCTGGTAAATGAGACAAACAGAAGTCAGAAAATACATTTTGATTTAAAGCCAAGTCTAAACTGAGGCGCCAGAGCTAGAACATGAGGTCCTGAATCTGAAGTTAGAATGCCTTTACCCGGTGTCACAGTATTTGAAAATGCAGAATATTGTAATATACTGCAGTAATATTCTTTCTAGGTCTGTAGGAACATATTTCCTATCGGCAATATGTGAGTTTCCGCGCTATAAGTGCACTCGCACTCCTTATATTATGCTATTACCGATACCATGATTACCGACATTGTTATTACCGACGTTGTCCTTCAGCGTTTTATGCACATGCGACCGGTTCTGTACGGCTATGTTCTTAATTGACGCCACCCGTGTATGTTGCATGTGGACATGCCCAGTGCCATCAGGCCATCCGCCGGTCTACTTAACAACGCCACCAGTTCTGTCCAAGAACATTCTCATCTGACGTCGACACGCTGAAGGTGGCTTTTGGCATTGCACTCGTACGCTGAAAGCAATGACAGAACGGTGCTGTTTGAGACGTTCGGAGTGAGAACGTCCTGTAATTATTCACTCATTTATTTCTGTGTTCAAAGAAGTTGCTGTTGTGAGCCGTCCACTGGCAGTCCATGATATCTTGGGTCGAACATGTGGACCAATCAAGCTGCGTTTATGACTGTGTGGCAGCGTAGATCTGTCATGCACTGTGCATTTTCCTGCATTTTCTATTTCTGGCTATTGTGCAAGTAAAACATCAGCAAATCTCCTGAAGGAAATTATTACATAGCAAGAAAGTGAGCACCTGTTGTTAAATCCAAATGTGTTTGGGTAATGTTGAAATGCCTTATAGTGGGCAGAATGTACAAAAACCACATGTTGATAGTGGCACTGGCAATGCCTAAGCCTGATATAGAGTGTATAGGTACCTAGTAAATTTTAAAAATAGGCTAAAATCGAGCTTGACAATTCTGAACATAATTGAAATATTCAAAAATGAGAGAATGAAATTTAAATGGGATTACAGAGGGAGACTGACAGCTCTTGAGCTTTGTCATGTGACTCTGATAGAAGCAGCTGGTCACTTGAGGATCCCTCATGAGCTAATTGATTTTGAAGAACTCCAGCATCTAATGGGATGGGCCTCATCCTATTTCCGCTGCACCAGATCTGCCTAGTTCTCCCTTTTCTGGAGCTGCGATGTACAAACATCCCCGATTGTCCTTGATTGACTGACAGAGGAAGAACATCCCCTCCATGGTAGTGAATGTAAGGGCAACATGAATGTATAATGCATCTTCACTGTGTTGTTGCCTTGGGTATTCAAATTGTGTTTGCAGGGAAGAGGAAACCAAATCAGGGCTGCGCATAAACTCCCTTTGATTGACTGTTGATGAATTCTTCAGAGATCACTGGAGGTAAACTACTGTATAATGGAAGGGCTTGATATTGACAGCTATGCAATGAAATTCATTCCTGAATCCGGAATTCCCTCCAGGTGGATAAACAAGGATTTCCACTTAGTGCAGTGCTAATTAAATAAATAATGTTCTTAACAGCGTTGGCTTTCTTTTGTGGGGATACACTCGCCATACTCTGTCTGTTCAGGCTCCTCTCTTCCTCTAAATGTGGTTTGATCTGTGCTTTACAATGAAATATTCATTACTCTGTGGTATTTCCACATCTGATTTACCCTGCATTTTCACTGAAATCTGAATCTTAAAACCCGTGTCAGGAATTTATTGGTTTTACATTTAAACACACTGTGGGGCTTATTCCCTTGAGTGGAATTCTATTTTGTGATTTATGAAGATAAGAAATGAACACAAAGGAACTAATTTCCAGCATCTGGAACTCTTGAGAGTGACATTTCATTTGGGACTGAAACAGACTAAAAGCACAGTGCTGTTGACTGTTTTTGGCTGAATGATGATGGAAAGAGAAAAACTGAAAAACACAGGACAGACATTTAGTTAGATTTTTATTGTCAGAGCACAGTAGCCTTAAAATCACAGAAATACTGTAAAACAAACTGGAAATGCCAGTGTCAATTCCAGTGTCTGTGTGGTGAAGTTAACTCTTTGAAATCTGGATCAACATCAGTTTTCTTGTGCTTTTACAAGCTATTTGACCCTATGAGAAGTGAGAAAGCTGATTTCTTTTGAAGACTTGGAGATATAAGAATGACCAATTTTTATATATATATATATATATATATATATATATATATATATATATTTATTTATTTATTTTGTTTATTTATTTATTTTGTTTTTTTCTTGTATCTTTTTAAAGGATTTCTGGTAATGTAATTTTTGGGCCATGTCTCGTCAAGTTGCTTATTGCCTTCGCCCTGTTTTTAAAGAAATCAAACCAATTTGCTCAGCTTTCAAAAAGCTGAAGCTGGTTTGTTTCATAACCAAGCAGAACAACATCTTGTTGTTGGCTTGGCTACAATGCCAGCTTGAAGTGAATGAATAATGGAATGACTCACTGGCATTTTGGTTGTACTCTATTAAAAGACTTTGGTAACCACTAGTCTCAGGAACACATTGCATAACACGACAGCCATTGTTGTTTCATAAAGGCCTTGTGAAGATAAACTCGCTTGCTGTTTCCGTAAACATGTGAGCAATACTGCCATACTGCGGGGAAATCTGATGAATGCCCACGGCAAGTGTCAAAGCATCCGTCAAAGTATTGGCCCAAATCTCTCCAGACATCCGTCATTTGAAACAGAGGCAAAGCTGCTTTAAATAAGCTTGTAGTGTTTGGTAAAATGCTATCCCTGTGGTAACTTTAAATAAGCTTCCAAAAGCACATTTGCTGCTGTAATTCTCTGTTCTATGTTTCAGGGAAAACGACATAAAGCAACAACTTATAATCAATATCGTTATCTTTTCATTTTATCAGCTGTCCTGCTCTTAAGCTGGACATCTGTTCTCAGTTTGGGTTTTGTTACTCCTCATGATCTGCAGTTACATTCTTCCTCACGAATACATTGTATCCAAATTTCACACACAGTGTCTGTAGAACTCGAAATCTGAGCAGCTGGCTGCGACTCCGTTAGACTACTGCTGTTTTTATTTCATATCTTCTTGCACGCACCTGAAACGTGCTGAGGTGCATCTGCTGGAATTACAAGTTTTATTGTCTAGAGTGGCTGCAATCGGCCGTCTGGCAGAGATCTGCGGTCTACTGAGAGCACTTTACTAGTTTTGAAGCCGAGAATACAGTTATATTTTTCTCAATTGTCCAAATACACTAAAGTTAGGTATACAATAACTTTATATTTGACGTTGTCATTTGATTTGAAAGTACGCCTTTAAAGTGGCTTTTATTGCTTGAGTGCCATCGGACACCTTTCTTGCATGCACTGTCAGTGTCACTAAGATTAAGTCCAAAAGTTTGTTCCTTTTTATAAATTAAATGAATTTCACTTTGTGAATGATGTCGATCTTATCCTCACAATGTGAAATCCCAGTGTCACTGTGAATAAGCGCGGCATAAGCAAACACCCCGAGTCTTATTTGTCAGATTGAGTGCAAGCCGGCCTCCCACCCAAAAGACCAAAGTTTTTAAATAAATAAACAATCAATGCCTCACACAGGGAGGGGAACTCGCGCAGCTCGGGGATCAAAATGTCACCGAGGCAGCTCGAGCCCTCGGAGGTAAGAAATGACACCATCGTCACTTCCTCACATGTTAATTAGTGCATGAAATTTCACACAGCACAATAACCAGAAGCCACGCGAGTGTTAGATTGCTTTGTTGTTGCATCAGTATGATGCAGGGGTTGCTCTGTATCTCTGTGTGTGGTGTTTATTCATTAATATATGGAGTAGTTCCTCTGATCCCGTTTCAGAGAGAATACAAAGGCCGTGTCCTTTCTGTGCACATGGATCCAAGTCCCTGTTGAAACAGGTGCCTCAGTCATTCATCGTCTTTAACACCTCTGTCTGTGTATATCCGCCAGCTTTAAAAACTCCTTTTTTTTATTACAGCAGGCTAATATCTAAGGTGCGCCATGATTTTTAATAATCGCAGACTTAGTGATTTTCATCCCGTGCAAAACTGCCAAGTGTGTAATTTGTAAAGTAAATGTTCCAGGGTGAGATTTAGTTTACGCCGAGGCGAGCTGACAGTACTATTACCATGCAAATACAATTATCTGTACTGTAATTCCAGGCTTAATTTATTTTTACCACATTTTCTTCATGTAGACATGTAAATTCTGTGTTCTTCCTGTCATGTAAAGTGGGGGTAGTCGTGATATGATCTGAGGAAGGTTCTGAATACATTATCGGCCAAGATTTCAGTGTATTTACACAGTGTTATTGAGAAAATCTGTCAATCAGCCACCCGTGTGAATGCACCTCTGCAAGCACAGAGGTTTTCTTTGGTAATTTGTTATTTACAGATAATACTCATTCTGCGTAAATGGTGCTCATTTGGTTCCTCTTTCACTGTAAAATCTGGAAAGTTGATCTTACCTAATCTGAAGTAATCTTGAAAATCAATTGAAAAAGGAAAGTAAATATAAATATTAATCTTTGTTTTGTTTACTTTATATCTAATTGTTGTAAATTTTGCTGCATTCCATGTAAATTTAAGAAGCACTTAAGTAAACTTAATTGGATATAAAGTGCATATAAGTTAAAACAAATAGTCATATTTTCAAGGCAGCTGGTTTCTGACAATTTTTAAGAAAAATTCAATGTCAGATTTCACAGTGATGGTCTTTCTGCCTCTTTGACACACAGAAACAAGCCTGTAATAGCAAAAAATAAACTACAAACACTGAAAACTGATTGAGGATAATAGCAGTTTAACATACAGCCAGCTCACAAACATACTCACATTTCGTGTTCTCAGCAGCAGCTGGTGGGTAGGTCTTTCCAAGAAAAAAAAAAGCCCTGGTGGACAGGAAGTGATGTGTGGGCTGTTAGCATGAGCTTAGCACATCAACAAAAGGTTTAAAAATAGACATCACAGCACTAGCAGAGAATAAAACACTCACGATGCCACCAGAGATAAAATTAAACTTCTCTTAAACCAAAAAAATAGTTGTCGCTAAAGAAGAAATCTTTCACACAAAGGTGCCAAGTGAGCTCATGCGTTCGCTGACGCAGGCGAGGAAAATTGATTGCACTGCGCTAATGTGAGACGACTTTGAGCTCATGTGACAAAATGTAAATGCAAAACAAGTATAAGAGCAGCAATCAGACAAGGATGCATGTTGACCTTTTGATGGGAGGATGTGAAGGCAAAAGAGACTTAATCAGATGGAACCCTCCCTGCCACAGCGTGCTTTGACAGGTGCTGTGCATGAGCAGTCAACCAAGCGCTGAAACTTACTAAATGATTAATAATAGCCCATAGCTTTATGTGTGATGAGACTAGAGGGAATGGTTATTGGCGTTCTCTCCTGTCTCTTTCTCAGATGCGTACACACACACTCACACACACACACCAACAAAGACCTTTGGACTACCACAACTCGCACCACCTGCAGTGTGTGAGCCTGTATTAGTTGCCGGTGGCCAAGCCAGACCCCCCCACCCCACCCCCTTCACTCTCTGCAACACAAACTCAAAGCGCTGCTGGCCACACAGCACATCTGCTCATCCAACCCCTGAGAATCATCTATTGCTCATGTGCAATTAGGGATCAGAGATCTCAGATCAGAATGCCACATGAATATAGCTCCGTGTTTTGATCAGTGCGGATGGAGAGAGTGAGAGGTGCGAGTGGATGGTTGGGTGGGTGGGTGCGTAAAAGCAATGCACACATTTTCTCTTTTTACTGCTGCAAATATACCGCACAATAAATATGGATTCGCGATGATGCCCTCTCGTATAATTTTCCAGCTCTGTAGTGAAATGTGAGTACTACTGTGTCAAGCATAAACTTGCTTGCCCGTGCAACACAATCCATCCTCTTGTCATGCCGCGCTACATCCCCACATCCATCATATTCTATAATGCACACAAGGTCATTCTGTAATGAAGGGATCTTTTAACTGCTAAAATTTCCTGGACTGCCGGAGCACAGGCCCTGTAAAGTTTGCTCGTAAGCCTGTGTGTGCACATGCGATGTGTGCACATGTGTTTTTTGTGTGTGCTGGGTTGTACCTTTTATGCTGCCAGAGAAGGAGCATTTTCATTCCGCTCAGAGAGCAAAAAACCCTGAGGGAAATCAAAGTAAGCATTTCCTCCATTCTAAAGCACCACCTTTAATAGGTACAACGCCACCCAAGCATTCAGCCCTGTCCTTTGGACTGTGAACACATATCATGGCCAAAACTGCCAATTGGTTCCAAAAGATATTTTGTGAAATTTCCTTTATTCATCCTGCTCGTTCTGCACTGATGTAATGTTAAAACAGCAAAGATTTTTGCTCCCCTTTAAAAGATAAATCTCACATATTAAAGGGATAGTTCATATTTTTTTTGTCCTGGGGTTATATGGGGTTCTTATCCATAGACAATATTTTACTTATAGTAGATGTCAGTCAGCACACCCCCAGTTTTGAGATGCAGGCAGGAGTATTTCTACAAAAAATAAAAAATAAAATATATTTTAACCACCTAAAAAAATCCCACTTAAAAATATTTTTTAAGTGTCCGCTATATTTCTTATTCCAAAGTTGTCAAATATTGTTATTTTTTGCAGAGCAACCTTTTGTGTCCACATGATCATCAGCATCAGCTGAAAACGTGGCCCGACAGAACAGTTTTCGGCGTTAATATACGCTGCCAGACGATCTGATGGCATCTGCCGTGGCAGCATGATATGCAGACAGGTGGTGACAGATGAGAACATGGTAAGACACTATATCTAAAGTAGTTTCAGTGCTTTACCTTAATGTAAGACAGCGATTGTTACTGGAAAATTAAGCGTTTTTTATCACTCTTTTTTAAAGCCAGACCCCACTGAGAAAAATAGAGATTTAACATTGCTGAAAACTGCAGCTGCTGCCTCAAACACTCATTTTGTGTTATTATTATGTGACATTGACATTTAAAAGGGTTAATTAAGACTTTCAAAAGTAACATAAAAATACAAATTAACTAAGGGGCTATGTGAGAGGTAAAGCGGTGAATATACTCTTAACCCTTTTGAAACCTGGAATGACATCAGTTTTCTTATGCTGTGTTCAGCCTTTTACATGCATTTAAACCTTTGAAACCTGAGAAAATTGGTGTGATTTCTTTTGAAAACTTGCCTTAGCAATTTAGTGAGAGATGTACCACAAACTGCAAAGAATTAGAAAAAGGTGAAAAGAAAATGACCTGAAAATTAGCTTTAAAAAGAAGAGAGAGAGGGGGAGAAATTATGAGAAGCTGATAATCATTTACACATAGGGAAAAATGTCCAGAAAACTATTTTAATAATTGTTATTATTATTAATTATTTTATCTATATCTATCTTTCTATACTATTTTTTGTTTGTTACCTTTTTTATTTATCATTTTTTACATGTTTTTCTTTTCTTTTCTTTTCTTTTTTTTTTTTTTTTCCTTTTTTCCTTTTATTTTTTCGTACTAAATTTAAATAATTTCCTTGTATCTCATTTAAAGAAATCCGAGCTGTCCCTTTAACAAAAACTGTGGTCATGCACCTTTTTTTTTGTCTTTATCGTCAGGCTATAAAATGTCTTCATGCACAACCAGTTACTATAGTGTAAATTAAAAAACAAAACGACTTCCTTTAGTAGCTTCTGTCAGAGGTTGATGTTTCATGAATCATTATATGTGCCAAGTGAGTAAGACCTACCAGAGCAGTTAAGTAGCAACTTGATTTAGTACAGTACCTTTAAGGACAGGTTACCCAACTTTAAAAAATGAACAGACCCACTCGCTACACTCATTGCACTCCACTGTCCCGGGGGAACTGTGCATGGTGTGTCGCTTTGTAAAAGAGCACATTAATAAGGGAAGAGCTTGTTCCTTCGTGTCGTTTAAGTGTTTCTGGAGGGCATCCTCCATGTCCTCCACGCTCTCTGGGGTTGGAGGTAGGATGGTGATGGGATGTGTCCCATCACTTAATGGATACTCCACACATCGGGATTCCCTTCAAGGGTTGTATGTGTTTGCTGTTTTTTCTTTTTTTAATCACGATGCTGCACAGAGTTCTTCCCTTCACTTTGTAACATGCAAATTTAAAGCTAAATGAATTTTACAATATTAGAAAAGGTTTAAAGATGCAGCAAGAAAGATTTATTTCCTGCACCCTCGCAGGCTTTTGTGGATATTAAGGATGCTTTGACGCTGTCAGTTTTGTCATTATCACAAGTGGTGTGCTGGTGTTGAAGGAAAAAAATAAACTGCTGACTGAACATTAATGTCTCACTGATGGACAAAACAAGACTGATAGCCTTAAAACCGAGATAACAGCTCAAACCAATCACCAGAATAAATGTTGGTGTTGTACATTTCTGTACACCACAAATACATCACATTTGTACATTTCATTTTAACAAGTATGTTGACACTTAATGTTTCTTTACATCTTAATTTTATATTGTTACAATGCTCTGTTTTATGACTGGTTAGGTTTAAGCACAAATACCACTTGGTTATGGTTAAGAAAAGGCTCACGATAACTGGCTGTTGTCGCAATAACCAGAGCTGGAACTGTGCCGTTACCACCTTAAAAAAATACATGGTGGCTGTCGCCAAAGACACTACTTGAAATGTCATGACTCATCGTTTAAAAAAAACCCCACAGCTGGTCCTAAATAATGGTCTGCTGCTTGGTTGCTTGGCAGCTGTCTTGCGTAAATCATTCACCATCCACTCCTCCTCTTGATGAGAAACTTAATTCAAATACATATTTAAACAACATCACTTTAGAAAAGTTGATATGACGTACATGAAACATACAAATGCAACATATCCATGGTTTACAGAAACGCACAATGTAAGCATTTCCTTCCAATGATGGGCTGAGCAGCTAATTGCTAGTTAACACTAAACTTGAAGTACAGCTGAAGCTGATGGGAATGTAATTAATTTTGGAGGTATGTGATCATAAACTAAAGTGAAAGGCAAATCTTTTTATTATTTAAGACAATTATACAAAATTTCAAACTAATTTTGAAACAGTAGTCTGCCATGCTCTTTCTGGCTATTGCTGAAAACCAAAAAGGACTTTTTACACAACTGAACAGTTTCCCCAACAATAGGCCTATTTTACAAAACTCTTATTTTGACAATAGTGGAATATAAATCCACAGAGCCAGAAGATCTCCTCCTATAAACAGGCAATTTGGAAAAAAAATATGTGTGGTAGTCAAAAGCAAGAGACAAATAATTTTTGATCCCATTTGAATTGTGCAATGAATTATACATTAGATGTTTGTCAGTTTAAAACATTTTTAAAAATCATTTAGTTTTGAGAGAAAGCTGCTCAGTGAACTGCATCGCTCCTCTACCTCTGTATATATAACATATATATTACAACACCCGCTTGCTAGCTCGCTCCATAATTTGTTTCATGCAGAAAAATAACATTATCTCACCTGATGTGTTTCATTCAGTGATTTTTGGCCTTTCTGGGAAGCAAAGGAACCAGCATGAGCCATTGCTTCAGTGCGAGAGAAAGCTACAGTGTCACTTACACGAGTCATCTTTTTAATTGCGTATTTTCACAGTCTTATACTTCATAACTTCAAATCGTCAAGCATCATTTGTGTAATCTGCGGCACAATTCACACAAGATTGCCAATAACTACCGCTTATATTTTTTTCTGAAAGAAGTTTTCTTGGTGGTCGACCGGAAAGGGAGGCACTTTGCTTCTCTATTAGCCCAAAAGGTTCAAGTCCAACAGCGATGCCTTGTCTTTAGCACGAGTAAAACCAATTTCTTCTCCCGGTTTCATTGAGGTTAATAGTGTCCAGACACAGCAGCCATTAAATTAATTAAAACAAAAATAGAGTTCCCACATAACAGAGATGGATGGGGCTCTAGCGAAGATATTTACAGGTAACTTAATTACATTCACCAAATAAAACACATCTAGGTCACAAAGAGGAGAATTCTAAATAGGCAATTAAGCCAGTGGTAAGAGCCTTAATAAGGCAAGCAAAGTACATAAAATGAGGGGAAGTAAGTGAGTGTCAGTGCAAACGACTTTGCCTAACACTATTCATCATGGGACTAAGTGGTAAGATGGTGTCGGGCTTCTAAATTCTAACAGCATTAATCCCAGATAGCAGGGCTCATACCAGCCAGTATCAATAATGGCAATAATAACTCATCCATCTGGAAGTCATCCAAACCCTGACTGGTTAATTATGCTTCCCTCATGAATATGCCTTCCGGTTTTTAACAGTAGGAGAAGAAGAGGAACATGGCAGGGGGATAGAGAGAGATGAAGGCAGGGGACAATGGAGCAGTCTCACATCTAAATAGCTTTTGTTAGCCAGTTCAGAGGCATCTGCCTGTTATGTGCTCTTGATCATAGTGACATCGGCGTCAGGGACCGAGTCTTATCCCAGCTGCTGGACGTCAGGGGACCTTGAGCATCTGCAAACATGACAAGAAGTCGTTTATTAGACAGCAACCTTGACCAGCTTATTGTCCCCAAACTAGAAATTGTCATTTCTGAGAGGAATATAGTTTGATCTCGTTGGGATGACGTGAATAGATTTCACTAAAGTGGGTGAAGGACAGAGTGAGGCCTTGTGGTTTCCATTACCCAGGTTTACTGCATATGTGAGGGCTGATTTTTCAGACACATTTCAATACTGATGAATGTTGGAGCTGATAACAAGGAGTAGGACATTTCTTTTCATAAAGAAATGTTCGTACAACTACCATACAGTGGTGAATTGCAAATAAATTGAATTACTTATGTTCTTTTTTAAATGTAGTTTTACTTTTACTTGAATATTTCAGTGTTATGCTGTTCTGTACTTCTTCTTCATCACAGTTCTTTTTTTCTCTGCAACATGTACAGGTTAAGTGTTGATATTGACACAAAAGGAATATAATACTTAAAACTATGTTTTCATGAGTTTATAATCACCAGAATGTTTGTGTACTTTCTTAGAATGAGCCTTTTATATGGTGCAGAGCCTCTTCTCTGGAGTACGCCATATTGTGTCTACAGCGGCCCATTATGGGCAAACCAAGCACTGGCTCTAAATAGGGCAATTTTTCAGTGTTTTTTACATCGTCAGCCATATTTTTCTTACACATTTGGCACACACACGAGAAGTTATAGCTCACTGCAGTCTGCATCTTCATTGCTCAATTCCTCTTAATCAACCTTACCATATGCCTGCTTTGCCTCAACCTAGCCATTTGTGACTTTACTGCCTAATCCTAACCATCGTGACAGTTCACGTTGGTTGCCATGTGCTCATGTCGTGTAAGCGTGCATGTGCATTTGCTGACATCATGGCAACGGCATCTCGGAGTGCAAACAGCTGACACAGAAGGATATCTAAAACGTCATGAGTAGATGTGGAAGGTCACTGACAGAGCGGCACCATGTGACGAGTTCGGATGAGAGCGTGTTTCTAATGCACCATATCATAATAATCTAACATTGTACAATGTTTTTGTGGCCTTAAAGCTGTTCTTTTACTTAACAACTGCTTTTACTTAAAATACTTATGATGCATTTTACTGGTAACACATCTCTGCTATTATTTGGTAAAACTCTAAAAGCAGGACTTCTACTTTGGCTTCCTTTACTGTATTTTTAGCAAGGTGTTTCTACTCTTACTTACAGTCAGTAAAAGATGAGTCTTCCTCCAGCACTGGCACTGTCCAGATCCTGACCCCTTCCTGTGAACTGAACAGAAAACATAGCCTCAGCAATGTAAAATGTCACATCAGAACTGGCACTCGCAGCAAACAGACCTAATGCAGCCTTTTCTACTCCGAGTTTCTTTTGCAGACATAAGCTCAGCTGGCAGAACCTGGCTAACCTCCACAAGAAGTTTTCCTTGAGAGAACTCACTACCCTAACCCAATTCTATCCTTTAAGATGAGTATCCCCTTACCTTAATCCCCTGTTGGAATAGCAAAAGGTTTCTGTTCCAGAAGTTTTATCCCCAAGGATTGGATCCCCAAATTTTGTCCCAAGCACAGACTAAATTAAGAGACAGAGTCCGCCTTTATATTTAAACAGCACTGATTTTAGACATCCAAAGCTACCAGCTAATAGGATGGCATGAGGCATTACAAGAGTTGTGAGTCGGATACTTTAAAAGTGCTTGGTGAACTTATCCATCACATGGTGCAATTATGTGAAATTGTGCAACATTTTGTGCTTTTAAGATTCTCAACAACCTTTTCCACTTGACTCGTGACATGACCTGCCCCTTTGTGCTTTACTAACGATTTATTAGTTTCACTCTGACTGATGCGTCCGCTGTTTCGGTTGGCGGAACAATGATAACCGAAGAGCTGCACTACAACTAACCTTTTGTAAAGGTCGGGTAAAATAATGAAAGAGGTTCAGCCATGACTTAATGGAAATGGCTATGAGGATCATGTTGGCAAGGTGTAAGAATGGCGTCATTAACCCCTGCCTCTGTCTTATGTTCCCGCTCTTGCAGTATTCTTAGCACTTGGCAGAGATGTTGGCCTTGGCCTTACTAATTTGTTAGTTGATTCCATTTCCTTTCCGTTACGACTCTAATATCTGGCAAAAATACTGTGCATTTATTTGCAAATGTGTTCTGGACAATCAGTAATGTAAGACGCGTGGTGTTATTGATGTCCACTTAATGATTTGTTGCTGCTGGCAGCTCGATGGTACCTGGAGAGAGTGAAAAGACATTTTCATACAGCTTTCTCCCTTTGAATGCTGATTAAAAAAAAAAAAAACGTGAGGTTACCACCCACCTCAAGAACTGAGCCATTCACCAGCGTTCATGTCACTGAAATTAATAATTTACAATGGCATTTTCAAGCACGGTGAACTACACCCTTTCTTTTCCATAAAAAAATGGTCTTCACATATGCAAAGCACAAGGTCAGTCTCTCCAGCTGGAGTACATCAGCATTATCTGGGTGCTCATCTGAATATCTTGTAATTATTGGCACTGTCCAAGCTCTGCCATCATTATCCTCTGCTAATTCAATTATGTTGACACGTTTGGATGACACTGTTGTAAGACTGGGAGACTTGTGAAGGAGACTTCAGAGATTTTTAACACTTGTTGGAAGCTGTAATTGCATTGACACGGCAAACAATAGGAGGTCATTTCGAGCTGAGATCAAATATTTGACAATTGAAGTTCAGAGCTAATACATGTGATGTAACATGTAAGCTCACACAGCAAGCATTAACAGTATTGATACACGCAGACACTCAGTTTTACAGTAATGACTTGTTTTAGTCTTGATCTTGAGTGGAATAAAAATACAGAAAAATGTCATTTGTAATTTCTAGCACATAACATGGTTTGAAATCTGTCAAAGCTGTTACTGAAGCTGTGAAAATGTGCCCCCATTATTCAGCAACAGGTTACTGCAACTCCTCAAGATTATCAATTTAAAGGGTAACCGGTATTTTCCCACCTGGACTCCTTTGTTCCATGTTTTTGTGTCTAAACGACTAATGGAGACGACAGTTAAAAAAAACAAATTGGTCCAGTATTGACTGACAGGGCTGCAGCCAGAAGCAGAGAAACAAGCTGTAATGTCACCACTTGGGACAATGACACACTGTCAATTTAAGTCCACTAAAAGTGCTGTTTTTTGCCACTTCCATGCTTAGACTGTTAATATAAGTGTCCAACAGCATTTGAGCCAGGCCTCATACAGTATTCAACCTTTTTGTTTAACCAGAAGCATCCCTGGGATTGCTATCAGCAAGCCCACCAGACTCCATTTAAATAAACAGTTGATTAAACGTATTTAAGACCAGCAAATTTTCATATCACAAATATATACATAATCAGAGATTAAACGTCGGTGTTAATGTTTTGACATTTGTGTTGCCGCCTGTAAAGGCCGTGAAATTTGCAGCTCATCTCTATGATGCCCCCATGTCGAGATGTTCATGTTAGCTTACATGAAGGTGAATGGTTTTGACACTTTCTTGTGTTGGAATGACACACTGCAAATTATCATCGTCATCATACAGTTTTCTTACATGGAGGAATCGTCTCATAGGGCGGAGAACTATGTTTCCTCTCAGAAACACTTTATAACTGAAAGTCAGATGAGCCTGTGAATGGCTTTAAGTAATAATAGTTCCATTTATATCCTGTGGTTAGTGCTTGATTGTTTTTATGACATTTGCATTTAGCAGGATATGTGTTTTGATGTCTACAATCCCAGTCTGTTGTTTAGCTTGCTGAATTATTCAACTGCTAAAATAAATCCCAGGCACATAAATACTATCAGAGCTGCTCTACCTCTTGCAGTGCTGGTTGTATGAAATGTTTTGGCGAGCGAAGAATGCATTTTTTTCCGCTCGTCATTCTAAGTCACTCCGGATGAAAGTCAGAGTCAAATGCCAAAAATGTCAGTGTAATGTAATGCTAATGACTTTTATGTTGAGCTTTGTGGAGCTGTACAACACGCTCCCAAATATTTATGCAACCACACACTCATTCAGGAGCGCCCAGCCATCACACAATACGACACTCTACCTCAATACTTCAAAAGACCCATCTGATACAATAAAGAAGAAGACAGCAGAGAAAATGTAATCGGCAGCACCAGATTGGGTCCAAAGAATCCCTGACCTGTTTTTTTGTCCTCGACTGCATTACATTTTGTCAGGTGGACAAAGTTGTCAATCAAGCTGGCAAACCTATTTTACGTTGTCAATAGGACAGAGGAGAGAGTGTTCATTCTTTCAATAGAGGGTTAGAGATTAAAGTAGGCCAAGCAGAGAAGAGGTAATTTTCTGGGGTGATGTATTGACACTAAGACTCGATCATCTCCCACATTGTATTTCAGATCTGCTGGCTGAGACGGCCAGACTATGGAGAGAAATACTGCTGGCGCCCAGCATATGGTAGTTGAGTTTTTATGAGAATCATTTGTTTTTTTTACTTTAGCTGATAAACCTTTTCATTCTGTGATGAGTAGATAGAGTTGATGGCTTGAACACCACGGGCTTACTTGTATAATGCATATTTTTCAAATTACTTGCTTTTTTATTTTATACCTTTGGGCTTTAGACTGTAATTAACTCAAGTTCTTTCTGCAAGCTTTCTATCAGCATTGATTGAAATAAACAATGCCAGTGGCCAGTGTTGCAGAGTGGCAGCTTTGCTCATTCAACTGGATGTGACACTTGGCTTGGGAAGGTGGAGATGTGATGTGTGCATGCTAACATTGCAAAGGCACTCAAGTTGTTAGCGAAAGGCAGAAGGGGATTGGCAAATAACCTCTGATTAAGTGAGTCTAAACAAATTTATGCACCGCCTTGATATCGAGGTCTATGGGGCATCGATTTTGGTGCCACGCAAAACTAGTCTCAGTCCCCTTAAATCTACATTTACGCTCTACTTAGTAAGCACAAATTCAGACAAAGAATTAGAAAGTGGCCATTATGGGTGGAAAAGTGCCAAGAGACCAGATTGCATGGAGCCATCTCAGCGCGGTCAAAGACATTTGCTGCATAAGGGGTTAAGAGGGGTAAGAAGCATGTTAAGTATTCATGGCATGAATATTCAATCAAAACCATCCCGAGAACACACTGATCACAGGCCTTTAAATAACCAAAATTGCAAGGCGAGCATGTCGAGTCAAAAGGGGTCCTCTAATCTATTATGCTACCAATAGGTGAACAAAAGTATCAGTACTGTACTATATTACTGTCTCTGTGCGCTACCATTTAATGATCATGTCAGCAATTCTGTTCAAAGGCCCCACTTCTGATCAGATAAGCCTCTCGTTTCCTCCCCTTATTTGAATTCCCTTGAACTAGAAAATGGATCTCTCCCCTGCCTATTGAGGAAATGAAACGGGATCCAAGAAGTGCTTTTGGAAAGGAATTCTGATTAACAACATAAAAGAATATTCAGTTCCACTGGAAATTACTGGGCTGAGGAAATTTTCAGGGTAGAACTGGAACGGGAAGTGCAGTGAGCCGTTTTGTATTAATAAAACCTCAATGTTTGCTCTCGCCTTGATGGGTTGTACAAGGTGATGATGATAACATGAAAGAGTGATCAATTCAATAGACTACGGGGTGAAACAAGTAGACAGCAATAAAGTTCAAGGAAACTGTTGAATCCTTTCATCAAAAGAGGGGGCCCAATGAGCAAAGTCAGCAAAATGGCTTCATCGGTTAACAAGGATTAGCTCTGAAAGCATCTCTATCGCCCTATAAAAAATGTTTCCCTTCATTGTGTTGCTAGGTTGATCAGCGTCAAATTAAACGGCAGCCTTTTTATCTCGCTCCTGGTCCTCTTTGTTGGCTGTGACCTTGAATGTTTGCCCATTAAACTACCAACACTCTGACAAGTATCCATCTCAGCCTCGGGGAGCTGATGCACAAAGATAATGAATCAATTGTTGCCTTTATCCATGATCCAAAGGTATGATAACTCAGGATTGAGCCTGTTTGCCTGAGAAACTCTCAAACCTCCAGGGAATGACTGTAGGCTACAGCAGAAGGGTAAACTGAGGTAGAAGGAGGTCACTGTTTATTTTCCCTGCAGGGTACTTCCTGTTTCCACTATTGAACATGACCACAGAGAACTTATTTTGAGAGTGCTGTGTAGCAGTAGGTCTGAAACTTTTTTTCAATAATGCATACCCCCCCTTAAAATATTTCTTCAGCCAAGTACCCCCTGACCAGCACAAAATATTTTTGATAGAAAACAAAAAACCTATATAAAGAGGTATTGGACATTAAATGAGGTAAATCCCTCTTTTGACAGCCTTTTCAGCCCATTCTCATTCTGAATTTGTCAAATACATCTGCTCTGCAGTGCTTTTGGTCTACAAGCGTGACGCAAAAAGCGATCTTCCGTGTCCAGCTAGAATGCAGCTGGACAGCATCAAATGCAAACCAATGGGACAGAACCATTGATGTTGTTATCACACGCCGGCAGACTGCCAGACATCACTAGGCGCATCCGCATGCAACATGCATGGTTGGCGTCTCTTGAAAACGTGGCCGGACGTAACCGGTCACGTTTGCATGAAATGCAGGACAGCATCAGGTAGTATGTTGCCAGTGACAATGTGCTTTGGTGCAGGAGTCCAGAGTTTGCTTCCCATGTGGATTTGAGTTTTTTTGTGGGTTTTTCTCTACACCTTACCGTGTGCCTCTTTTGCCTAAATCTAACCATCCATGACCGTGTTGCCTAATTCTAACCATTTTGACAGTCTGAGTTACATGCCATATGCCCATGTTGTGTTAACATAAGGACGCCGTCTTACCACCATGTGCACTTGTTGACATCAAGGTAGCGACATTCCTTGGCATGAACAGCTGATGCAGAATGATACCTAAAATGTAATAGGTAGATGCAGAAGGTCACTGATAGAGCAGCACCATGTGACGAATTGGGTGAGAATGTGTTGGCATTTTTGTGGTTCTGTTTCAGGTTTCTTTAACACTTCTTTCTCTGTGTTTTCAGCCTTATTGCTGCAACGTTATACGTTACATGTTATATGTAATACTCTACACTACACTGCACTACTACATCATGTTTTAAATGGAACTAAAGTATTCAGGTTTCATTGAGGTGAGTTGAAATTTCTCCATGCAGTCTAAAAAAAAAGGTATGGTAGCAAATACTGTAACATTGCTACCATACCTCTTTTTTGGGGGGTTAGACATGAATGCTTTTTGTTTAATTAAGCACATAGCGTAGATGTAAACTAGCTGGCCCTCTGGCCAAAAGGAATATTTCAACCACAAATATTTTGAAAAAAATGATCTTTTGTTGGATGTTTCAACATGTGCTGCATGGTCTGGGCACAAATTTTGCGATGATGTTTGTGGTCTCTAGGGGATGCTGTTGGGTGGATAACCATGCAGTTTGGTGCAGACATGAATGGTCTTTCTGAACTTTGAGATATTGTCAGGTCAAAATTTCAAGTTGTTAGATATTCTGATACATCTGTTCAACAGTTTAAATATTGTTACAGTGAGTATTATGACCTCATAAAGCTACGAACATGGCTGACCTGTTATGATTCTGGTCTGTTACCTGCTGTCCTTCTGCAAAGACATTTTATTTGACAAATACAATTCTGTTTTCATTTTTGCAAAGCATTTTAATTGCACTAGTTCCTGTAATAGAATTACTGAAAATCAAAACCTAATACATCATGGTAGTATTATACTGTCAACAGTAACAAATTACAACTGACATGTGTTCCCACTTAGAGTGGTAATAACTGTGATTTAATACGAAATGACAGGTACACAGTAAAGGCTAATCATAATTTGTGGTTTTTACCCCTGACTGATCTTGGTTTGTAGACATAATGAGTGTGGTATTATTTAGAAAAAGTCTTACTGCTACTCTGTGAGAGTTCATGTTTTTTTAAGTAAAAAAAATCCACTTTTGTGACCAGAGATTCTCAGCATTCTCACAGCTTTACCCAATTAATCACTTGAAACTGCGCTACAAATCTCCTGTCCAAAGCTATACGGTGCTCGCATGTCTCATTTAATACATTTTAATTTCCCGTCATCTTTAAACATCCCATCTCCCCTCTCTTCCACACATGCAGTATTTAAACATACAGTCCCAGTGGCACAAGGCCTCATCATTAAACTAGGAGAATTACTGATTCAACCATCTTCTGTTGCTAATGCACAACCGACATTGCTAAACATTCTGATTTACATTCTGGTTTGTGAATTTTTTATGTCCGTGTAATGCTTACACTCATCATGTAAGGGATATTAGTGTCTCTTTCAGTGAAGCCCATAAAAGCTGACATTATGAGATGTAGCGTCTCTGAGGAGAATACCAATTGTGGCGCCGTCATTTATCCAGATGCTGCGTCTAAACATATGGCGGCTTGTTGGAAATTGTCTAAAACATGAGCATTTCCAGGGGAAGTCAATCAAATTCAGTCAATCAATTATGAACAGCGCTGGTGATTACGTTGGAGTGTGCTTTTCATGCAGATCATACCTAAGTGAGTCACTGCTTATCTTCGGTGCAAGCTTTGCCTGAATTTGGCTGCTATGGAGCTACAGTTCTTTTGGCTTTTGCATTAAAACTGTGCACCGAGTCTTACTGATGATTCAACAAATATGCAGTGTTATTATTTGATCATGTTTTAGATAGAAGATACTATTTAATTAGAGTTATGCCTGTGTTTGTTTGCAGAGTCCATAAAGCAAAACAGACAAACTGCAGCTCCTAACACAACATAAAAAAACTCACAATTGTGTCACTTATCATTTGGAGAATCCATAAAATGATACACAAACGTTTAGAGGTTTTGTTTACGGTATGCATATGGATTGGATAACTAAAAAATGTGCACCACGCAGTCTTAAAGAAGTGCAGTAAATATAAAGTGCTGATAAAAACACTTACCCTAACAAGAAAATTATATTTCACTCAACTTTTCCACATTTTGAATTTTGAATGCCTTCATTCGTATGTGGTCCATCATTCTTTGTGCATTTCATATTAGCCTACATAACATGTATATGGATTAACACATGGCCCAATTCATCACAAGCAAGCACGAGACTTTAAATTTGTATCTTCATATAATATTTAGTTCTGCATGTGTGCATATGATAAAATAAATCAGAAGAAAGAAAATTCAACAATATAAGAAAATGCACAGATGGGATGGAAATAAAAAGCCTTTTCAAAGGACAGTATGAATACGAAGATATAAACAATTTATTCTAAGTGACAAAACCCCAACAATTTATGATTTTATGGTAATTATAAACTAATGAAAATATAGTTATGGATCCTACATAGCCCGCCATTCCTCCACACTGGTTGTGTTGTTATCTACACAGTGCATGACATTCGCATGCTAATTTCAGCACCTTTTGTACTGGGTGTTAACCAGTTTATTAATATTAATCAACCGTTAAACTTATTGTGTGGGATTTATTCTTGAACCTGTTTGGTCGTGACTTTTGAATGCAGAGTGCGCCATTTTTAAACAACACCTAAAATTACCTCCTCACGGCCAAACTGTCAGCGTTAATCTGACTCACGATGTTAAAATCAAAACTAAAGCCAGTGTTTACAAAAGTCTGCACCTGTCACACTCAATACTTTTGACAGTTTTAAACAACAGCCCCAAAGACATATCAGCTCTATAAGAGGACAAACAACACTCTAATCAACACCTGTCAACTCCGAATAACTGTCACAGAATAAATCCAAAACTTCCAAATGCTGGAACAATCTTGTGTGATGCAGATAAGTCAGGAGTAAAGCTTTGAATCACCTTGATTAGTACCATGGCCATCTGTCACACTGGCAGGCACTTGTGATTTCCAGGTGAGGAAGAAACTCCACAGACATCGCAAGCTCACATGACATGTGATAGTGCCCACTGCCTCACACTGTCCTGCTGGGCTCGCTGCTGATTTGTGTGGCTTGTGTGAAACAAAGCAGCAGAAGTTGATTAAACAAAGTCACCTAGCAGATATATCACTTCTCTCCAGTTTATTCAGCGATGCACATTTGAATCCAGCAGAGTTAGTCCATGCTTTCACCTATTAAGCTGCAGAATATGTGCTGTTCAAGTTGAGTCAAATTTATTTGATTAGCCCCAAATCACAAATTTGCATCAAAGGGCTTTGCAATCTGCGAAACATATGAATCTGGCTTTCCTTTGATTCTCGGTTTAGAAAAAGAGTTCCTCATGTTGTATATTAAATTGAAAAAATAATTTAAAAATTTACAAAGGAATTTAAGGAGCAGTATGTAAGATTGAGGGGAATTTAGTGGCATCTTGTGGTGAGCACTTCAGATTGCAACTAGCTGAAACTCCTCCTGGTTAGAATATACACACACACACACACACACACACACACACACACACACATATATATATATATATATATATATATATATATATATATATATATATGGATTCCTTTTTTTCCAATACATCTCCCCACATCTTACACAATGGACTAATGGAGTAATTTAATTTGTCGACATACAGAGCCCATGTCAGGATTTCTTTGTAAAAATTGTAATAAAAATATAAAAGGGTAACACATACATTATACAGTCTAAATCACATGCATTCACACATAAAAGCTGTGAAGCAAAGGGAATGTTAATTAATTCTGGTGAATCCTCATTTTCTATATTGATCTGAACATGAGCACACTCATGCCTGTATCCCATCCAGTTGTTAATTTTCTGCTGCTCTCCAGTGGTATCTGCAACTGGGAAACGGCATGCCATTAAAAGTCAGAACATCTGTTCCATTTTTATTTCAGGCCTACAGTAACTAAGGCCAATGCAAATATAAAGAGCGCGTGGATGTCAATAATAAAACAAAGAGCCTCGGTAAAAATAGATTTTTTCGACAGTCGGCTGAGTCACGTGACGAGATTTTCTGCCCAACTAGTGCACTGACCATCCTCTCAGCTTTCAACTGATCACGGGCTGAGTGGAATTTAATTTTTTCCTTTGCGATAGTTTACTGCATGAGTAGTCAGATGTCACGAGATTACAACTCCTGGGTTCAGCTGGCCTGCTCTACTCTGTGTGGGTGTGAACGCAGCCATAACTCGATAAAGACAGGTTTATTGGGCTTGCATGACCCAGGCCTCCTGAAAGAAAGACGTTAAAGCTTGACAAATCCATTTAAAGCCATTCATCTCAATTTTGCACTTCTCTTTGATAAGTGTGGGGAGCAACGTGTGTCCTCACTGGGGTCTATATGGTTCACTATAAGTGTCTTAGCAACATTTGAGAAAGGGCAGAGCAGCCAAAGACTTATTATTCATCAGAGGGGGAGCTTCTGATGTAATATTATTTTTTATTAATACCACAATATGCAAATGAAACACAGAAGAAGGAAAAACTTCCCAGCCCCTTTAATAACTTTTATTATTGAAAACTACATTGAATCTTTTTTTAATCGACCCTGTGAATGATGTTTTTTTTGTGAGAGATTGTAGAGTAGGGGAGGCAGATGTTCAGCACAAGTTCAACGACATTTCTTGAAAACAGTTTTTTTTTAGTGTCATACATTTTCATGCGAGTAGGTCATTTCGGTGTGAAGATTATGCATAACACAAGGCTTATACTTTAAACTATCAACAAGAGAAATATCATTGATTTTAGAGAAAATCCTTCGTAATATTTTAGCTAATTTTCCCCAACCCAAAAAGTGATTTAAGATTTCAGTAAATAAACAGTACTGTGAGGAGGAGCATATCATAATAGTGCAAAATATTCATCGAAGGATTTCTGCTGTGGCTACAAGATAATTTCATTACATGGTCATCTTCTCCAGGCACACTACTGCAATACTCTTGACAATACTCATTGTACACTACATGTAGCTTTGCACTATAAGCTGTCGGTTAATCATTGTCCTGCTGAAACATGTTCAGTTGTTTTTTGAAACTTCAATTGATGATTTTTATCTAAAGAAAGTATTGCTTTATGTAGCCATTTCCCTGCTTTAAGTACATTGCTACACTTAGCTACATGTTAACGTCAACATGTAATCTTGGTTGCCAGTTTTGGCCCATATTCTAACTAAAACTGGTCTGTTGTTAAACTTTTATTTGTGGTTTTTAATAGGAAAAAATGCTTCTATACATAATAATACATAATAATTTTCCAGCTGCATATGCTCTGCTACATGTAGCTACATGCTAAGGGAAACATTAAATCTTGGTTGCAGAGGTAACTAATTTTTCCTCTATTTGGATCATAATCCTGCTGAAACATGTCGTGTTTGGAAGCATTTGTTGATTTTTTTTTTTAATGAGAGAGAGTGCAGCTTTATCTTTCCTCATCTGCAAGTGCACTGCTACATTTGGCTACAAGCTAAAATCAGGGAAAGATCTAATCTTGTGTGCCATTGTTGTTGATCTCTCCCATTTGGTTTGTAAGCTTTCAATGTTCATGTTTAACAGGAGAAAGTGCAGCTAATAACAGTTAGTCCCCAATATACCTGGTCATGTTACGCTTTTTTGGTGATTTTTAGTAGGAGAGTGTTGCTATATGCAGTCATTACCAGGCTGCAAGTACACGGCTACATATAGCTACATGTTAACATCAGAGACACGTGCAATTTTGCTAATGTTCATTTCTCCTCAATTTTGGATCATGTTCTTTAAACATCTTGCTGTGTTTATAAGCTTTTATTTGTGATTTTTAATTGGAAAAAGTGCCACCACACAAAGTCATTCCTTGGCTGCAGGTACACTGCTACATGTAGCTACATGCTAATTTCAGGGAAACATGCAATTGTAGTTCCCAAAGTTGTTTAATTTATAGTATTTCTGCTGGAACATGTCCAGTTATGTTCCAGAAGATTTTTATAATTATTCTTAATTCCAAATCCTATATGTTATCTCATTTTAGCTTTTCTTCTGGTTTTCGCCAGCTCCTGAGGTAATTATCTGCCAAACTATCCCTCTTATTCAGCACACAAACACAAGCACGTCTTGTCCCGCACTTAGTTTGTTGACCGTGTGACCAAGCAAACATTCAGTGTGCAGGCAAGACAGCTAATTAGCTGCTGATCTGCAACACATAAACAGTATGTAAACATATGTGTATACTTATCTAAACTTAAACACATTTAACCATGTTGAGGGAATTAGTTATTCTAATACTTTGAAAAAACCTTGGCAGTGAGGTTTAATACAATCTAGGTAATGAAAAAAATGAAATCCTGAAAAAGTTGGAGGATTTATTAAGACTTTAGCCATGTTTTTGCTAGCTAAACATTCAGAAACTGGTTGAAGGACATGTGAGAAGCTGAGTGAGCTTTGTGTCATCATGTATTGAATCAGGTGCAGGAGTTCATGCAGGTAGAGCTATTTTGTCGCATTGATGATTTCAATGCTCACTTCCCGTTCCTAACCACCTCCTCCACCTTTTATTAAGCAATAGCAGGTGTGATCAACATCTGCGTGTGAGTGTGAAAGGAAACCCACAGAGATAATCCCTGAATAGTGAATCTACCTTCCCTCCCATGTCCAAATTTTCACTATACAGCTTATTTCACGAGTGCGAGAAATGAAATGTGTGAAATGCCCACAGTAATGTGTTTGAATGCCAGGTGATAACACTTTGTCGGTGCAACGTCATACAATCAAGGCCTCTATTGGAGGGGAGGTAACATCTGTATCTTAAGTCTAAAGAGAATACAGCAATGCAATCAAGTATTAACTTGTCAACAGTTTCAAAGCTATCAGACACACACAAAACACACACGTGCGCACACACACACTAACAAATACTTGGATGTTGTTTATCACCAGGAGTGTGTATGTACAGGTTTTTGCATGGGGTTGCTAAGCTGTATGCTCAATTGGAAGCAGGTGCAGCGTAAAGACCTAATCACATTTGCGGCTCATTACCCAGTGACTGTGTGCACATATTTGCCTCTCTGTGTCCTTATTAATCAAGCACAGACAACCCTAAGTGCTCCTCTCCACTTTTCCACATGACTTGCTACAAGCAACAGTAGAGCACAACAACCTGATGAGACCACCTGCTGCTGTCTGCTTTTCCAACACCTGCAATGCAAACGCTCATAATTTCTCACTTGACCTCTAGCCGTTTGCCAATTGAACGAGCATCGGTTTTTAGACCGCTCGATGGTTGTTGCGCTCATGAGCATGAGTTTCCTCTGTGGTTTGTGTTGCTCATTTGGAGATTGTATTTGCAAGACACGTTTGTCTTTGTAGTTTATAGCTAAAATGTAATGCAAAAATGTTGTGAAATATTCAACATTTTATGTAGAGCAGCAATGAAAGTCGGCAGTTATTTGAGTACTTGAGTAATTTTTTCTTTCTTTTTGAAAAATTTTGATATTTTGATCTCACAGAAAAAGAATTGATAGAAAATGCACTGAATTGATTATCAGGGCCATTTGACTATTTTTACGTATCAAATAGAAACTGTACACCATCCCAACTTTCTCTCTTTACCGCTGGTTTAATAGCCTCGTTAACTCTTCCCTCGTTCCAGTTGGAGGTAAAAGTCGTTTTTGGTGTCACGCTTGTACATTGAAAGCATTGACAGAGCGATGCTGTTTGACAAGTTCAGTGTGAGAAGCACCACTGTTGTTTTGCAGAGCAGCTATCTTGGATTTTGAGGTCAGGGTTGGTGAAGTTTCTCCAGCTTTCTGAGGTGAAAATTAGACTTACGAGAGTGTTCCAGTTGAAATGTCTGACTTGGAACTCAGAAATTCCCTGTGAAAATGGAAAACACCCAATTTCTGCCTCTCAGCTCCTGGCTCAATAGCAATTATCACTCATTTCATGTTTCAGCAAACATGCAATCAGTTGAACATAAGAAAAATGTTAATATTTTGAAAGTAACGCACTGCTGTTTTGAAAATGTTCCAGTCATGCTTTTATTGCAAAACCTCACCCCCGTGAGTTCACGACTTGCTGCAAGTTGGTTTGTTAATACAGAAGTTTACATGGCAAGAGCAACGGTACATAAAAGTGGCCGCCAATCAGGCCGTCCTATATTGAATTGAACAGCAACCTTTGTGTGTTTCCTCTTGCTATAGGTTATAAGTTCCTCCAAATATCTCCCTCTCTTGTGCTTCTTTATTAATGATATTTCATGAAAGAAGCACCATTCAGCCAGGAGGTCACATCTACGAATAACAGCATTCTCAATAACAGGGAATAAGGACTGAAAATTTCATGAAAATGAAATTAATCATCACAAACGGATCGACTTCCAGGCGTTTAATTTGGATCTATTTTTAATGGTTTTGACAAGGGTTAGGCTTCACTCTGACACCGGGATACGTTGGCCTTTTGAACAACATCTCAAAGTACACTACTATAGACGTGTTGAACAAGGATATTTAAAAATGGAGAGATGCTATATAATATATTAAAATGGCTCCCTGTGTGGTTTTTGGGAGAAAGGGGGGGTGTTTTAATTGTTCCTAGACAAACCTTGAATGATAATTTCTCTGTTTTTTTTTCGTCAGGACATGCTTTGATGTTAGATAAGACACAGACGCCAAAACCCTTTTTGTCAGCAAGTATTTTCCTTGAAATGACTATTCTGACAAATTCTTGAGTTCAGTTACTCTGAAATGGCAACAATTATTCAGCAAAGCAATTGTGGTGGTCATGGCAAGACACATCAAAAATGAATCCGTTTCCCGTGATTCATAACTATGTATACGCAGAGATGAAACGGGAAATATTACAACAGACAATGCATACCTGGGTGTATTGGAATAGAACAGATAAAAATAGTCTTGAGGCTGTAATACATTACGAGAATTTGGACCAACATCTTTCCTTGATGCGGTGTCTTGTTTGCAGGAGGTAGGCTCACTATGGAGAGTCCTGTTGGGGTTTGATTTCCATTGTTCCTCTGTGTTATCTCGTATGCTGTGCATGTTCCCCCTGTCTCCAAAGGACCTTGGTTCCCTTTTCAGTGTGGCCCCAGAGACACATACGGCACTGTCTAAAGTACTGTAAGTGGGACACGGAGCCTCACAGTCCCCATAAAGGAAAATGAAAAAAAAACAAAACAATAGAATAATAGGCTTAAACCCTGAGATGAATACTTTATTGTATGTGCATGGCTTAGTGTCCAAACAGCAGTCGAACCAGTGAGCCCATGGCACAAACAGACAGCTGTCTCTCTTGAGGTTTGCGGTCTACCTTTTTGACCATTTCTCTGTCTCACATGTCCACGAATACTGAGCAGTGTATCAGGTTGTTGTTGCATTATGAACAGTCTGAGGTTTTTTGTCTGCATGTGTGTTAGGATTACACTGTGATATCGTCCCACAATGCATCAGGACTTAACAATTCAACACATAGGATTTTAATCAGTCAGTCGCCCACTTCTGATTTGCTGTGAATGCTCTCGGTCCAGATGCCAGAGTAAAATGTTGGCATTGTTATGTTTCTGCAAAACACGGATATATTACATTTGTACGTTTCATACGTAGCGTGCATGTGAGCCAAGTTTTTCATCAGGCAGAGGAGGGGATGGTGGATGACAAGATACCAAACAGAGTATTTTTATGACAAGTTGGGATATTTCCTGCTGTGTTTTTGGCGACAAACTCAGTTATATATATTTAAGAACCCTTAGGGACAAGGGTTTTTTTGAGCCATGTTTTTAGCAACCAAATATTTTTAATGATAGGCAGGGACATTTGGAGCCATTTTTGTGACAACAAAACCAATTTTTTTTTAGATACATGCTGGGACATTTCCAGCTATGTTTTTGGTAACAAAGCTGAGAATTTTCCAACAACGGCCCTGGGACATTACGTGACATGTTTGAAGCGACCAAACAAAATATTTTAAACAACATGTCAGGGCATTTTTTTGCTGTGTTTTTGGCAACAAAACCATGTATATTTTAACTTTACCTCAGAACATTTCCAGCTCTGTTTTTAGCAACCAAATCAAGTAATTTTTCAATGCTTTGTTGGGACATTTCCAGATGTGTTCAACAAAACCAGATTTTTTTTAACAAAAAGCTGAGAAATTTCCAGCCATGTTTGTGCTGACAAAACAAGGCATTTTTTAACAATACATCAGGTTATTTTGAGCCATGTCTGTGACAACAAAACTGTATTTTTTTACATCATGTTTGGTAATTTCCAGTTATGTTTGTTGCAAGAAAACCAGGTGTTTTTTAAGGACACATTGGGACATTTCCAGCCATGTATGTGGCAACAAAATCTAATATATTTTAATGACATGTTGGTACATTTCAAATCATATAGCAACCAAATCTAATATTTTGAGTCAAACAATTTACCTAACCCGAAGTGTTTTTTAGTGCCTGATCCTAACCGCATGTTAATGTTAAAGGATAATGTTTCAATGTTTCAGTATATCCACTACAAATAAAAACTTGGAAAATTTAACATATCTGTGGTTTGCAGAAGCATGCCAACATGCATCCTGGAGAACTGGTTGATGTTCTTAAATTTTTCCATGTCTCTCAAAACAGCACTCAGAAGCAATTTCACGTGTGTGAAGGTTTCAGGCTTCTTAAAGCCTGCTGTCCACGGAGCTCAATATTTTTAGCACTGCTTAACCTTCAGTAGAAAGCCCATGAGATATGTTTACTGTGTATTATCCTGAGATCCTTTTAACTCAATATTTGTACATTTTCAGAAGTCTCTGCAACTTGTATCTCAAAAACTATCTGCAAGGCTATGAATGGCTAATGGTGCTTTCACCAAAAAGTGTTTGGTTTAGTTCAAACCCACATTTGCTCGGATTGCTTTGGGTTCTTTGGGCTGGTTTGGAAAGCTGTGCATGAGATTTTGGTTTAGAGTAAATAGAAATAAAAACAGGCCAATGCCACAAGAAAAAAGTGGGTCTTTGTCCTTGCAGAGTGTGCCCATGCAGCCTCCCCTGTGGTTCATTTGTGGTGTGACAGCAGAGCAAACCAAGCACAGAACTGGGTGTAGATATGTGATTTTAGCCTGAATTCAAGAGATAGACTGCTCATAGTGGACTGTGATGGAAGGGATCTTATCCCTTATAGGCAGCGTATCATATTGCAAAATGCAATGCAAGATCATTTGGTAACATGTTTGCATTACAATACATCACCTTAAGTATGAGAATCTGTTATGATCCAGGTGAACAGAACTTTTAAGGGAATAATCCTTGATTGGTTTACATAGTGTTTTACATTTTTAGGGATGTTAGGTTTAGGCAACAAAACTGCTTGGTTAGGTATAGAAAAAAAGGTCATGTTTTGGACTAAAATAAGTACGTTTGTTGCATAGTTAACAGCATTGCATTACAACACTTTTGACCTTTGCATATACACAGGACACAAACAGTCGTCTCTTGGATGAAAGGCCTGTTTTCTCCTCTTCCTTCTCTCTCTCCCATCCTATGCAAACTTTTTCACAGTTAATACTACATCAGTTGCTCTTAGAGTCAAGTATTGCTGTGAATGGGTTTACATTGGAGTTAGTTAACACCTGTTGTGTCTCATAAAGACGTGAACGGGTGCCTTTGGCATCATTATCAAAAGCTGTTGAGCGTTACAAAGCATTGATTTGTTTACAACCACGTGATGAGAACAGACTGGGACATGTTATATGACGACTGGGGCTTGAAGGGTGTTTTCTTTGGAGAGGAGCTGTTGTTTACAGTGAACCACATTTTAAGAGTGGCTTCTCCAAGCATCAGTTTCAGTCTCAAAGTTATAAATGCTGTGTCAGCATTTACTCTTCCCAACAGAGATTAATAGTCTTGGGTAAAGTCGCTATCCTTGATTGTTTCTTTATTTATTTTATTTACATGACAAGAGTCCAATTTTAGCAAGAGGTATACAGTATTTGGATTCAGCAGGAGCTGCAACTGTGTGTCAGAATTGGCACTCAGAAACCTTGGGGAGGCACTCTTCCACACTGTCAGACCCTGAATCTCTATCAGGATTCATTCTTATTCAAATTGCACCACGGTAGCTCATAAACATAGCATTAGATTATGGAAATGAGAGGCCTGCATCTATTCTGGTTTAATTCCTTTTGGGAGACATTTAATTTAAACAAATAAATAAATAATGGTGCAGCATCAGGTGTTTATGAAGGGTATTGTGTAAATTTAGCCAGGCAAACTGAATAATAATCACTCCATTTGACTATGTGCGTTCAATCACCCATCACTGAACACTTCATTAAGGCTTTAATAGTCTTTTAAATATGTAGGACACTTGACTTAAGACTGATGTCAAGGGAATTCGCTGCTTGTCATTCAGAGTACGTTGTATGTGTCAAAATAAGCTGTCTGCTTTAAATACAAAAAAGGAGGGCGTAATCAGTGACCTTCAAATTAAAGTCACAATGAAATAATCTTTTTTTTTTAAAAAAAAGCTCTAGCTATTAATTAGTTTTCCAAAGTATTTTGTAGATACAGTGTCACCTGTTTATTATGTTATTTTTATTTATATTTTTAAATATAAAATAGATTTAGTTGGCTTCAAAAACATAAAGTTCAGTCCATTTTAGAGGGGTTTTGGTCATGTCTGATGTTATGTCAAGGGAAAATCAACAAAATAATAAATGATTTTGTGATTCTGACACTTGTATATTATTCGTCTTGGTGCAAAAGCACAGGTCATAGGCGGCCTGTACATTTCTTTTTTTTTTTCCCCACCCAGAGTGAGACATACTTTAATATGGCCACTGTGGGAAAATGGTTCACAGCTGGGGTTGTGAGGCCAGCGCGACTCTCCAGCAGAATAGGTTACCATCCATGGTTGTTGGCGTCCAATCTGCCCACTTTTGAACATCTCGACCCCCCAATCGACCCTTAATTCCAGCTCCAGCAGGGTTTCAGCCAGACGTGTTGAATTTACAGTAGCTGTATTCTTGCAGCTGTGACCACATTTTTGGGGGAAATATATATAGACATGACTTTTCATCAGAATACTCAACAGGGCAAGCACAAACTTTATCTTTTTTCTTTAAAACATATGTAACTTTTAACGCGCTACAGCCTGTCATGTTCTCATCCAAAGTTGTCACATATTGCCGCTTTGCAGTAGACTTCTGCGTCTACACATTACGCTCAACGCATACTTTTGCATCCGCTGTTGACGTTCTGGGATGGTGTTAACAAATCATAAATGTCAACAAATACATATGGTGGGATTGTGCCACAAAAGCATGAAGCTATGTTTAGGCACATTGCAACCAACACCAGGATATCAACCAAAGCACATGCCGAGAATTAGGCAACAAAAACACGTATGGTTATTTGTAGAAAAAACGTTCAGATGGGAAGGAAACACTGGACTCCCCCATGAAAGTCAGGGGTTTGTTGGACCCATCTAACCCCCTTTCGCCCACCCTATAGGGACCTTCATGCTCCTTGAATTACATCATTACGGACAGCAATTCAACCTGACACTGTCCAGTGGCGTATTATGCAGGTGGCAACATATTCCATTTTTAATTGACGCCTCCCCTCCATGTATCATCCAGCTGTCTGTCAGCATATCAGAACACCATTAACGGTTGTGCCCAGCCATATTCTCAGCTGATGTTGTCAGTTGGTGTATCATCTGCAAAAGGTGGCTATCAGCATCAGGATAGTAAACCACTGCAAAAGCAGCTGTATTTTAGGATTTCGGAATGCAAATGGTCTTGAAAGCTATTCTTTCGAAAAACAATTAGCAAAGTATTGTCATCAGAATCAGCACATCTTTTTTCCCATCATGTCTTAAGATGTGTTTTTCCCAAATATTACTGTGAGCACAGAAACCAGTGTAATTAAAAGAAAAATCTATTTAAATGCCACATTAGTATTGAAGCACATTTCCCCAAAACATGTAATTATCCATGTTACCCTCAAATCTGTTAATTTGCTTCTTGAAGCTCATTTATCATATCATATAATTATGCTAACTCTGTGATGAAAATTATCCATTTTAAGGTGAACTATTCTAACATTAAGTGATATATGAGAAGTCAGCTATCACAGAAAAATTTAATTTTTAAGTCTCACGTCTTACTGAATCTGTCTTCACTCAAAACTCTTTTGTTTTTTTCACCTCCAGTGTCTATGCAGTGAAGCGTGTGTCACGCTTATTACACAGAGCTCATGGTGTCATGTGGTACCTCATGTATAAAGTATGTTGTCTTCGATGTGATTGCGACTTATTTTTTTTTAAGCTAATGAAGTGTCAAGGCTGAAAGACTGTTGCAAATGAAATCACTGTTACTCACATGAATATTCATACTTACAGTGAGCAGTTTAAACTGAAAGTAGACAATATGGAAAATGCAACCGTAGGAGCACATCTGGAATTCTAATCAAGAATAACAGTCATAAAAATTAAATTTAAAAATTATGATGAAGCAGATCTAGCAAATTAGTGTTATGGCCTGCAGTCATATTGCTTCCGAATTATGTTCACCTGTCTAGTGCTGCCATCTCGCTGTAATATTTACTTTTGGGAAATTAAGTAAGAATGAAATACTTACTATTATATCCTCTGTCATAAATAAGAAAAACGTCTTCTGGCTTATGTGAGTGTTGGAGGCAGCATGGCGTGTTGGGAGTAGGGAGATTTCCTTTAAACCAAAAAGACCAAAAGTAGGTTCAAATTTTCGTGTCTGCCTGCACCTGCCATGCTGTCTCTTTACAAGACACTGTGGTTGGCTCTGAACTCTGGCATGAAAGGATTGTAAGTGAAAAGAGAATATTATGACCTATTTTTCTACATTTCTCAAAAGATATAGTCAGACATTAAAGAAAACATGCACATAAAATGTATGTCTCACTGAGAATTCTTTAGAAAAACAAGCATCGGTTGTTTGTTGAATTTGCTTCAAACAGCACGTGAGAAACAAGGGGAAGATTGTAATGATATTCCTCCACTAAAAGTCTTATGGAGAAAGTCAGGGACAGCTGAGACCAGAACTGAAAACAGAATAAACACTCACTATTACCCTGTTGTTTTTTCAGTCTGACATGGCCTGCACTGTCATTTTTAGTGCAATGTTTGTGTGGCTGGGCGCAAACAATTGTTTGTGATTACCTCAGTTACAACAGCCACACAAGGGGTTTTAACCTGCTGGGGGCGAAGACTTTGTTAGCCATGGCTCAGTCCCATCTGTGATCTGATGACTCACGGTACAAGCTTTGAATCGCCAGAGTGCTGATGTCACAGACTTCCATTGCTGTGAGATTTGGCATTTGCCCCAACTAGAATTATCCACCTTACATTTATAAGGTTCTATGACCGTATATGAACCTTTTTGTTTTCTAACTAAAAAGGCCAAAGATGCGTACAACTTAAAAGATAAAAAAAATAAAGAAAACTGCCTCATAAAATTCATAAATTGTCACAAATAAGAATATATGAATAAGTCATTTTTGACAAAAAATGTCAGATAGAACCTCATAATTCTAAGGTGACGACTGGTTAGAGTAGGTTAAAGTCCTTCCTAAAATGTGGTATAAACACAACATGATGCTGATTTGTCTCATGGTTTTTACTTTTACTTTATATTTGTCGTTTTGTAACTTTTTGTTACTTTTTATGAAGACCACATCTATAATGCATTATGAAGGCATTCTTAGTGAATTATAATGCATTCATAATTCTTTATCACTATACTCATAAACACAAATAATGCTTATAATGCACAATATCAACAGTCATAAAACGTTATAGATGTGACTTGCAGTGAATTATAAATGTCAAGTGTCTTAAGGATGCTATTGACTTGTTATAAACTAGAGGTTGACTGCTGGGGCTTATAATGCATTATAAATACATATACTCACCAATATACACATCAGTAAGTAGTAAGGACACATGAGACACATGTGATATAACACACTTGACAGTGTCAAAAATTATCATTGTATGTGTTTAGTAAATTGAGCTTCATATTAATACATTTATAATCTTGCATGCTGCATCATAATGTTTCATTGTAGTAAAGAGTAATCATTTTTATTCCATTTTAAGAATCTATAATCATAAGTGGTTAATACCAACCATACACTAGTATCCTTCAAAAATACATTTCAAAGACTGAAGTGTGATACCCTCTTGCATGTAAAGACAATGTGTCAGAAGTCAGAGAGTTTTTAGTCACAGAATTTGATTTTGCAAAGACTGGGGAACTTTCAGGGTCACTATTTGCAAGATTGCTTTAAAATGAAAAAAATAAGTACAGAAACTGTTGCAGCCCTTGAAATCCTTAACTTACCAGACGAGGCAGTGAACACAAATGTTAGTGCTTAAATTTTGCATAGACTTTGTATGCAAAAAAAATTGACCTTTAGGCATAGATGTTGTTTCCATATATATTCCAGATATGTCCAAAAAGTGTTTCACCTTAATTGAAAAGTAGAAAAATATACACAACAGCTGCAGTATTATTTGTAAGGGGAATTCATTTACTTTAAATGAGTACTTTTAGTTGCTTGAATTCATATTGAACAGTAATGTATTCACCGTGGTCTCTCCTTGGCTTTTGATGTCTGACTATGAGGACTTGTTATTCTCACTACAAAATATAAAAGATGCTCCATTTATTCTGTGCCACCTTTACAGGAAAAAAAGGTGACCAAACTTTGACATGATGTTGTGTCTCAGGTAGAGTAAAGGGTTTTATTCATTAATTGTGTGATAGCTTATTATCTGGATTAGCTTCAGCTCATAAATCACAAAGACATGACATTGTAAATGCACAGCATTTAAACTGCCCCGAGACAGCAGTCAATCCTTTAAACGCTTAGAAGAGGTTTATCCTTTTGCTATTCACAGCATCAGGCTCTGTAGACAGATTGTTTAATTATTCTAATGAATCTAATTATACAGATAAGAAGTGAATAAACACATACAGCTTACAACTGGTTTGTTCTGACCACCTTTTATACATTTATTTTTCCCAACTATGCCTGTACTTTGCAGGAAGTCAGAGGAAAATGAAATTTTAAAGCTGTATGAATAAAACATGACCAATACCTTTGGTGCCTGTTGGTGGTAGTGTCCAGAATGTTTGATTGACATTATATTGTGAATCAGTCTATCAAGCCATGGCTATTTAGCAGCATACAGCAGTAGAATACAAATGAGACAGGGAGCCATAGGATGCTGTGCTGTATGAATATTTTGCGAAAATTGTACAAAATTAGATGCAAATAGTGGGAAGGAAATGTTGCATTTTAATAAGCTCCACATTCTTGCCATATGCACTGGGCGGTAGATAAAAATGGCAACTAAACATAAAGCAATTCAATTAGCAGAAAAGAAAATGGCAGGAATCAGAAGAGTTCATTAAATGCAGCAAGACGTGGTTCATTCTCCGCTGCAACTACGACCCTGAATGTACCGTCACGTACTGCAATCACACAGCCTCATTCAACAGCCAGGCAGGCTTCTACTGTACACCGCCAGGGTCAGATTATCAACATCCGCAGCACTTTGTTTACTTTGCACCCCGAGCCTGGTTTAAGTGAGCCATCTGTGAACTTCTTCAGTGAGTCAGTGAGGAGATCAGTGCCAAATAGGACCTCAGCTGTCTGCCACTGGCCAGTTTTCAGCTGGATTTCACCTTCTCCTTCCCTCTTGGACTCTTATTAGTGTCAAAAAGGCCACCCATGTCCAGGTGTGAAATGTCTTGCCAGGTGGAGGATATGATACCAATTTGTTGTGCTCATAATGTCAGTGGTTTGTACGCTTGGGAGTGCAGGAGTGTGCAAACCAATTTTTCAACTCTTTAATTTGGTTTACCCACCTCTATCACAGATGGACCTGACCAATTCATATTAGAACAGGGATCAATGCAGATAAAGTATTACCACATATGTATGGGGGTATTAGTAACTTTGTCAGGCATAAGCCAGAGGGAATCATGCATTTGGTCGTGTGTGTGTGTGTATGTGTGTGTGGGTGAGTGTGTGTTAGGCACTGCAACATGTCTTCATAGAACAGCCCATTCTGATTGTGAACTCATAAAATACAGCTGCTTTGACAGTGTTTTTGGTGTAAGATCGCAACACCAAAAGCCCCCTTTAACATCTGCATGAAACAACGCTGGACGGCTTCGGGTGAGAACACTGCCGGACAGAACCAGACAAGGTGTTATCATACAGCACGTTCCCATTCCGAACTCCACCTTCTGCATTCACCTGGGACGCGGCTGGACAGTGTCAGATTAGAGCGCAACCAGACAGAACCGATGGCATAGTAGTTATACGCTGGCGGATGGCCGGAAAGCACCAGGTGCACTGGTGTAATACACACACGGCCAACATCACTTGAGAACGCAGCCGGACAGAACCAGTTGCATGCGCACGAAATGCGGAAGAACGGTGTCAGGTGACAACGCTGCCAGTGACAATGTAGTATAAGCCCTAGCAAGTGTGCTCATAGGAGGACAGGCAGGTGGGAGGGGTGGTGGATGGGTCACAGTCGTAGCATCCCAGAGTGTAAAGAGAAGACACAGAACAATATCTAGACCGTAATGTGTAGCTAACAAAAACACATAGTTAGGATCAAGCTACAAAGGCACAGGTGGTTAAGTTGAGGCAAGAAAAGCATGTGGTTATGTTTAGGATAAATATGGTTTGGCTCTACATTCATACAGGAAGCAAACACCAAATTCCTGGGTGAAAGTCCCTGGTTTGTTGGACCCATCCAGTGTCTCTCATGCCCGCCCCCACAGGTCACCCTTGCACTTTGCATATTACATCGTTATGCAGTGTTTTAACCTGACGCTGTCCGGCATTATATCATACATTATATATTATATATCATCATTATATATCAGGCCTCGTTATTAACTGGCGGCACCCGTCCGCGTATCATAAGGCTGCTCCAGGTGCTTACCTGCAGGCTGGCGGGGTTTCAAAAAATTCAGAAATGTTCTGTACGGACACGTTACAAACCTACGCCATCTGCAGCAAATCATACTGCTGTGGAAGATGGCTTTTGACGTCAGTATCGTTTGTTGAAATCACTGACAAAGCAGCAGTATATAATAACCTTGAAATGAGAACAGGCTGGAAATTTGGCAGCTATCAGCTTGTGCGATCTCCCCCATACTGAGTGTACTTCTCTTGTTTATGTCTGAATTATTTTGGCAAATTTAAAATTGAGCATATGACCATTTTACAGTGAGCCTCCTCTAATGGCTTTTATGTCTTGGACGTGTAATGATACTTTTTGTATTGTTCCAGTATCAAAGCAATGCAAATGACATGCATTGATCTTCAATATGAAGGCAGTTCATCCCAATATTTTGTATGACTTTGGACAAGCTCTGCATCAAAATGCGAAATTGGAGTGCTCAAGATGTTCAGACAATACTTGATCAAACTAAATTGCTTTGATCTTCACTTCTGCACAGCTATAAAAGATATCATCAGCGGCAGTACTTTAACACAAATGATGTAAGGTAGACTTAACTTGTGTTATGTCACACTGGAACAAAGTTTAATCATAGCCATGATGAGTCCACATTCACTAGATTTTGCAATTTCTTGCATCTTCTTCATCATGATTGGAGGCTGATGACAGATTACATGTCCAGATGTGAGCTTTTTATTTCTTCGCCAAAGTAAAAAAATGGTGGCTGATTATCCAAAAGCATGATTAATGTCCACTGCCAGGACACCTTGTTTGTATCAATACATGCTGTCACTGACACTGTTTTCACGGGAATAACATGTGATGCCGACAGAAGAAACAGCACATGATGTATCTGAAATAAATGCTTGTCATGGAAATAAATTTGAAAATAGCTGCCAGACAAGCTGTCAGCTTCAATCCATTCTGGTGGGTCTCTTGTATTACAGTACCTGAGATGTTCATTGAAAGAAAAACAACCTGGCTGCGTGTTTGTGACTAGCTGTGTGTACTTGCTGACAGCAAAGGACTTTAAGGGCATATTGGTTGTTATGTGGCATGAACATACTTTTTTTTTTTTTTTTTTTACATTTCCCTGATGGCGTTTATCAAGCCTTCAAGCACTGTTTCTCTCCGCTCCCTGTCATTTCGCACTGACATTGCTGACACATTGTCCGGCATGACTATTATTCATCCGGCAGAAAAAAAAAAAACTAACTGTTTGTAGGAGATGTCCTTTTAGTCCTGAAATCAATTCAACATGGTGTATTTCAACTCATTTCAGCATGGTATATGATTAAAAAGAAGAAGTTGGATATCAGTGAGACGACACTGGAACTACTGCAAAAGTCTGTTTTTTCTCAAACTGGCCTTTCTTCTCATGTGACAAGAACAGATTGGACGTGATAATGAAATGACAAATGTCAGGGTTTTTTTCTCCTTTTGGCATGTCGTTTAGCATTATTTACAGCCGAGCCAAACTTGTGTGCATGCCTCCAAAGCTTTACCACAGCAAGATGGAAGCTCAGCGGCATACTTAAAGCTGATTCGGTTTCATATGCAGCGGGGTCATTTGTGAGATCTTGGTTTTAATTGTTTATATTGGCAAGAAGGGCTGAAATAGAGAAAATGTTGGCGGTTGAAAGACATATATCAGTGTTTTTATAATATGAATTTAATTCCAGTAGTGTTAAGACTCATCAAAACACTAATAGAGTACAATCTCAAAAAAAGGATCAAATTATACTAATTAAAAAAATAAAGAACTATGAAATATTTTAAGCAAATCGTAAACACAATAAAGTTTTTTAACACAATGTAGTCGTTAAGTTGCATATCACTGCCTTGTTTTGTAGTTTGCACAAAGACTGCTGGGCACGTTAATCTCAAATATCTTGATAATCCCAATCTAGAAATTCAGGATCATTTTATCATTGTGAGTCCATGATAAAATCATACATCATTCCATCCCTATTTGGACATATGCCGGGGACTGTTTAAGTACATCTTAAGCAGTGGCAATTGCTTACAGCTGTTATGTACAGCTGTTACTGGCAGGTTGTTGACAACATATGGACTTTTGAGTTAAAAATATGAAAAAAAAAAACTCTACAATAAATCAAGGTAGATACAGTATGAAGTTGTGAATCGTCCTTACAATTATAAAATGGGCTTAGAGGAATCATTTGCATGTTCTCTTAGGTGTTTTTGTCGCTCTGCCTCTGCACAATGCATGCTGGGATGGGCTCCAAGCTTCAATGACCCTGAGAAGTATAACACAGGTAGAAAATTCGAATGACTGAAAATCCAAGGCTTAATGTGCTTTCTCTCCACTGCGACAACTACCAACGGATCCTGCTAAGTCTTGTTCTTACTTCTTAAGTAACATGCTGACTCAGATTCCACTCCCATGGTTAAATTAAAATTAAATACAGTAGGTTTTATGTACTATTCATGAACAGAGGGTTTTCTAGAGATACATTTATGTAATATTTAAATGGAAGTTATGTAAAAATTTGGGTTTGATAATGAAGGAAAGAAGCTTTTGCTGCAAATGGCTTTTGGTTAATCGCAAAGCAAAGTCAACCTGTGTGTGTGTGTGTGTGTGTGTGTGTGTGGCAAATGTGTGTGTGTGTGTGTGTGTGTGTGTGTGTGTGTGTGTGTGGCAAATGTGTGTGTGTGTGTGTGTGTGTGTGGCAAATGTGTGTGTCATATAAATTTCCATTATGTTTTGTGCACAGATTGGTTAGAGGCCAGCACGCTAGAATCATGCTGGAAAGACACCCAGTCATAATTGGTGCTGGCTCGCTCTCAAAGCCTGCTGGAAGATACCTTGTCATTACATCCTTCTATCACTATCGCTACGGCTCTCTCCAACTAAATACATAACTCTCAGTTGAATGATTACACTTTCAAGCTATTTATGTGCCCATTCACCCTCGTTTATTGAAAGCAACAAGCCCACACCCCATTCACTGGGGTTGTAAAAAGTCCTCCTGGGAAATGAAGGAAGTCGCTAATTTAAGTTGAAGCTCTGCAGACGAGGCAGGTTGAGGTGGCGACGGCAAAGATGCGAGCTGGAGCATCACAGGATGATGATGTGTGTCGGTTAAGGAGTATCCGAGGGTGGATTTTTCTCTAAGCCCACTTTGTCGCTGGAAAAGTCAAATAAAACAGAAGGTAAACCTAAATCAAACACTCAGGAATCGAAGAACCTGGAATTAATTAATCTTCCAGCAGGTAGCAACACACACCTGCCAACAATGCAAACTGTGCAGAAATTAAATGTAATCTTTGAAAATGAACTGGGATCGGTGAGAGTAGTGCTTTGAAGGACATTGGTTGGCCAAAAAAGGTTACAACAACAGGAATCTTTTTTCAGCCATAAATTAAAGGAAAAATTCTTTTAGCGATTGCAGCACATGCCTGTCAAAAAAAATGGAAGCCAAGCAAAGGCGCCATTTGTTTGACAGTGGCCTTGGAAATACAAAAACCCCACCGGATAAATAATGTGCTGAAGAGGAGGAAGGCTGCGCTGTCACAGCTATGAACTAGAATCCCAAGTTTTGCGAGAGTGGCCTTGACAAAGGCACACACTGCATCAATGCATCAGGAAATAACACCCACCATCATGATTTCTTTGGTCAAGCTCTGAAGAAAAAGTCAGGAAGTATGGGAACACAGTATTCTGAAGGATGACTGTGAACACCGTATTTCATTTTTAAAGATTTATTCAAACACGTACATTAGTTGCTTTACAAATCAGTGAGCACTTAAAGGGACATTTTGTAGTGCTGTAGTGGTATAAATCTCCCCAGCAGCCACCAGATATCAACATGACATCAGAAACTGTATACTGTAATACACATTTGTTTAAAGTAGTTTGTGCATACAATTTTTGTATATTGTGGATGTATTTGACGAGTTTGGAATAAGAACGGACAGTGATGTTCAAACAATCTTGATTTATGGTATTCATCCATTGAGCTCTTAAGCAGAAGCGTTCCCTGGTGGTTTGTGTTATTGTTCTCATTGTGTTGTCAACGTGCTAACTGACTAACTGTTACGGTGGTCCTTCAGTTTCACATGTTAAATAGCAAATACAGACGACTGCCGTCTGCTGCTATGGAGAGTTATTCCCCTCCTAGGCACAGAACATGTATTGTGGTTTGGTGTCTTGCTGTAATATTTGTTTGTGTGCAACTTTTTGGCAAGACGCAGGCGACGTGAGGCGACGTGATGTCTGATGTTGCTGTGGTTTGTCTGATTGTCAGGAGTAGTTCAGTTGCAAAAAAAAAAAAAAGCTGCCATACAAAACTGCTCAGGATGAGGTTTGAGGATGTTCTTAAGTAACCTTGTCATAATTTCTGGAAAGAGACATTGCTGTTTTTCAAATGTATTTTTTTGGCATTTTGAGCACCACCAGCAGAGTGCCATCCAGTTCTATTATATTGGAGAGAAGGCAGACATTTCTACGGCCGACATCTCCAGCACTCAGGAGCTCAATCTAGACTCATAAACAGCACTACTGGTACAAAAAAAATGTATTTTTTCATTTTTGGATGAACTGTCCCTTTAAATAACAACTCTGTCATTTCTGACACTGTGCTACAACTCAGTCAGGATTAAAACCTCCGGTCTAACACAGCAAACTTATCAACTGATCCCAACATGTCACATGCGCTTAACTTTTTCCCCCTCCATTATTTGGGAAGCCAGCCAGCCTAAAGAGTGACATGCAGGCTGCTGTTTGCAGCTAAAAATTGGCACCCTCTCCTCTTCAGTGTGTCGAGCTAACAAGGATTATTTCTCCTCTTGGAGTTTTATGAAGTTTATATTGTCACCCAAATCCTCAGGGCACCAAAATCAGTCAGTGGGCCACATCTTAATCCTCGAGAACATAATGTACATTAGAATTAGCATTTATATTCTTTGCCTCTGAACATCATTGTGTGTCCAATAGCAGACAGACATTGTCAATGCTTGAGCAGGCAGTACAATTTCCAGTGGGGCAGTGACAACTGAAATCCTTGTAATTAGCTGAGTGCAGCCATTTAAATACTTTCTTTTGTTTCTTACTTTCATCATCTATAACGATTAGCATATTAGCCAAGTGCTCTAAATAAAACATCATGGAAATATCGCCCGCAAGGTTTATTACACTTTGAGTAGGACACTATGAACGTGACAAATTAATTCTGTCCGTGAGCGTCTTAGGAGTGACTCCTGCACTCCTCACGTGTTGTTTTTGTCCACCAGATGCCAGCCGTCATTCATCAATTTCCACATTTCCAGTTCAACTTGTGCTTTATTAGGCGTTAGGGTAATTTTAAACATAATCCAAGTCCATTTGATACAGCAGACATGCTACAGAAAGTTAGAGTCAGATCAATCATCCACGATTCTCTCAATTTAAATCTACCTATTTCACAGCAGACGGAAACATAGCACAAGTAATCAAATCCTGACCCGTCATAAGGTGGCCCAAGGCGAAAAATGAATGAGGTCTTTTTAAGTGTTGCGCTTTGTTATTTTATTTTTTTATTTATTTATTTTATAAGCCTATTTTGAGTGCTGAAATGAAATTATGAACTAACACATTTGTGCCAGAGGAAGGATGTTGCAAACAAGTGAAATACTGATTGACGTTTTACAAGTTCTCCTTCTGTCTAGCTGTACTTTTAGTGTTGTAGTTGGCATTTGACCTCAAGGGATATGATCAAACGTTTGCTGTTATTATTTAGACCTAAAAATGCAACCCAGCCGCCAGAAAAATGTTGGCTTTTCACATTTCTGCAAACCACGCAAATAGTACATTTGTACTTTATGTAGTGGCTTTGTTGAATCTTCGTTTCAGCAATGTTGTGGTTGACTTATAGTTAGGTTTAGACACAAAAAACACTTGGTTCTGGTTGTGGAAAGATCGAGTTTTGGCAATAAATACCCAACACTTTTTCATCTTATCTCATTATATATCACCACTTGGTCACTGACGGTCACGTCTATATATGACGTATTCTGTGTGTTGTTGACATTCCTGGATGGCATATCAATTTATACCTGTGTCTTTTCAAAATATGCTACCATTTTGACAAGAAATGTACAGTTTCTGCTGGTTAGATGCATACTGTAAATACTTGGAAATAAATGTACAACACCTTAAATTAACATTTACTTGCTTGCGCAACAAAAGCATGTGGTTAGGTTTAAAACACAGGTCAAGCCCAAGGTTTGTTCCATCCACTGCCGACTTTCCAGCTCCTTATATCACATTGTTACCCGCAGCGTTTCAAACTGACGCCATCTAGTGGCGTATCATCACACCATGACAGGTGCTATCCAACTGACTGGTGGCGTATCACATTGCTGTGAAATGTGGCTTTTGCCGCCAGTGTCTGATGCCGAAATCATTGACCAATACATGGTATTTGATGAATTTTTAAAAAGAATCAGATGAAATACCTAGTTTTGGGGACACAATCCCCACTAGAAAAACAGTTATGTCTTGATAAAAACAGCTGCTGTTTTGCTGAAAAAAAAAAAAATACTCTTGTTGGATAGTTTAAAAGCTACTAGAAAGGCAGCAATGACTCGCTAAAAAAACACATTTTTTGTTGTTTTCAAACAATGGTCTGCAGCTTGGCGATGTCTTACCTAGATGACACGCCATACACCACCCGCTCCACTTTCCGATGACAAAGTCAGCTCATATACAACGTCACTTTAGATTTTGGTCAAAGTTTGCTTGATAATTGCACCTCGGTGATTATGACCCTGTCACTGTTAGTACAACGTGCACTTTGCAACCAAATGATGTGTTAGTTTCATAAACTGTCAATATGTATTCCATTAAAACCATACTAAAATAAAATAATTTGACCATTAAATACAATTCACTGCCCTCCCATGAGTCCAATCACAATCATACAAACAGCCAAACAGTTTGAGGAAGCATCATTTTTTCAAGTACTGTCAACTGTTCATGTCTGACAGATATCCACTGCTTAATGCATAGTGCCTCATTTCATTGCATGGGGGTGAAAAAATGGTCATGGTTGTCATGGTGACGGATGCAACTGATGTAGTCAGTATTTGAGAACATGCCTAGACTGCCTCTCTGCCACAGCTAGAATTCACAGTACTAAGACACAAATCAGCGATGCCATGCTGATATACACTCTTGGCTAGCAGCACAAACTGTTTTCAGCCAGTAAATACACCCTGATCCCCAGAAAATCTGTCATCCTGGATGCTGTCACACTCCCCTTTTCCATTTTTCCCCCATTTTTTTTCTTCAACAAACAGATGTATTGTGCAGCTTTACACTGGAGTGACATACCGTATCTGATCAGTACATGAGGCAAACTTTTCTGTCTTGTTTCGAAACAATGGACAGAGCAGATATTTTATGCTGAGCATATGTCAAAGCTTTAGAGACAGCTTAACAAGTATGAAGCCAGTAATTGGCCCATTTATTTAAACAGTATATATATATCTACATATGTATCTTTACTGAATCAGAGCTTGACTATAAAAATACCACATTAAATACCACATTAAATACCAAGTACTTCAATCAGCATCCTTCTTCTACAGAGATGCCTTTTAGGGGAGCTGAATAAAGTACTTGACTGATGGATTACTTCAGTGATTCTCAACCAGGGGTCCAGGACCCCCATGGGTCCTTGAAGAAGTCCTCCAAGTCCTCTTTTTTTGAAAACATAGGAAAAGATATAATGAGCAACTTGTCCCAAAAAAAATGGAAAAAAATATTTATTTTATTTTATTTTATTTATTCATTTATTTATTTAAAGGAAAAGGTGACAAGAAAATGACTTGAAAATGAGCACTGGGCAAATTATTAGAAAGATTAGAAATTATTTCAAATTATCCAAACCCCCCAAAAGTCAAGAAAACTATGTTTATCACAATTATTATTCTAAATTATTATAGATTTAAAGTATAAACATTTATAATGTATTTACTTTTAATTATTTATATGTAATTTCTGTTTTTTATTATTCATTTCTTGCTAATTTTAGGAGCCATTTCTTGTTAACTTGCCCATTTCCTTCTTCCAATGTTTTCGAAAGAATATAAGTAATTTACTCGGGTTTTAAAGGGTTATTGTAGAAGTGAATGTGAGTAAATGTCATAAGAGTCACTTTTATGAAAGTAGATTTAATTTCCTCTAGGGTCTCCTCAAGTGTAGTTGACAGTTACAGAATTTTGGCCTTAATCTTGTTGAAAAACCAAAATCTTATTAGATCAAGGTCCCTGAAGCAATATATCATCAAGTTTGGGCCAATGACCTGAAGAACGGTGCATTGCTAAACAAGAACAAGCACAAAAAGCAAGCACCACATGGTGTGTAGAGAATGTAACAGTATCACTCAAAAATTTCACCATTTCTGCTCATCTTTACCCTACACACAGACATTTGCGAGGATTTTCTATGATCCACCCTCAGCTAGGCCTTTAAATATATTTATGTTATTGACTGGTATGATATCATATATAGAAATGACTTTGATCATTTTTTGCTCACCTTGATATTGCGCCGTATGTTTACATGCGTGTGTTTATATAAAAAATATCAGCAGCGTTTTAGCCAGCGTGACACCAGAGTAAACAGAGGGGTTTTTTACATAACTATTATAAAGCATGGGCGACGCGCTGAAGCTGAATGAACAGTATGATGAGACACGTTTGCTGTCATTTCTGGTCACGCTGCTTCTTTCCTCTTGTCTGCTCTCCGTGTCAGAGCTTCAGCATGGGTGGGGCTCAGACAGCTCTTTCACACACACACACACACACACACACAAACTAGCTACTGACCAGACAGAAAGTTTGGAAAAATAAGTCCAAATAGACTAGATTTCAAAGCCAAACTTGGAAACATTTTGAGTTTTAGCCGAAAGAGAGGAGAGCCTATTAACATGAAAGGTAGTCCATATGTTGACGTTGTTTAACCCTTTTGAAATTTCTTTCAAAACCATGTGGAGACAACAAGAAAATTGCTTGAAAACGTGCCAAAAAAAAGTAAAAATCAAAAACAAACTGAAAACAAAATGACCTAAGAAGTTCAGAAAATGTAAGGGGGGAAAAAGGATTCATGTTCTATTTTATTTTTTATTTTTATCTTTAAATATAAAAATATTATAATTTTAAATATAGTATTATGGACATTTTTTCCTTTTTTTTTGGAAAATTTTCTAATAATCCTCCACTCTTAACTAATCTTTAGGTAATTTTCAGTCACATTTTTCTAATTTCTCACAATTTGTGGAGCAGTTCTTCCCAATTCTGTCATTGCTTTTTTCACCATATTTATGGAAGAAATTGAAATCTTTTTTTTTTTTTAAGGTTTGAAATGGCCAAATAGCTTGTGAAAGGCGTTTGAATGCAGCCAAAGAAAACTGATTTCAATCCAGGTTTCAAAGGGAAGACAGTTGCAATAACAAATGTCCTAACCACTGAGAAACTGGAATAGCCTGTTAAGGAAAAATGATTTTCTTTTCCCTGTGATAAATCTTTAATACTGATTTAAATACAATTTTTGTTTGAGACAATATCTTGTCCAGCAGTAACGTAACAGCCCTACCGCCAGCCACTAAACATACCTGTGTACCATGTACCATGTATACCATGTATTCAATACAAAGAAGAACTAGAGGGGAGTGCAGCTGATGTGTGTGCAAGCTGTGCGTCGGTCTTACCCCAGAAAAAAATGATTGTAGCAATCGGGAGTCCAAGCCCGACCGCACAGCAGGAGTCAGGTTCCAGAGAATTGGTTTAAATTTACACACACGGGCGCACACCGACACACAAGTACAGTGTGCCTATGAGCTGCTCACGTGGAGTTGCACAGAGGGCAGCAGTGTAGACTGCTGTTGTATCAAACGCTTTAATGAAGTGAACGCCTGTGTTCATAAACCTCTCGCACCCCGAAGCTCTTACCTCTAGCCGATGCCGAACACAAGAATGTGTCCTTGGTCAATTCATCTGGATGAATCAGGGTTAAACTCCTCGTATTGCCCAAAACGCTCAATACCATGCCCACTGCACACACACTCCAGGTGCCTTTTGATTGATAACTTGCTGATTAGGCCTCAGATGGGGCTTTCTGACCTCGGGAACCTTTGCAAGAACCCAGGAATCTTTTAGAAAGTCATGTACTACACCTGAATTTTGATTGCAGGAACCTATTTCCAGTGTTTGTTTCTGGATGGTAGTTCCTGGCCCCCGAAAAAAAAAAGTCCCTGCTACTGAAGTATTACTTTCTGTTGACCTGGGAACTATAAGAGTCTGCTGCATTGAATATCAAACACAAGCCTTACGAATGAAAGACCATTCAGTCACTGCAACACAGCATGAGTAACTGTTGTCACTTATATTGAGTGAAAACTTTGTTATGGATGTATAAAGGGGATGTCACAAGAACCGCTATTTTGGTACCAAATCAATGGCAAAAAGCCTAAACGCGATGGTATTAGTTTTTCTGCAGTATCATAACATGATTAATATCCTGGGCTATTATTCAGGCATGTATAGGGGGTGAGCTTTTAATGCCTTTCACACAAAACGGTTGCATGGATGGGAAATACAGTCAAATTAATTATTTAACGCTTTGAAACCTGGGAAATTGGCTTTATTTATTTATTTAATTAATTCAAAAGAAGGTAATAAGCAGCGAAAGAAGAAGTGACCCAGATGTTAGCAAGAAATCTGTGAAAAGTACAAGAAACTGAAGTACTGAAAAATCTGCCAAAACACTGAAACAACAGTACAAAGTGAGAAATGAAATAACATGAAAGGTAGTCCATATGTTGACGTTGTTTAACCCTTTTGAAATTTCTTTCAAAACCATGTGGAGACAACAAGAAAATTGCTTGAAAACGTGCCAAAAAAAAGTAAAAATCAAAAACAAACTGAAAACAAAATGACCTAAGAAGTTCAGAAAATGTAAGGGGGGAAAAAGGATTCATGTTCTATTTCATTTTTTATTTTTATCTTTAAATATAAAAATATTATAATTTTAAATATAGTATTATGGACATTTTTTCCTTTTTTTTGGAAAATTTTCTAATAATCCTCCACTCTTTTTCTTAACTAATCTTTGGGTAATTTTCAGTCACATTTTTCTAATTTCTCACAATTTGTGGAGCAGTTCTTCCCAATTCTGTCATTGCTTTTTTCACCATATTTATGGAAGAAATTGAAATTTTTTTTTTTTAAGGTTTGAAATGACCTGTAAAAAAATACTTAAAAATTATTGTCAGTCAGGGCACCTGGTGGCTCAGTGGATAGAGCGGGTGCCCCATGTATAGAGGCTGTCCTCGCCGCAGCAGCCGCGGGCTCAACTCCGGCCTCGGCCCTTTGCTGCATGTCATTCCCTCTCTCTCTCTCTGTTTCAATCAGGTTAAAGGCAGTCATGTCCTACATGTACATGTGCAGAACAACAGTTGAGGAGCTTTATGTGAAGACACTAAAGGCCAGCATTTCCCAACCCTCTCCTCAAGCACCACTTGTCCTGCTTGTTTTAAATGTTTCCCTACTTCAGCACAGCTGATTCAAATCATCAGCTCGTTATGAACTCCTGAAGCTGCTGATTAGGCTGAGCGTTTAATTCAGCTGAGTTGCAGCAGCATGCAGGGCAAGAGGAACTCGAGGAGAGGTAAGTGAAACAATGCTGTACGTTATATATTATTTCATGAAAAAAAATATTGTACCACATAGACTATACTTAGCGATGCAATTAAGGTCTATACATACCTTGTTATTTGTTTTAGTTCTGTTAGTTAAGAGCTTGTGCCGGGCTGAGTTTTAAAGTTAGAGTGATGATACTGAACTAGAAGAACTGAGGAAAGGGGGCTGAATAATGCTTCAAATTTTAGCGATGGAAAAACTGGGGTCCCTTGAACTCTCACCTTAAGATATCTGAATAAAAATGGGTTTCTGTGGGTAAAGAGTCTCCCTTTTACAGATATGTCTGCTTTATGCTCATCCAATGATGATTTTGCCTTCATTTGATTCCCTATCAAGACAATCTACTAAGAGCTTCTTTACCTTGTAAATATAGACTCCAGGATGTGATTAATAAATGTGATTAATGGCCATTAACTACTGAAATTCTGTGATTAATAGCGATTTAATAAAATGAATCATCTGACAGCCATAATTTATACGTTTTTAATGAAAAATCTATATGTTTAAGTACATCAGATTAATTGTTTCTTTTTGTTTTTTTACTGTAGTGTTCAAGTGGGTGTCGGGAATCATGGGATTTCCCTGGTAAAGGTAATGACTACTACTAAATTTTTTTGGTATGTTGATATGCCTAATGTGTAGTAATACTTATGGAGGTTGGCTTGAAAAAATGAAAAAATTAAAGAATGAATCAGGAGGTCAGCGTTTATATGTACAGGACGCAGATGGGATTGAAATACCGTTTTTCCCAGATCCTCATGTATCATACAAGTACAGAAACAAAACAGAAAAAGTGTAAAAAGTAGGTTAGTACAAGACTCAAGTAATAGTTATATAAGTAATAAAATTACAGTTAGCTTTGATGTTTTCTCAGATGATATTCCATCACTCTGACAGAGATGATTCAGGCCTGGTTTGCGCCTTACTGGATATATACACAGTATATATATATATATATATATATATATATATATATATATATATATATATATATATATATATATATATATGTATATATGTGTGTGTTTTAATCTTCTATTGCACACAGGAACAGATGCAACTGATGCCATATGCATCACAGCTGCTGGTCTGCATGAATACAGAAAAACAACCTTAACTTTTAATTGAAAGCTTCCAAACACACTGCCAAGAAAACTTGAGATAAAAGCAGCAAACCTTTGCAAAGGCTTGACACAGAGACTGATCCGCCCAGCATGACTGGGCACGCAGCGACTGGGCACAGATTAAATGTTGATAACGACGTTAAGTCACTCTATTTCCATGGCACCCAACCTTACAGTAGCTCCACACGTGCAAGGTTAGGCATAATTGGTTAAAAGCGTTTCACCACCTTCTCCGGGCGCCCTCTTGCTCCCCATTGTATCGGCGAGGACATGACTGAAAGGCCGCTGACGGCTTCCTCCCCATCGTTTCTGTCTGGCGGGTAGCTCTGTCAACAGATCATCCCATCCCACTGAGAGTGAAATCAAACCCGAGGTGGCTCTCCTCTATCTACTGTCATTTCTCATTAAAGAGATATGAATCACTCCTGACACCGTGTAATTGGTAAATGGTAATTTCTGAGAGGAAATTCTGGGAGTGTGAGGAGAAATCACACTTTGGATTTGAGATCGGAAGGATTATGACATAAAGCAAAGACTGGAGCTTAACTTCCTCTTCCTACTGTCTTCTTTTATTGTATCTGATAGCCAAGGATCCCACTTGCTCAGGAATCAGAGACAGTCGGTTATCTAGGTACCCTCAAATAATGACACCACTGGGTTTTAATATCAGTTGCTATACATCATCTCTGTCTTTTAAACTAGGATTTCACAAAGGCAACATTTTTCATTGATTTAGCCTTAAAAGGAAGACTCGCTTGTCCTTTATTCCTCGCAGAAAATCACTGGGGAAAAGAGATGGCTGGTATAATTGTCAAGTTTTTTATTTAAAATAACGCAGCCAGTGATCAGCACGGATTGGGAGAGCATACCGTGATTCCAAACCCTGATTAAAGTCACTCATTAATCAACTGCACTTCCTGCAAATTAACATTAAGATTGCAATATAGAGATAAAAAGAGAGATAAAGACTGGGGCCTGAGCAATTAGGAACTTATTGCTGCACAAAGACCCCCAGAGGGAAGACAGTCATACTAGTGAGACGCTTAATTGGTTTCAGGTTGGTATTCCGTTCATTAGAGCCCCGATGTACCAGATATGTGCCAATCTGCTGCCTTTCCTTAAGCGTAATCTGGAGTTAATCAGCTATGACGCTTTCTGGATAAGCATGCATTTTCATTACCTTTGCTTTTTTTCTTTAACATATTTCACGTATTTCTATCACTCATTCTGGTTCCTCTGTGGCTGTCTGGGCTGATGAGTGCATTTTCTTTTAGATAGAAATGGAGTATGAGGCAATTTAATCCAAGCTATGTGATTGACTGGACTCATTATAGTCGCGCTAAGTGGAGGCTGGTAACTGCGTCACAAATCTCTTAGCAACAGCTGGTAGGGGCCAAAGCTGCATTTCCATCAATAGCATGGTTCCAAGTACCTGAGGAATCAAAAGTAACACCTACCAACACGTACCTGGACCTTAGATCTGTTTGGCATTTTCACCACAGACAGTACTCTTACATGTTGGCGTTATTGTTGTGAAGTCCAAAGAACAGGGCTGCATTTTCAAAATCTTTTCAAAAAAATAGCAGACAAGCAAGCAGATGGGCAGGCCCGGCATTAAGGGCAGGGCAGGCCCGGCCCCGGACTGAGCCGGGCCCGCCCCATCTGCCCGCCAAGCTAATGTGCAAGTTTTCAAACAGGTACAATGTGAAGCAGCCATGTAAACTAAAGAAATATACTTGCAGAGGCAGTATTCTGTTTTAAAATAGAAGTGAATATATAAAAAATGGTTTAAAACCATGAACATTATGGCCATGCATCAACAAGAACCTGAGCAGCACTGACTGGGCAACCAGTTCTCATTCCAAACTAGTCAAAATAGCGCCACTTTGTCAGTGCTTTTGGCGTACGAGTGTGCCTCTTTTGCTTAATCCCAACCACTGTGACTGTCTGTGCTGTTGTGTAAACAGAGGGATCGTGCTGCTTCATCCAACCACACCTGCACTTGTTGACATGACGGTAACGGGCAGCATCATCCCACCATATGCATTTGTTGACATCACCATAACGGCATCCCAGAGTGTAAACAGCTTACGCATAAGGATACTTAAAACGTCATATGATGACGGGGAAGGTGCTGGCAGAGCGGCACCACGTGACGAGTGTGAATGTGCTGGACTATAAGGGTGAGTAGACTGTTTTCATGTTTATCTCATGTCTGCTGTAGATTGTAGTGTTGTTTCTGTATATTGTGTGTATTTGTTTGGGGCCCTAAACAAAGCTGTGGTTGTGGTGGGTTTTGGTCCACATTTATGTGCCTTTACGCGATGATTTAGGTCATGCTGCAGTTTATATATGTTACTTTATGCAGTTTTACTGATCATGCTGTTTAGTTGATGTGTATTTGTGCCTAATTCTGTGCCTTTACACAGAGCTGCTGGTGATGCTGATGTGTTGGTGTTTGCGTATTGACGTGATTGCCGATTGTATTTAGGCTGTTTAGCACATTTATTCTCTGCTATAATGCAAAATCCAATGGAAAAATCCCATAGACTTTTTGACAAATGATCCAGGGCAATGCTAACTTTCTTGTCAGCCAACAGAAAAACATCATCCTTGGACCAATCCATAGAGGTTCATTACAGAATCTTAAAATAAAATCAAAAATATAGTTCAATAGCTAACTAGCTACCAGGCAGCTATGTGAATGGGGACATGCAGCAGCTTTCACACTAGTATGGTTATCGAAACACACAGATAAGTGAATCACTGGCACATGGTTTAACCGTGTCTACCCAGCGCAGTCGGCCAGGACTGTCATCCATCACTGACATGACAGCTACTCCTGGCTGACAGCTGAGGACCTCCAATATGGCGACACTACAAAGTGTGTGTCACCTGAAAGCCCCCTTATGTGTTGCTGGCATTTAGACTTTTTTAAGCAGGATTTGACATTTCACATTACCATTTGAATGGAAATGCTACCACACGCAATGCTCTTTCTTTTCATTCTTTTCTGAATGATGGCGAGTCAGTCACAAAATAGACCCTAGTTTAAAAAAAAAAGAATAGAAATATATGCAGTTGTCCGCAGTGCTAGTCAGCTGTTAGCAGCTGCAGAAACGGCTCTGAGAACACAAATGGCAGCAGAATTCAGCCACACTTTGAGTACCAATATCAAATCATAATTAAAGGTTCGCCACAAAAGAAAAATATTCCTCTTTTCTCTAGGGCTGCTTTTCAGTCTAAATCAACCTGGTGTCAAGCCCAACTCATAAGTTACACACCACATCGAACCGAGGCCCGGGGCAACTAGTGCTAGTGACGCATGTCATGTCACTTAATGTTACTTTTCATCAACGAAAAATTGATGTAGTTATTTTTAGTTTAGTAATGTAGTTATTTTTAGCCAGAGCATGATATTTTTTCTTTGTAAACTTAACCATGTGTTTTTGATGCCTAAACCTAAACCCTTTTTACCCATTTTCAAAGTTTATTTTGAAAAAGAATATGCATATTGACAAGCAGAAACTTAAAATTTATTGAGAAAACTGAAATTTATTTTTGAAAAGAGACTATGCATGAAGCTAATGTAATTGACACGCTGTCCCTGAGCAATCAAAACTGATGCAGGAGGCTACCCAAAACATAATATTTTGAAGCGATGCACCGCTGACCAAGCGTCTGTGTTTGGTTGTAGTTTTGGTGTGAGTTGAGCTGGAGATATCAGCTGTAGAGATATCTGCTTTCTCTTTACATTAATGTGAGTAAATAGCGCTTGGTTTGTGGTGCTGAATGTGCCAAAAAGTACATTAGGAAGACTCAAACGCAATGTTTGTTTCTTGATATCATGAACCATATACTTCTACAGTTTCATGTAGGAACGATTGTCTTTCACCCTGCAATTATAGTAGTTTTAATATGCAGAATTGGATCATGTGGGTAGAGCTTGATGCAAGAGTGAGCTGGATGAGAGATCAGTAATACCACTGGTATTCCACATACTAAACATTTGTGTTACAATAGTCTCAATGTCTCCATGTCCCTGTCAACCAGTACAATACTCAGCAAAGCAAGACTGCAAATGGCAACGAGAGGCAATCTTTCTCTTGGAGGGGATTGGAAGAATTCAATGGAAAACCAAGCAAGGGTTTTCTTTAGATATTGTCTGATTTAATGTTTGTGATGTTTGCAAGAGTGGTCCAATCAATAAACAATCAGTAAAGAATGCAGAGGATTTTTCTTGAATAAACTGGAATCAATAATTATTGAACGGAGCATTAAATACTGTTGACGAGAAAAGCATTCAATGGCGACGAATAAAAAGACATTCCCCTCCCATTTTAATCAAGAATTGCTGTTGCAGTTGTAAGCAAAACACATACAATCTGTTTCTTTCCTTTTTTTGCTCGGACAGCAAATGCTGATGTGACTCAACCAATCCATTCAAAAATAGTCAGAATTATCTGCGAGTACACACTGATAAATGTGATTTAAATAATTATGTCACAGTCAGTTATAGGATCCCCTGACAGTGTGCATCTAATGCAGAGCTGTCACATTGTGCAGTGGTCAAATCCTTCAAACCGGGCTTTTGTCAGACTAAAGTTCCTAATGCGATACTGACAAGAAAAAAATAATAATAATAATGAGCCCAGCCAATCTAACCCTTGCACAATGGTTCATTGACATGATTAGAAGTAAATAAAGTAATTACCCATCTTGCAGTCTGACAAAGCTCCTGCATATAAATAGGCATCATTATAGGGTACAGTGGATGAGTTTGCTGAGCATTTCTACCTTTAGTGGAAAGTGATTTTGATCTAAATTGATTGCTATGGGATTATCCAGGATTTATTAAATATTAAGGCATTGACTTTCACTAATGTAGATAATTAGGGTTTATTCAAAGTCAAAATGAAATTGGCATAAAATGTGCATGGAAAGTGATTCATTACTGAGCTACTAGTCAATTCATCAATTATGATTTTCATTACATATCATAATTAAGAATGCTTGAGCTGAATTGGTGGAGTTTAAAAACTCTCATTACCCTGTTATTTGGATTAACAAATACATTCAGAAATGTGTTGAAAGGTTTTGAAACACCCTGAACAGGGAATAATGTGAGATAAGTCACAGCAGCTTGAGCTCATCAGTTATTGGAATTCACACATGTAGTGATCATAGAAGTTGAGATTTATCGCATGGACGCTGCTCAGGGGGCGAACGGAGATCACATTTTACACTCTCAGGCAGAGGAGGCTGACTGGTGATGGATTTTTGATGCTGATGCCAATAAGAATATTTGAGATTTATAGGACATCTGATATGGATGGAAAACATAAACACGTGCAAAAAATATTTAAAATAAAAAATAAATAAAATATTTTTTACTTAGTACATACATCGAGCCCAAGATATATACCAACTTTTATATTAGAAAATCAACTTGTACGTGCACACAGTGCAAAGGCAGCACTGTTTAATTTTTCACTGTTTTACTTGAAATCCGAGGAGAAGGGCTGAGCAATGAAACAATAATGATAGCAGTCGCAAAATAACTTTTCCTCAATTGAAATACGAGACGTAGTCGATAGAATGTCGATAGAACGCATTGCAGCCATGTTAATAAATAATAATAAATCATATGTGCATCACACTCCAACACACCAAATCTGTATCAGTGAACTATGAGGGCAAGAGACAAACCACAAAAAAAGGAAAATTATCCTTCTTTAATTATAATAAAAGTAAAATGTTCAGTTAATCGCAATATTGATTTTAGGTATGAGGTTTGGACCTCTGCCTAAAAGGTAGAATAGGTCCTCCAGTTGGTGATGCCTGTTCTACAGTGTATTTGTCATGTTCAATGTCTGACAGAAAATAAATATTTAAACCAAAATTGACCTTATGATATCTTCATATCTCACTTAGGAGTAAAAGGGAACCTTTAAGCTTGACAGAAATAGTGATTTGATGTATATCGTGATATATATCGATATCGACTGATATGAAAAAAAATGGTGATAAGTGTTATTCCATATCGTCCAGCCCTACCGTGGAGAAATCTTTGTGTTTCTCATGTGGCGAGTGAATCCAACAACGTGGAAAACAGTCCGTTCTCATTTTGAAGTTGTCATATTACACTTTTGCAGTGATTTAAGTGTAAGATCCGGAATGCAAAAGCAGAATTGTTCGGTGTAACGACACCTGCCGTGTCCGCATGATACTCTGCTGGACTGCGTCCGGTTTACACATTGCTGGTAACAAAGTAATATAAGAAGCACAAAGGTTGGACATGTGGGAGCACATGTTGGAGTGAGGTGATTAATTCTGGTCTAAATGTTATGAGGGTTTTTTTGTAGGTTTTTTTCTTACACCTCACCACATGCCATTTTTGCCCTAAATCTACCCATTCCTGCCTTTGTTGCCTAATGCTAAACATGTCCTTTTGTTGACATCCCATTTTCAGATGCTATGTGCTTTTGTTGTCTAAACATAACCACTCAGTTTTTTAGCGTCATCCCAGAAAGTGCTTGTGTTTACATCACGGTAGCAGTACTGTTCAACGTAAACAGACGCAGAAGGATACCTGGAGCATAATATGTGAATGCAGAAGTCCACTGAGAAAGCAGAAATATGTGACAACTTAGGATGAGAGAAAAATAAATCAACTGAAAAGAAATCTGCATTTAACAACAGCAAAACCAGATCAAAACTTCCCACACAAGTAGCAATTTCCCACAGGGAACTGAGCTTTAAATGTCAATCTATGCTCCCTTCAAAGCCAGATTTCATTGGCAAAACACATAATTTTACCTTGCTAATCACCTGACCTGCTGGTCTACCACTACCTTGGCTGATGGTGTGTTTGTGTCATTGTGTGACTTTGCTGAATCCGAGCTAACTCCCTAAACACCAAAGCCACACAATAACCTAAAGAGAAGGAAAGCATTAGACCTGCAGCACCTAAGTTCAGCAAGGTAAAAGTACTGTCAATAGAGTCTGTCTGTGGAGAGAGCATAGATAAGTTTTACCCTCTATTCGGGTTCCTGTAAGAAATTCTTTTATTTCTTTTTTTTTTCATGTTTTATTGGTGCAAAATTAAAACAATGGTGGCTTGACAGGTACAAAACAACAAACAGACAAAAACAACACACAGGAAAGGACAGAAAAAGAAAATATGCTGATGTACAGAGCTTGACAAGGTGTATAAAACAAATAAATAAAAAAAAAACACAGGAAACTAAATAAGGATAATTGTACTGGTAACATTTTACAGTTACTGTCAATTTAAATGACCATAATTGCATATTTTTTTATGGGAAATATGTTAATATGGAATATAGAAGAAAAAATATTCCTTTTACTAATATTACAAAGAATACTTTATTATGATGATGATGATGATGATGATGATGATGATGATGATGATGATGATGATTATTATGATTATTATTATTATGATTATTATTATTATTATTATTATAGCAAATGTTAAACATGGCACTCCTTATTGTGGCTCATGTAGTGCCATGTGGTTTTTATATGTGATTAATTAAATTACACTACTAAATATTCTACTGAAGTATGTTTTAGAAAGTATTTTAAAAAAGCGTGGACTCAAAAATCAACTGCAACCTTGCTGAAAAAAAATGAGAATGTAGAGATACTTTCTAAAACACATACAGATGAAGGAACAAAATACAAGCTCCACTGTACATGCACTGTACAATGTTTACATGGTGACGATGTTAGTGCTCAAATGGAAATATCCTGTAGCTGCGCTGTTGCTAACATTCCCCCCTGGCTCTCAGGATAAATCATATTTTGGAGATAAAGTGAACATCCCATGTTCATGGCATAGACCTGTGGTTTGTAGGGTAGAGCACCATGGCAACAAAGGCGAAAATTCATTTGAGCACCCCCTTATGAAGTGTTGAGTGCAGCTTTAAAAGAAAGAGAGCACAGTCTCTGAAGAAGCTGGCGGCACATCACTCACATTATAAAGCTGGCAAAGACTTGAGTGCCTTGCTCCTAGTTGTGATTGGTGATTAGGAAATGTTTTGTCCCCGCCACAGATCTGGTTAATGGGAATGTAGACTCCCCCGCTGGTGCTTGGGAGTTAATCACACAACAATGGGGTGCCGAGGAGGGGAAGGAAAGGTAAGGATGAAAAGGGATGGGGTTGGTTAGAGACCGCTCAAGACAAGGCCCCAAGTTTAATTGCCTTTGGATAATCTTATTGTCTGGTGGTCTGAGCGGGTGACTCTCTCCCCATCCTACACTTTCTTCAGACGCGGGTTTTTGAAGTCAGGCTGCTGCTTCAGAGCAACACGGTGACTGCACAAAGCCTAGATGATACAATATTGTGAATTTATTTCTCAAATTTGGAAGTTCAGTTTTGTGCTTTGAATGTTTCTGTGAAGACATGCAGTTCTGCTCTAGATTATTTGTTATGTTCTGGATTATTTAACATAAAAAAGAGGGATGAGGCTGCGGAGGCAGAGCAACTTGATTGGCAGTTCACTCCCTGACAATCCAATTGGCATGTTGAAAATGTCCTTGGGCAAGATATTGAATCCCCTGGCCCCCATGTGTGATTGCATGTGGATGTTTAACTGATGCACAAGTGGCACCTTGTATAGTAACCTTGGCCACAAGTGCATTTTGAGTGTTTGGAAGACTAGAAAGGCGCTTTGCAAGTGCAAATCCATTTACCATCTGTTTAAAAACAGCTGACCATTTTAATATGTCTGTTTTGGCTTTTCTTTTCAATAATTTATATTTTTATTTTAATTTAGATTTTTTCTATTCTTCTCTAGTTAATAATCATCAGTATAGCTTAATTCTATTTGCCTATCTTGTGTTCTATTTGTCAATCCACACAAGGCAATTTTAAGCAAGGCATATTCACACAAGGCAATTGAAATGTTACTCTTTGCATATCCTGCACACCAGACATGCATTTTCAGAGAGGTCAGCTATAGTACGGCACCCCTCGAGCAGTTAAGGGGTTTGGTGCTTTGTTCAAGGGCACCTTGGCATTGCCTGGGAAGCAGTAGCACCTCTCTAGCTGCCAGTGCCAACCAGGTCTCACAGAAATATGTGACATGATTACGACCTGTTAACGCTGCATTATGTAGGGGTGACACGTATTGTGTTGAAATAATGTGCCACCACAGTCTGTTCTCACAAACTGTTTGTACATTTTCCAACGAATAGTAATGCACCCGTTTCTGACATACTTTGAAAGGCTACAATCACATCAACATTGCACTGGAATGGGAATTAACGGGGCAGCAGTCCCGAGTTGTCTTGTAAGGAGGTAGTTTGGGGTGGTGGATGGGTCACAAAAATCCACACTATCCCCGGGATACATGTGATCAGAACCATGTGGGTCTTTTTAGGATACCTCACCTCACCTTGTGTCTTCTCATAAATCTTACCACTGTAACTTTCGGTGCCTAAACCTAACCTCTGTCCTTTAATTACACAACTATATGTTAAGGACATAACGTCATTCGTGGGGTGCTACATAAAATGTTATCATATTAATTGCTGTTCGTGCATTTTCATAGGATATCATGCAACCTGTTTGTTTTATGAGAATATATCAGCCAGCACCCTGGAAAACTGCCAATATAAAGTCAGTTAGCATCCTTCGTCATGGTAGACAAACACATTCTCTGTTTCAACAACATCTTGCAAAGGGAGGTGTTAAAACCCAAATTGTAGTATTAAGCGAGAGAAAGTCTGTGTAGGGAGGAGTTCAGGGTGATGAATGAGTCAAAGAACACAGGACTTTCACCTTTGAGACTGTTGTTTGTATCCTGTGTGAAACCAAAAGTGGACGTCTTTTAACCTACATACAGAACAAGCAAACCAACCTTTTTCTAAACCAAACCAAGAGGTAAACCCCACATAATTTCAACACAATATACATGCCACCAATTGGGTGACTGTGGTTCAGAAGGTAAGGCGGTTCCTCCACCAATTGGAAAATTGGTGGTTTGACCCCCATCTACCTCAGTCCACATATCCCCAAGTTATCCATGAGCAAATTTCTGAACCCAACTTTCTCTGGATGGCTGTTCTATCAGTGTGTGACTGCGTATGAATGGATAGTAGCAGGTGTGGTGCTCAGCTACCTGTGTTTGAATGCGTGTGAATGTGTGTATTAACGGCTGAATGTGACAAGCAGTTTGTGACAAGCACAGTTGTTTTGCAAATGCGAGCCCATTTACCACAAAATGCGTTTTTCAGAGGTCATGGTCATTTCATGTATTTCTATGAGATCACATTGGCCAGTCCACACTTCAGCCTTGGTCCATACAAGGAGCTGAACCTGTGACCCTCTTGTTCGCAAGTCCAGGTCCAAACACACTGAACTCTTGCAGCTTCCACACAATATCAAAAATACTGTGAAAAAACTGTATGGCACAATACGTGCTGGTGTGCATTTGATTTTTGAGCTGGAAATGGTACATATACAATGCCGTCTTTACTGCAATAATAGTAGTAGTAGTACTTGTAGTAATACCTCTTGTAGTAGTATCAGTTGTATCATTACAGCATTGAGTATATTAGTACCATCAGGATCAAAGGAGATAGCTGAATAAAAAGTAACATTTTTTTTTATGGATCTGATGTATTGGGCCTTGTTACTTCCAAGTTTCCATTTCTTTTCCTTTTATGAGGTAATTTGCAGAAGCATGATCTAACTGAGATGTGTCTCTATGCCAGTACTAGGCACAGTCAGAGCCAGAGCCCAGGATCAAGATGATTTATTTAATGCTGTTTGCAGACGAGGGAACAGCAAACAAATCATGTCATGTCTTACTGGGGCTTCATACTCTTTACACTCGTGTTTTCTGGGGATTGAAATGACATAGTTATGTAAGAAATACTACATACTGTGGACTGAGCATATTTTGCACCGGGCCCTGAAAGCTCATATGTAAAACATCATCTTTTAATCTCGTAACTACTTGGCTGTAATGAAATAGATGCATAATTAATGCACAAGTGGGGATTTGGACTACGGTTACTACTGTACAGGGCTATAAAACTATAACTACAGTACATAACAGGTAATAATAATCATCGTCCTTATGAGAATATTTTCCAGATTGCCATGTTGTTGCTTCATTTTACTTTACAGCCAACACCAAACGTTTAATTCCTTCTGTCAGCTGTATTTTCGCTGCTCCTGTTGCGTCTCAGTTGCTCCCGTGTAACCAATAAGATTTCCACAGACCCGAATGGATTGAAGGGTGCATAAAACCAGATAGTGGCTGTAAAAAAACAACCTATTGTACGGCTTACAAGTCTTCTGTTTACATGACCAGGCAACCCTTAAATAATGAAGCAAATAACACATGGTTTATTGCATTAATACTCTGTATGTGACCTCTATTAAAAATACACTAAGACGCTCGCTTGATCCATGTTTTTCTCACATTATTCTCATTAAAGTGTTGCATTGTAAACATAGGCAGCGTAAACACCAACAAATAAGCTTTAGTATTAAATTTATCCTCATGTATTTTGTATTGGCACAGGTTTACTACAGCACCAGTTTATTCCTGGCATGATCTGGACTTCCAGTGAACATTCTTGTAACGTGAGGAGTTGTCGCCCTCACGCTGTAGTCCATCCAGTATTAAAAGACATGCCAGCTGGTTGATCATAATTACAACCTCTGTGTGTTTCCCGGTCCAGCTTGGACAAACTAGCGGCAAAATATGGACGCTGGCTGGGGTTTTCTTTTTCTCAACATCAAACCTTCGCTGACTGCCAAATCCAAGTCAGTCAGTCAGTCATTGTGTCCTTTTTAGAAGCATCCTCGTCTTGGAAGATGAACTTTCCCGTGCAGAAACGTCAAATATATATTTACATTTCTGAGATAATGTGTGGGTTTGACATTGTGCAATCAAACAGGGTGCACAGGTGTTTCTCCAGCCAGCTGTTTATTACCTGCTGTTGTGCTGTTTGGACGTGATTCATTGTTTATGCATTGAGCTGGTCATCCCATTTGTTGGCGATGGCACAATGTGATGCATTCTTTGTTGGCAAGTCAACATCTGGGATGTTTATCCGTGTCAATCAGCAGCTCAGGCTGGTAAATATGTATTTGTAATTCATTTAAGTTTGGTTTTTTGTGGAAGGGCTGAAAATGTGTGGCTGCATTTGAATTATGACCACCTTACAACAGTAAATTTGTTGCAATAAGTATTTACAATGAAAGTGAAATGTATTTATTCTCTATATATTAATGGGGGCTGAAGCTGGCACTAAACGAGCCACCGTTACAGCAGTGACATCTTGCTTTTTAACAGTGCAGTAACAAAGTAATGCATGGAAACAATTTAGCCTTTCATTGCCCATGCCAAGAAATATGCCCAGAAGACCTGCACTACTTGCTACATGTTGAAATTATGACCATAAAAATGCCTTTGGAAGGAAGGCTTTAATCTAAAACACTTTCAAACAGCATTGTTTTTAGTTTGAATAGACACCTAGATGTCTTTTTATCTGCAAATCTATGAAACCACACATACTTGCCTTTGGCAGAGGGTCCTTGGCGAGTAGCAGAGGCATGGTGCACTTAGTGCCTTGTCAACGTCTGCCACCTCTTCCTGCCAGCCACAGCTTCATTTTAGCATCATCTGTTGTTGTTAAAGTTGTATTTTTAAGGTTTTTTACACATTTATAGAAGCTGATCTTACTTTCAGTGCCAGTGGTTTAACAAGACACCTCTGCTTGTTTTCCTACTAGATTACACTTTGCTTACGGTTGCTTACTGTTCGGACTGCTTGCTCGCCTAGGCTCATTTTTGGCATTGTGCCTAAGCTAATGAAAACAGTTATGCCAACTATGTCCTTTAGGGACAACCCACTCTTGCTCCCAACTTTTCAAATATTGATGCTTGCCCAGTGGGCCTTAACATCCATTACCGACTCACAAGGTACCCTTTAGCCTCTGTATGCAATGCAACGGGCACCGTCATTATCTCTGCCGTAGTTTAACAAACTATTCTCTTTCCAAGGTCGTCAAATTCTGACTCTTTGTCTTGAGGTCAGGTTTAGGCAACTAAGCTGGTTAGGTTTAGAAAAAAGATCATGTTTTTGGATTAAATAAGTATGTTTGTTACATAATGCAACATGGCGTGTTGTGAGTACATCAGACAACTGATGTTAGTGTGTGACGACCCTACGAAAACTGTGTTACTCTAAAACAATACTGATTTTGGTTTGACTTTGGACACAAACTGTAATATCTTGAATAGAAAGTCAGATTTTGTTTGACCCTTTCACCTCCTCTCCCTCCCTCTCTAAACTTTCCTGCTCTTCATAAGATATCAATTCCCCTTAAACTAAGGTATTGCCACAAATGGGTTTACATTAGAGTTAGCTGAAACCTCAGTCGTCTCATAAAGACACCTAAGGATTTCTTTCTGCCTGTCTCAGCCAGGATATCCTCAAAAAACAGATTTTTAATCTCAAGAGGTTTTTCTGGTTAAATAAATGTTAAATAAATACATGTGACCCAAGAAGGGTACCCACGTGCACGGCCACCTACCAGCCGTTGGTATATGACAAGCTGGGAGTGCCATGGGTTAGGGGTGGGGCTATGTGCAACTTAAGATAAAGAATAAAAAGACTGTTGACCTAAAAGAGGTCAGACAAAGGTCATACCTTACTGTCATTTTTCTTTTCCTGATGGAAAGAACAATAACAAAGCCTGTGTAATAAGCAATTTCACAGGCATTACCATATCCACATTCACAAGGGCTATCACGGGAAATCCAAAAACCTCTGCTTCCTCTGTCAGACAATGTGTTCAGTCCCATTCTGCCACTAAAGTAATGATCACGTCAGAGCACAACATATTAATCAGCTGGAGAATAATAATCCATATTATCATAAAGAATGGGCATGACATGAAAGGAGATTTTTTCAATTTTGTCTATTTAACACAGACTGTGTGAACTTGGTCGTGAAACCAGAAATAGTTCTTACCTAAGAGTAAAGTGTTAAGGCAGATTTTATATTCCCAAAATATAACACCTTGGAAAGTCTGCAGATGACAGGTCCCTCTTTTATTCAGAGGTGATATTCTTTATAAAAGCCCAGCTAAGAGCTTCTGCAACAAGCTTTAAATGGGAGCTGAATGAAAACTCTTATGGCCTCAGAAGCTGGTTATGTGGTCGGAGTTCAGTGTCCGCTGGTGCTGCTGAACCAAGATGGGTACGAGGCGGAAGAAGCTTTTTTTATGGCCTTTTTCTTACTAAAAAATGTGACTGTTCCTTCCCCAGTGCTGCTTTGTCATAAAGAATTCAAGCTTTTGGTAAGAGGGAACTGCCACCTGCTGACTTTTTTGGAGATGTTATATTTGGTGATGTAAAATGTGTTCACGTCACATCCAGCCAGGACCGAGTTGTACATCTCAACAGAATGTCTCGGGGAAAGTATCTGCTGCAATCTGTCAAACGGTGCTGCAGTGGTCTACCAATTACAGCTGTGAGAAGCGTGCAGCTGTCTCTGCTCTCCAGACTTCTGTGGCACCATGTCTCATCCTGCATTACATATTCCAATGTAAAAATGTGATGTTGTACAGAGAGACACGGATAAAATAAAGGATAAAGATTGAAGAATGCCGGACAGGGAGAGGATTTTATATCCAGTGATCAGAGAGATTCATTATAGCCGCTATTAAAATGATCCCTGGGTTAGTGTCTCGGTGCAGTGACAGGATGGTGATCAGACACCCGAAATTCAGGCCCACACACTGCTGTACTGAGGACTTAGTGCATTTCAATGTGTCCAAGTCCCCGCTTCTCAGTGAAAAAAAAGAGAAACTAAGAGAGGAGGACATTGAGAGGGTTATTAGATTCCACTATAAATTGCATCACAGAATGGAAGCTTCTTAAATCATCACTGCATGTCTCAGGCTGCGTGCTAGCCTTTCAGTTTCTTTAATAAAGTCTACGGCAAAGGTTTACAGTACTGTGAGGGGTTTTCAACATTTTCCAACTCACACAAAACTTCAGTCATAAGTGGAGGAAACCATAAATTCAGGGCACATCCACCACCTGAATACTCCAGTCCCCGTTGCAGCAACAGTGTCATCAAATTGAAACATTGGCACTTCCATCTGAATGTCTCCGCGGTCTGCCTCAAGTTATAATTTGACTGGATTTTTGTCAGAGAGGAGGGAAAAATGGTTAAATGATTATTTGAATGTTGTGTGTGTGAAGTGTAGAAAATTGGAACAGATGCTAGTGGAAAGGACACATAATTCCATGTTTGGCAAATCAACACAAAACGTAACAATTTCTTTTGAAGAATTATGTCTTCAAAGTCGTCCTCAGTTGTGATTAGTTTCACAGGGACGTGAGGGCGGATTGATCATTACAAAAGTAATTTGGGGCATTTTCCTGTAACAAACAGTCGGCCTGTCAAGCTCAGACCCCAGAAAATCACATCGGTTGGTGAATTATTAAAATTGAAGATGTAATTTATTGCTATATCTAATTTCAACCATGTCTGCTAGAAATTCTGTTTATATACTTCATATTAATGGAAATGTAATTGTTGCTGGGATGATTTTCTCTGGTGCTTTGTGATATATTTATATCCAGAATGATAGTGGGCATGCCATGTGCAAGACCAGAGACTGCTGTTTTCACACTGAGTCCCATGTGGGGTTAGATTTTAGGCATCAAAAGCACTTTGGTTAACCCTTTGAAACCTGGATCGACATCACTTTTCTTGCACTTGTTTAGATGTATTTCACAAGTATTTAAACCTTTGGATCCTAAATGAATTGGATTGCGTTCTATAAACATGGTGAAAAAAGACAATGAACTATATGTTGGAACTGTTTCACAAATTGCAACAAAAAGTAGATTCAGACTATTTTTTTTAAATGCTTGGCAAAAATATCTGAGAAAAAAAATGAAAAGGCTAGGGGAAAATTATTTCATTATCCTAATTAAATTTTTAAAAAAATATTACAGGATTGATATAATTTTAAGCCCCCCTTTCTCAGGTAATTTTCTTATTTCCTTTTTTTTGCTTTCTCTTTTCTTTCTTTTTGCTAATTTTTAGGTATTTTTCTTGTACCTAAACTTTAAAAAAAAAGAAAAACTGCTTTGAAGCCAAAATATATTACCTGAAAATGAAACATGCGATTAAAAATTATTATTTGATTAATAAATGATAATTTGCAATTAACTATTGAAATTCAATGATAAATTACAATTTTAAAAATAAATCATTAAATCAGTCTACTTCTTCAGCCAGGCTTTTGATTGGCAATGGTTTATAAACATTTTTTTTAGCATTATTCTATTTGCTTAATTTATTTTATTTGTGTTTTAATTTTTTTTAAATTATTGCATATTAAATATCACTTTAATTTTTTTTTGTCTTTGTTTCATTTTATCCCTTGACATTCTATTACTACTACTGTAATAGCTTTTAATTAGCTTTTAATTGCATTGTATCATATGCATTGTATCAAATACTTGTTGTTTACATTTTTAGTCCTGTTGTTTTTAGGACTTATACTTGTTCTGTCTTATCATCAGCTTGTCAGTCATCAGTGAAGCTATTTGAAATATAATAACCTGTGTGAAAGGTGCTTTACACATACAGTTTGACTGATTCATGATTTACCTGAATCAAGTACTGTGAGTGTCTAAACAAAATCATAAATATAATTTCAGCATGCTGTAGTTTTATGGGCAGATATGCTGTAGAAAAGGCATTAAAATGTATTGCCAGTGACCATTTAGCAAATGTTTCCTCATTATGTTGATAAAATACAGAATCCTGGCAGCATTAAATTTCTTTCAAATGCACTTGCTGTTGTAAATTAGTAGTAAAGGAAAGGGGCTCTCTTCAGTTAGGATTAGTTTCAAAGGGAGATGTCGGTGTAATTATGTAATTTTGGTGCTCTGAATTTGCAATGTCAGTAATTTTTTTTTTTAGAGTCCCCGTAATGCCTGAAGCAGATCATAGGCTGACTTTGGTAAAAACTAATCCCATCCATGCAGCATGGATGGAATTACAGTATTAAGTTGAGTCATTTTTCTTAAAAAAATAACATCAATGGAAGTTGTTAAAACCCAATGTATTTTTTAAAATAGATATACCCATATTTTTCTCATTACAAATGCATACGTGATTCCTCGAGAATACTGAAACAGAAACCAAAAATAGGGTTTTGCCTGCTGTTCAAGGACATTCAGCCCATTGTCATTCAGAAGTTGTCAAATACTGCCACTTTGACAGTGAATTGGGCATAAGACACTGACGTCAAAAGCCACGTTTCATGGCAGTATGATACGCCAGGCAGTGTCAGTTTGTAGCGCGGACAGATGGAACCTTTCATTGTGTTATGATACACCGCAGGTCGGGCAGGCGGCAGCTGGCTTTGCTGTATGATACGGGTGGCATCATTTGATTACGCCACTGGACAGTGTCAATCGAAATGCTGCGGGTAATGACGTAATAGAAGAAGCACAGGCACAAGGGGTGGTGGATGGGTGCGACAAACCTAAATTTAACCACCCTTGCCTTTGTAGTCCTATCCTAACCATATGCTTTTGTTGCCTAATCCTAAATATGCACTTTTGTTGATATCTTAGCATTGATAGCAGCGTGCCATGAGTGGTGATATGTGATAATTTGGGATGGGAACATGTCGGGAGATTATTTGAGCTCAGTAGCTGACAGAGTCTAACCACAGTCCGATTTTTGTATTAAATCGAATACGGATTGTATTGTATTTTTAAACCATAATATCTGCAATATTGAATTGAATCACTTTTATTTCTGCTTCAAACCTATTAAATACAAAATTGTACTTTAATAATGTTTTACAGCAAATATCACCAGGTGTGTGTGTGTGTGTGTGTGTGTGTGTGCGTGTGTGCGCATGTGTGTCTGTGCATAGTTTGCAGATGAGATAATATTAGCAGGCTCACATTGTGTAATCTGCCCCTGCGTGTGAGTGTAATTGGGTTGATCAAGAAAACGTACTGGATCGCTCACGTCGCTACTGTCCATGATTACCAGCAAATCAACATGCTGTGGTTACCTCGAGTCAATGATGAATCTCAATTAGAGTCCTAATTGCCCTCCACTTGCCTTCCAAGTCAGAATCTATAGAAAGCCAATTGTTTCTTGTGCGAGCCACAAACATGCACTGCTGACTTCAGCTCTGCCTGACGAACCCGATATGAGTTCACAGAATGTCCCTGTGTGATTATGTTTTCGCTTCAGTGGGATGAGACAAATAAAGGCGATGTTTTGCTCTGGAATGCTCATGTACAGTTTAGAGTACTATATTAAAAGCGGAATTGATCGAGGAGCACACTGTGTTGCCGATAGTGACGGGACATGCTCGTTTCAGTTGGTATTTCAGGGATTCATATAAGTTCAACATGATCGATCCATGCGTGGCAGCCATGCTGAATGAGAAATTGAAATTGATTTCTGAAGGATGTTATTAAGATCCAGGCTATGACTTCTGCTACCCTAGTTTTCAAATGTAATTATAGGAATGTTACGCAGACAAAGACTGGGGCCAATATTGCAAAAGAAAAATCACACATACACATGGGAGGCAATTGCACAGGTTGGAATTTATTCAGATCACACACATTTAGATACACAACTGCTTTTCAGCTAAATAATTATACTTACTTCTCACTTTGTGCCACATTATATCTTTTTTTTTTAAATAAAAAGTTAAACAAAACAGATTCATCTTTATTATGTCTGTCTGTGCAAGTCATCAAATACAGGCATAATGTGAATAATTATCCTGCTTGGTGATGCTTATTTATCTGCAAGTGTTTTTATTGTTTTCTGTTGCTCTGCAAATTGCTAATGTTTTGATCCCATGGTCCCGATCTTTGCCAGCAATGTCTTGTCAAAAAAGCTTTTTAGGCTGGGTTAGATAATTAAAATTCTTTAAAAAATACATAAATAAAGTGAAACATTCAAATCAGTTGCAAATGTCCTAACCCCAGCCCCTCGATTGTAGCAAACTAACAAGCATTTCACAAATGTTTACAGCCATAAGGTTCAAACTTTGTTTCAACACTCAACCTCTGTCACTCATTGAAATGTTTTTTTTTTTTTTTTTGCTGAGCGTCAGAAATGCAATGTTCCCATGAATTATGAATGTCAGTTTAGCCAGCCAAGAATAGTGTTGGGGTTACACATGCATCATACATACTAGGGTTTGTTAGGTGGCACACTGCGAGAGTGTTGATGAGGTTGTAAATGTGAGAAATCTCTGTTCAAAGCAGCACGGAAAATATCTGGTGTTGGAGGTTTTTGAGATACACGTGCAGAAATCCTACACGATCAGTCATTCTCGGATCAGTTGACCAATTATTCAGCAGTCCATAGTGCTCAACAGTAAAAGTCTGCTCTTTGGATACCCAACAAGTATGATTTTTTGGAACGTGATTGGCCAGGTCAACTTCTGCCTGAGGCACCGTACCGTCTTGGCATACAAATTTTCAGCTTGGTTATTTCTACACATGTGGATGGTGGTGGGGTTTTACATGAGGTATGTGTCTCATTCATGGGAGTAAACAATACAACTATATTGTCTGTGTGTAGCCAGTAGGTAGTGACTTCAATGGACATTATTAGGTGAAAGTTATCATTAGAAATGTTAACCAGGTGGAGAATGAATCTAAGGAATTAAGGATTGCATTTGTAAACGTAGTATATGGACAGATCTATAGTGTTCCCTCCCCAATTACCAGAGAAGGTGGAAGGTGGACAATTGCATGCAATGATTCTGGCACATCAGTAGTCTCCTGAACTCATCATGGTGCAATAAATGCCATCAATCAAGCAGCATTAGACTGTAAGGGCACACAGGTGCAGACAATTCTGGCATTAAGGGCTTGTTTTCGTAGAAATATGGATAGTTTTCCATTTCTATGTATCATTTGAAAATTAAATGCACTGTATTTCTTTAACTGTTATATTAAATTGCCTTCTGTGCTAACAATGCACCAGTCAAGTGTCCAAGGATGCATGGTGAAGTTGACAAAAGGTGCTTTTTTGAACAATGCAGCTGTGTTATTTAACACATAGTTATTCTTTGCTGCACACAGTGGTTACAAAACATAAAACCCTTGTCACCTGTGTGGTGCAAAAACAAGGTGGGAACATATTCTGAGAAATGTGATCTCTTTTGTTCCTCACTTCTCTGTTACATTAGCAAGTTTTCAACTGGATATAGCAGCAGACAATCAGTTGCTGCCACATTCGCCCCGGCTCCATCCACCACTCATCTGCATAAAGAAGCTGCCATATTGAACATGATCTAAGGGGTAAAAAATGGGCTGAGAAAACAGAGGGAAAGGGTCATTAAGCACCAGGTTGGGAGACAGAGAGAGACAGCTAGGGAGACATAGAGTCCCAACTTCATCAAGATTAATCACTGACATCTGGTGCCTTGGAGGACCTAGTTAGTAACCCTCTGTTTTCCCCCTGGTTGGGTGTGAATCATCGATGGCAGGCGGAGACGCAGGGAGCACAGCCGCGGATGCCTGTTGTATCTTTTGTCACACTGGGTGACAAAAGTGTGTAATGAATGACAGTGAGCTGGTAGGGTGTATACAAAAAACACTTGTGTTGAGATGGTAATGCAGCCATAAAACTGACTTTAGATAGAAAGAGAGATGGATATGTTACTCACCTTTATTTTTGCAAAAATGGGAATCTTAAAACCTGATTTAGAAAGCCGTGAGTGACATGGTATTAAGCTGAGAGGTCATTGAAATTTACATACAGGGCAAATACTTCAAGGACAATCATAAATCCTGGTGTGTGTTCATGCATCAGTTTAATTAGATATACGGTGTGGTTTTCATTTAGCCATCGTGGGTCCATATAATCGATTATGATCACTGCTGTAAAGCTCATCATTTGGTGAAACTCCAATCCATGTGAGACTGCCAGGTGGCAAAGGGAGGCGGACATATCGCACTGAATTAAAAATAAATAAATATAAGGTGGGAATCCTTGACACCGATTGGTTGATTTAACAGAGTCCTGCTTGCAGATTGCACGGAGGAAGATGAATTGATGGCGAGGAGAGGATAGACAGAGAAGGTCGTGCAAGAGTGGGAGCTCGAGGGGAGGAAAGAGGGGAAGAGGGGGTGAGGGGGCGGAGAGTCAGAGTCCTCTCTATTAACTATGGGCCTGAAGGAGGCTCTTCTTACTAGCGCCCGATTCTGGCAACGCTCCGTTATTATGTTGAGTTTAGGCCCTGGGCTCTGGCTTATAAAGAAAGAGTCTGACCCACATCTACACAAGATTCTTCAGACACTACTATTTTTTTGTTATCATTGCAATAGGCAGGGATGAGCCAACGATGACGCATATAGAGGTGGAGCAGGTGAGCCAGCTGATGCTATGATAAGATATATGATTAAGCCTGTCTAAGAGCGGAATAATTTTCCATCTATACATTACATTGCACATTTTACAAATGGCGGTTCATCTTTGAAGATAGTATCCACTAGAAAAACAGTAGGAATGGTCAGCTACATTGCGTGTCTGATTTTGTCCTTTGAGATCACAGTACTGTATTTTCTTTGGGCCAAAATCCGATTTTGGACCTTGTCACATGTAACATGCTCCTGCATAGATATTTCCTGGAACTCTTGGACATTTGGGTCAAAGATCAGTTCAGAAAACTTGATATTTGCAGAATTTTAAAAATATATTGGTTGTTAGGAAATCTAGCAAACCAATGAGCTGAGAAAAACCTTGGCTGTAAAGTAACAAAAACATATCTATGTCAGATAAAGAGAAGCCTTTTCCATTCAAGTTAATACAAACCTTACAAAAACCAAAGACTGTCGTCCTTTCTTTCCTACTGACTGAAGTAGTGCTCAGATCATGAAGTACTCCACCTTTGACACCAGTGAGCACATCCGTAAATAAGGAAGGAAGGGGTCCGGCAAGATGTTTGATCTTAAAACACTTGCATTGAATTTAATAGAAAATATCTTTCTATATGAGAGTAAATTATGCTTTTTTTGTTACTTGATAACCACCCAATGTAGTCTTTCTTCCAGTTAATAGATCATTTAAAAGATGTCCTGACATTCAGTGCACTTGAAATTTTTACTAACCTTTACTTTGACTGCGTCCAGACCTCTGAATCCACTCACATCCACCACAATGGGACTCACTTAGCCAATCAGCGCCATGGGCGGGACGAACTGCATTGTCAAAATGCTGTTGAGCTGTTTGCAGGAACTGATTAGGAATAATAAAAACAATGGCAAGTACTATTGACATTAACATGGTGAAATTACTTCACATAAATGTTAGATTCAAGCAGATGCATTGGCCTCTAGTGATTGTTGAGGGAAAATCAAATCCCTCTCAGACTCAAGATGGAAACAAGTGTAACAAAGTGAAAATTCTGTCTGAATTTTGGGAACCAAGTACCAATATATAATCTTATTAAAAAATGTGTGGAAACTCTAGTTCTATTGACTATGGATTTGATGATGATAAGCTTTTGGAAGCAATGGCCAATATTTCTGGGGTTTGTCAGTAGGTATCCGGGCTAAGACTTTGTCTTTCTTGTGCCGGTCGGCCAATCTATATAAACAGATATCAGCATATGAATTCAGATTTTAAAAGAGTTTAAAAGAAGCTAAATTATTTTAACCAAGATTTCATCTCGGCCAGGCGACCCTGATGAAGACCATAGGACAGAAAGGCCTTTTAATTAAATAGTTCTTTAGACTTCAGGTGTTGCAGGAGTTTCTCCAGCTTTGATGATGATGCTCCTAAACTCTCACACTGATTCTATAGAATCGGTCAATGCATTCAGCCTCTTTTGCTCTACTACTCAGACTACAAACAGAAACTAGAACATTACCAAGATCTTGTCCCGTACCTACAGATTCTGCAAACAAATGCAGATATCTGTTCATAGAAGTAGTTACGCAGTGAACCAGATGCTTTGTTCCTTGCTTTTCTAAACAATAGGACTGATTGTGAATACCAAAAAGTTTTGGAGCTTTACCACAAACTTGGAAAGACTTGCTCACAATTGAGCATCCATTTGATAAAGTGCAGCTTAAAAAAAATCCCAAGGCATGTTAATCTGGCTCAGACAGGCTCTGTTCTGTGTGGTCTCAACAAATATAATATCCCATTTGAGTCATCTATCCTGCATTTCCAAGGGCGTCATCTCATTATTGATTTGAGGAAAGTGAAGAGATATGGATATTACTAGGCTGAAGGCCACAGAGGTACTGAAGGTGATTCATGGGCGGGTCTTCCTCATAATTCAGACCGTGGACAAATAGTTCATTTCCAACAGTGTTGGCATTTGAAGAAATCAAATCCTTGAGGTGAATTTAAAGCAGGGCCAGAGGCGGATCTGCACCTTGCGCATACCTGGAAGACTCCTGTGAGGTCTCGCAGTTATCTTTCAATTACCACCACAATATACCTCTCCTCCACACACAAACACCCGCCGCCCCCTAATCCACTGTAAGCAGCAGCCTCTTACTGTGCCTACTGTTTCAAATGCATTTTTTGCTGTTTTTATTTCTCCTTTTATTTTAGCAATCACTGCAGTATATTTCATCGAAATTGTTGCTGTTGTTGCTCAAAATCACTAGAAGATTATCGTCTTGTAGATGGGGATGAAAGAGTAGTTCTCGCAGTGCAGTTTTTTACTGCAGGGACTAACCATTATCATTTTCCTGACCATGCCCTTTCTGGTAATTCTCCTCCATATAGCCTCAACCTTTCTTATGGCTGTCAGTTGTAGAGAACCAATTAACATATTGTGTCCGAGGGAGTCATTCTTCCCAACACTCCTCAGCTTCCCTCCCTCTGTTTTTGTCACACTGCTAGCTAGTGGGCAGAGTCACACAAATTAGTGGTGTGGGCTGGAAGGCTCAATTACCTTTTAAGGACTTTAGAGGTAGTCTGTGTCCGTGTCAGCCTGTCTCAGAGCTTCCTCCAACCTGCCTCGATAAGGGCATTAAACGAGAAGGGGAGCGGGAACGGGGGGCAGCAGAAAGAGAAGAGCAATTGGTGTGCGAGGGCTGGCTTGAATTTCTAAATGATCTAATTCCTGTGTCTGCACAGCGTCTCAGTGTTGGCATCCCTGTTTCCCCTAGAGACAATGGCAACTCTCTTCTTCTCATCAGCCCACCTCAGTCTCACCTCAGCACCTCCCCTCCCTCCTTCCTCCCACATCCTTCCCCTATCTTCTATTGTGTGCCACGGCGAGCGAGGGGACAGCCAGCAGAAAGTCCATTTGAATACGATGGCAGGGGTGTATTCTCAGAGGAGCCGCACCACTCTGTGAGCTGTGCCAGGCCTGGCCTTGTTATCCATCTGTGACCATGTAATGGAGATGGATACTGTACCGCTGGCAGGCTAAAATGGAAGAGATACATGGGCCAGTAGATATCAAGCATCTCGGAGTGTGAAAACGCTGCGAGCATTGAAAATGTAAAGCAAGAGGCAAGTATGGTAGTGCTGCGATGTGTGAGATAACAGAATTGCTGATACTGGAAAGTAGTCCTATGGTCCCTTCAATAAAAGTCATGACCTCTGAGGGAGAAATTCAGATTTATTTCAAATCTGAGTCAGATTTTGCAAGCATTGTCATGATGGAAAAAGCTTGCAAAATCTGACTCACGTTGTCTTTTGGTTAGGATAAACTGCATTCAGTGGCAGAGAACTAGGACTATACCATAACAATATTTTACCGCCAACACAACCAGTTAGATGATTGAAGGGGTTGTTAACTGGCAAGTTATGTTGTCAATCTGTAAACCATGATGGATATTCACAAAGATTTTGGTTATTGCCTTTGCTTTTTTCCCCACACAAATTTGACCAAACTTTTAAAGACCTGTCATTTTAAACAGGCTCTTACTATGCATTGACAACTATGTCTCCGACAATTTAAATGTATACGTTCCCAATTAGCAGCAGCAATTTCATTTTGAAGGAAACGTGATGCCATACAGATTCTGTTTTATCAACATGTTGCAGAGGTGTTGTTAATTAATGTTTAAGGCAAGATGCAAAATATTGATAATGAACTCAAAAATACTGAATGCCAAGTCTTTCATTTGTTCCCCTTTAAGATTTGCTCTTACAACACAATATCTTCTTATAGCAACTACAGCATGATTAACGTTTTACATGGTTTGGTTTAGTTTTCAAACCACATGGATAAATCATAGACTGTATAAAAATATGTTACCACAGTGACATCACCCATTTGTCTGTGGATTTCAGTTTTGAAGTGAGTTTGGCATTTTGGCTGCTGCCATCTTGTTTTTTGGAGCCAGAAGTAACCATATGTAAATGAAAAGGTGGAGCTGCAAGGCAGCGAGGGGTTAATCTGACTGAGAAGCTTATTCACAGACAGCCTATCACTCAAAGCTGCCAAGCCCTTAATTATGCATAACTTTAAGCCCTAGCATGTATAGTTGGGTTAGTTATATAAAAGTTGTTGTGAATGGGGAAATTAGCTTTATAGACCAAAACCATTTTATCACTACGCTGTAAACATATTTATTTCTGCTGTAACGTTGGGAATTTTACCATGAGAGTCGATAGGGATTGAGTCATTTTTGAAGCCACTCTCACGAGGCAAATATTGGCACTGCAGTTTTTTACACTTCTGCGTTGGCGTAATTTTTTTAGGCTCAGAGGTTGCCCCTACGACTGTTGTTGTTTCTTTGGCCACTTGGTGGCAGCAGAAACAAGGTGTGAACACATTTTTTTTTTAGCAAACAGTTGCTTTTTTTTACATACTTAGTTACACAGCAACATAACATAAGTCTTTTGGAGTCATATTTTAAATCCAATATTCAATCACTTTTAGCTCTGGTTTTGGTCTCCACCAATACCTGGGAGAAATATCTGTCTCTTCACCAGCAAAAGTACTATATTTTATTTTAGTTAACACATTTGGCAAAATAACATTTATATGACAAAAATCCATAGGTGAGGCATGTTTCTTGCTATGTCAGACTGGTTTTTTGCCACGTGACTAGATTTTATCAATTAACTGTGATCATTTTAAAGTCAAACAAACAGTTTTTGAAGAGGAATTAGTCATGTAGTCATGAATGATCTGGTGATTTGTGTTTATGATGTTCATGTTTTGTATTATAGATGCTATTTTAAATTGTGCCAAATCATTTTTGTACAGTATTTTGTGTAGTGTAGTTTAGTCTTATGTATTTTTAAAGGGTCATCTAGGGACAGGCTTAGTTAGTTTTATGCTCCTATACTTATCCAAATACAAATAAACATGAAATAAATTAACTCTGTGAGTACGTATTATAACTGATAGTAAGGACTGTCCAAAACTGTAAAAACAAAATTTAGTTGCAATAATCCAAAATCATCATTTTGTAAAAAAAGCTAGGACAACTTATCCTTTGGAGATTTTGCTGCATGGAACGAATATGTATATGTGTGTTTTTATAATGAGATATAATTTTTTGATGAACAAATCTATAAAAAAAAAAACAACAAAATAAAAAGTTGCACTGTAGAAAATGCAAAACTACATCACTGTCTTAGCATTAGAAGCACACACAGCTCTGTTTGGTATGACCATATTTCAGTCAGGCACTGGTTCCTGCCCTGGGTGCATTCCAATAAGATATATTTTTGTTATGCTCCAGCTGACCAAGAAGTCACAGTCAGCAGTTAAATTCACACATTACAGAGGGAGGCGGGTCACATTTTATTTATTGATATTGTTTGATATATTTATAAGTCCCGGCTCATGTATTATACATGTGGTCTTAAGGGTCCGTATAAATCTTTGCACAACAGGGAGAGCAAAGTGATGAAAGAAATATGGGCCCTAGAATGGGTAGGCGTGCAATGATCAGCTGGGTCCCGTTAACAAGAGAGACAAAATCCAAAATATATCATTTAGCATGTTTATTTTGCGTGTTTAGATTGTGTTTATTGTTGAATCAAATCAAACTAAATGGGAAGCTTAGAGATCTCTTACTTCTTTGCAATGAATAACACAATTAATTGCTAAAGTTAATGTTTTCCTCATTGTTTATTTATTCATTTTAGCTGGAATCCAAACAGATATTAATCAGCGACATCCTCTAAATTTCCTTCTCTCTGTGTTTGATTAATGAACTTCTTGCTGGTTCTAATCTATAAATGTGAGCTGTGCACTTCTTTTGTTCAAATATACTGTATATAAAGAGCACACTGTCTGTCTTAGGGATCTGAACAGTAAATTGTTCATAACATATGATCGTCAGAAACGCTCCTGCAGCTGTTCCTACTGTATCTGGTGCACATTTGAATGAGCAGTGTTTTGCATTTGTCTCATCTGTGGTTTATTGAGAATGGTGTGGGAGGCGCAGGGAGAGGGAAACATGGTTTTCACACTCAATACTGCAGAGGATGACAGCAGCTTTCGCCTCTCTCTGCCCAGTTCAGCCATCCAGACTACAGTGGTGCGTCTGGAATGCACATTTGAGCAGAGATTTTTTTAGATTTCTGTCAGTGCATCAGTCTTTTTAAATGCCTGCAAAGCCTTTTTGTCTGTCCTCAATATCTACTCTCGCTCACAAAAAAGTTAAAATGATAATTTCACTGGAAGTAGGTGTTTAAATTATGGTGATGTCTTATTGTCATTAAGTGGAAATTGAGGGAGCAGCTGGATGAACTCTTTGTTGTTTGGGAACTTTGATCCTCCACCAGGGGTCACTGTTGTGCAGGGAGATTGATCTCAACTAACCCCCTCCTGAGAGGATCAATGAGTCCAAGTCTCTATGGTAAACCCCCCCCCACCTCCCCTCTGTGCATCTCAGAGTTTCACTGTGTGTCTGCATCTTGTATATGTATGTGTGTGAGAAAGAGAGTGAGGGAGCGTGCATGCACACTCTCTCTCTGTCTCTCTCTTTCGTCCTTTTGTGCGAGCATCACAGTTGTCATTTCACTGCACTGTCATTACTCTCACTGTGTTGAGAATATGTAGTGCTAAGTAGTCACGGGATACGCAAACTACTGAATGTGAAAGTGGTCCTTGTGCGAGCGCCAGGCTCGACCTGGGTACTGGTCTTGAATGTGAAATGTTTTCTGCACAATTTACATGTGGTACCATGGCAGCAAGGTGACTCAGTGGCCCCACACAAGTCAGAGAGTGTTAGCCATGCCACCGCTCACAGTGGACCTCTCATGGTCTGCCTCTCTATCCTACATGTATCTATTTATCAACCTGTCCATCTCCCCACCCCCGCCTGTCTCTAAGATGCTTTATCATATAGAACCACACTTGCTCGATAAACTGTAGGCTGCACGATAAAAACAAAGGCAGAAAACAGGGTTAAGATACACATTTTGGGAGCAGAATCTTTCAGTAAGCAGGTTTTCTTTGCAGATTTGTGCCAATTTAAGCAATACTTGAAATGTAAATAAAACACAAGCATGGTCATGGATTTTCAAAACACTGGCAGGTTTATTTCTATTGCAGCCACCACACTAGCCATCATTATTTCGAATCCAAGGTGACATGCAAGCGATTATGGAAGGGCAAGCCCCTTATACATGGAAGCAGTCACATATGAGGGATTTCTGGGAGATGATAGTCCACGATTTCACAGAGGAATTGTGGATTCAAAATTTCCAGATGATCAGCTCAACTTTTAAGAGTTATGTGATGCAATAACAGCTCTTGTAGCTCCTGCTGCATCATGGGAGCCAGTTCATACTGATAAGCGCATAGCCATAGCATCATGTGACCCAGAAAAGCCAAAAAAAGCAAAATATGGCTTTTTGAATCGCCTGAATTACCCCCTCATGTCAACGTAAAACATTATTTGCGATAATGGGTGTTCTTCAAAACTGAAGTGTTTCCATGAGACATTTCCTATATTCACAATTTAAATCTGCGCAACTTGAGGGTTAATGGAAACCTGCCTAGGGGGAAATTTTGCTGCACTAACCTGAAAATGTAACAAGTTAGATAGCTAGCTCAATTAGGACTTAGCTACAGGTAACCTTTGATAGAGTATTTTCTGCACATTTAGCTCCTCTGTTGTGTCTTCCATTTCTACAAACCACAGATACATTAAATTTGTACATTTTTAAATCATCTAAAGTAACGTTGGCAGTGTTTCTAAAGAGAGACAATGCTGTTGAAATTTGAAACAAGCACAAAAAAAGGAAACTCAGCTAACTTCTATTGTACTTTTTTATTTAGGTGAACTGACACATTGAGAAAATCTAATGTTTTTCGATCGTGTTTGTAGGAGGTTTGTCAGGCCGTCAGCTCTTGCCCACAGCAAATGTTTAATGCCTCAGAAAACCATTGAAGCCATAAGTATTTGCAAACTGTGCCATTTACCCATGCACGGCTTTAATGTGCAAACACATTTCCATAAAAAGAACATTTGTTAAAAAATAGACCTTTTAAAAAAAAATTTCACTTTTTCTGTAGGGAGCATCCCACAAAGATAAAATACAAAAGCACCAAAAATGCTGAGCAAAGTGTTAATAATACATATGTCTGTAGTTTCCTTAAATGGGCAAACCATCTGTTCCAGGCAGCCTGGAGCCTCCCTGTTCTAATTGTCCCGTCTGTGGTGTTTGATATGCATAATTAGACTTTTAATAATCTTTGCTATGCAGGTGATGTTTGCCATGAGTTCACAGAGATTTGTATTTCCCCACTGGTTGTAATGGGTATTATGAATCTCCCATCGCCTGTGTCCTATTCTGTCATTAACACTGCAAATAGACAATTTTTAACACCGTCCAATCAAATTTGTAATAATCTTAGAGTCCCTTTTGAGATCACATAATAAAATATGAAAATAAAACAGGTCATTAGGCCTTGTGAAATATAAATGTTTTACCAAAAAGCAATATTTGACCTCATGATTAAATGTAACCTATTATTTTTTTGCTAAAGCACCTAAACCATAAATGTTTTATAGTATAGTTTTATTAAATCTGCTCCAATCAATGTTTTTTTAATATTAGCAATGATTCAAATGATGTTGGGGTTAACGTTTTATGTGGGTACATCACTATAAGCAACCCCTTTCAAATTGCATATAGTCATTTGAAGCGTTTCTAATATCATAATCAATATTGTTATATTAGCAATGGTTCAAATGTGTAATATTGAAGTGGTTGATTGAGGTGATGGGCCCACAAAGAATTATCACCTGCAGTTCCCCTCAGATCTACAGAGCATTTTAGAATCTTTTTAACTTGTTGTTTATGTTTTATTGGCAGCATTTTTAATGTTTTGATTCTCACTCTCAGTAACCTGTTTTCCAGCCACAGCAGGCAGCTGTTGTCTGTGAAAATGCTCTTGGAAGCCCACTGTACACTACCTGTTGACACACAAAGGTAGGGGCATAGTGGAGCGTTTAGTGGCGAGAGAGCCAAAGATTTTCTTTAGAAGTTGTCGAACAGCAAATAGAGCTACAACGACAGTGAAAAAATAGATGTTAACATTTATCAGATGGACCCAAACACAACTAAAAATGAATGTTATTGTTGCTGCATGTCAAAATGTAACTTATAAATGCCCCCAAAGTAGGTCTGGGCGAAAAACTCAAAAATCAAATATCACAATATTATTGAACAAATACCTTAATGTTAATATTGTGACAATGTTGTAGGGTTGACTATTGGTGCTTTAACAAAATATTGACACAATAAATTTGTTTAAAAATTTAGTGTGTCATTTGTCAAACAAACTTTCATCCAGTAACCAGCTGTTTGTGTCCAGTATGAAACTAAAAGTCAATGGATTTGTTTTAATATTGACATAGTGTGCTGCTTTGTAATGCAAAATGTGCCTGTGAAGCATGTAAGATGTGTCACATGACATTACATCACGATAGTAACAAGCGTACTTATTTCAAGCCATGTCATGAAGGTTTTCTCTATACCTTAACACATTCGTTTGCTGCCTAAATCTGAAGGAGTGAACCTCAAACTGTTTTTATTTAGCTACTTCTTAAGCTTATTTTGAAAAAAAAACATACTTTTAACGAGCACAAACTGAAAAGCGAAGTTTATTTTGAAAAGGAGACAATTCTTATAACTACCATAAATTGACACACTGCCACTAGCACATCATATTTTGACATAAAGGACCATTAAACAAGTTTCTGTATTTGATGAGTTCGGAGAGAAAATGTTTTGAGAAAGTTCTGAAAATTACATTACTTAATTGTAATGCAGTCTTTTAAACCCAGAAAATTCAACACTTATGACATTTCCATATCAAAATACCAATAAAATATTGATGTAATGACCAGGAATTTGCCCAAGTGGCCAAAAAATGAAAGACTCATAATGACTAAAAATCTATCAACATGTTGGGTTTTTTTTTTTGACATTTACCGTACATACTTTATTAGTATTTAGCAGGCATTTGACATCAACATGCAATAGTTCCATATCAAACCCAAAAAGCAGAATAATAAGATGTATTTATAAAGATTAAAAATGTGAAATGTGGAACTTCCTGTATATGAGAAGCTTTTACTTTCTAGTTACCACAAGTCACAAATTTCACTTTGGTGCTGTATTTACTGGTAAAAGTATTTTCAGTGATGATGCAGACAGTCGGATCAACATCTTCTCATTGTGAAATTGTTGAGGGGCATTGAAAGCCACAGTATTTCCTTTGGGGGGAGCCGTCTATGAAAAATGCAAGTGCAAGAAACAGGCTGGAAACGCATTACAAGTACCAAACTGCAGCACTTCAAAACTGATGTCGGACAAGGCGGTATTCTGCACATGTCCAACATTATTTAAGATGATTTAAGCACAGCGAGGCATTACAGGAATGCAGTTTGATCGCTTGGCTTCATGTTTTTGTAGACTCTGGTTGAGTTTTATCGGGCGGGAGGCTCCAGCACAATGGTAGTGTTGTGGCACCGCTGCTGATGCCCCCTGAATGCCCACAGTGGCAGCCGAGGTTTAAAGAGCGCACTCAAAGGACCCGCTGATCAAAGGAGCGTTTCATCTGTGAATTCTGCTGCTGCGTCGAATGCCAGAGACGTGTTATGACAGAGATCTGATGCTAAGAGACTGACAGCAGAGTCTCTGATGACCCTTCAGTACAATGCAGGAGAGAATAAACAGGAAAACACAGAGAGGTAATAATACAGTACAGAGTACAGTCCATCCATAATAAGGAAAATGATAATTATACTGCAGTTAAATACTAGGCAGGTATACATGTATACGTGTGCACTGATCCATACAGGACCATAAGACCTTACTGGGCGTACTGATCCGAAGGGCTCTGGTCAACCGTGTCCAAACGCTTTTTCCTTTTGTGTGGTCCACCGTGGATTTTGATTACTGTAATTGAAATATGTTAAGTGAAATAATTATGGGATTTTATAGCTGGGTTACTGGCTTTAACCCTTTGAGACCCGGAGCGAAATCACTTTTCTAGTGCTGCTTCAGGACGCCTTTCACAAGTATTTAAACCTTTGAATCCCGAAGCAAATTGGTGTGATTTATTTCAAAAACATGGGGAAAAAAGGTCGATGAGCAACTTGATAAAAAAATGTTCCACAAATTGCAAGAAATGTGCAGATTAAAAAAAATATATATATATTGTTAAAATGCTGGGGAAAACTCTCTCGGGGAATAAAAGAAAAAAAATATATTTTTAAAACACTTTTTCCAATAATTTTCTTTCTTTTTTGTTGCTGTTTTATTGTTTGTTTGTTTTTTTGTTTATTTGTTTTACTATTTTTTTAGGTAAAGGTCTTGTACTTTTTACTAATTTCTTGATAATTTTCTTTTGTTCATTTCTTTCTTCCCATGTAAATGAAAGAAATCCAGCCAATTTGATTAAAAGCATACATGGCCACAAGCTCCGAGCAATTGTATCAGGGTATACAGTACAGTATGTCTGCACTTATTTCAGTGTGTAGGACTGTTGGATTTTAATATTTGAGCCTTAGAAATATTTCCTTGACCCACCTACAGGTCTTTAAAGAAAGTGGCTTATATATATTTATATTATAACTCTTGAATTAATATCTCAATTTTCAAACTTTACGGGGTACTCCAGCTATTCATTTCTACTTCCATGGAGTTGAAGGACTTGTCAGAGAGTCATTAAATAAAGTGGCAGAATGCTTAAAGTCAATGCAGGAGAGGTAGAGATATCCTGGCATTTAGTACTGATCCTTTACGTTATGTAATGCCAATCGATGGTGTCTTTTATAAAACAGCTTTCTGCTTTGAAAATGCCCACGTTTGTACAATCAAATTTAATATTTTTATGGTCTTTAAGGCTGGAACATGGTGATGCATTGCTTACTTACTGAACACCTAAACAATTATCAGAGCATAACATAGCATTAGGAGAGAATTAATTACATTACAGGGCATCTGCAACATATCATCTTGTAAACAAAACGCCTAAAATGAGGACTTTAAACATAAGACACAATCTACATTTCTCTAAGTGCATCTGCTCCAAGACAAAAGCAAGAAAAACAAAGTAACTTTAAAGATTTCAGGGCACATGACCAACAAGTCATCCATCATTGACCCCGAGCTGGAGAGGTAACAGTTCAGACACAGTTAACCTTATTGGCTTCAATTGTTCCCAGGTGCAATCAAGCACAGTCAGATTCCCCGAGGGCAGCGACAAACACATTGTCAGGGTCACACTACGCCTACTTCACTTCCTGCCCCAGTGCATTATGGAGGAGATATTGTCACCGCCGAGACGCATAGTCGATCGTAGAGTGAGAGCGAGGTTGAATTTTCTCCCACATTTGTTCTCATCAGTTGTGTAAACACGTTTAGGTTGGGGAAGCACATATGATACCCATGTATAGTTTGTAACATTGTTAAACAACCACAACCGCAACATCTCTATTTGTTTTGGTCTTTGGTTAAAAACTGGCAATTATTTTGACAAATTGAGTGGATTAGATTCTTGTTAAAATATAGGTGCCTTAATTAAAAGACAGTCAAAGAACAATGTAAAAAACACTAATCAATTGCAGTTTGATCAATGCTATTTTGAAGTTTGCTTTCATTTATTTATGGCTTTTGTGTCACTGAAGTTATTTTTATTATTTCCATGTAAAGACCTGTTTTGCTTTGTTTCTTATCAGATCACCTCACATTGTATTTCTCAGCTTTTTCAATTCCCAAACCTTTCCATCACTCTAATTTTATCTGTCAGCCGTTGTTACTTCCACGCCTCACAGCGAGCCCGGGATGGATAATGCTATAATGTATAATGAATAAAGTTTTCAAGCTTTCATGAATGTATCTCTGATTTTGGCAGCTCTCTGACAAACTCCATAAATCAACCAGCGGCTTAATAAATCAACATTCTACCTGCGTCATCGCTGCACGTGCCCAAAACCTGAACTTTTACTTTCCCCAAACCGTGACATATGTGTGTACAGGCTGTGGGCACTGGACTGTGGCGTGTGATGGTGCTTGAGTGTTTTTTTTAGGTTAACTGCCCATGAAACAGCATTGTTAATCTTTGCTGCTTTGATGGTTGTGTCTTTTACTCCAGTTCAGTGGACACTGCAAAACAAATTATCCCAACACACTGCATCTATTCAGCTCAACCCAAGTCCAGTCTTATGAAATAAGCAAAATGCTTATGTTCTCCCCTAAACGTGCACATACATTTTATCACAAAGACATTTGTTTTGGTTTAATGGTCAAAGTTTAGTGTAAGCTTTTAAAAAGAAAGGGAAATTACAGTATCAACCAAACTCTTCTCATTCCCAGGTCATAAATTCCAATTATTTATCACACCCCTGTGCATCCCATATCGACACACAAGGCACCCTTTAGCGTCTCTATGTGAAACACACACTGTGAAAAGAAACTATTTGTTTTAACTTTTTTTTTAAAAAAAATTAGTGTCCAGGCTGCCTTGACTAAATTTGAGAAGATAAGTTGGTTATTTTTTAACAATTCAACTTGTCCTCTCAAATTCAGTCAAATAACATTTAAGGCAGTCCCAACACGAGTTTTTTTAAGTTAAAGCAAATGGTTTCTATTCATGAGCATCATCTGAATAAGAGCATCCCTTTTGTTGAAAGACGGGCTTCTTTGTTATTCTTAAAATGCTGATTATGATCTTGTAGAGTGAAGATGTTTACGGTTACACAAGTATAATTGTGTGAAATATACAATAAATAGTAAATAGAAGTATACCAATTAAAATAAAGACTGTGCTTTTGTAAAATACATACATTTGAGGCGAAATTGTAAGCCTATAAAAGTCTGAGCTAGCTGAGTAGACACCTTTCATGTTGACGTGATTGTGCTCTGAAGTGGCTGATACAGGCTGTGGACGTGTGCCCGTCCTTTGGTGAAGAATGGCCCAGTGTATGCAATCTATGCCAAAGGAGACAAGAAAGGAAGCACTGAAGCACCTTTTCTCTACATTTAGAGAATTCAAACAGCTCTTGTTATGGCTGCGGCTTCGATTTTTCTGGATCGTTTCAATCGATTAGAAACCTTCCTCAGCAAAAAAGACTGTTCAGCTGCCCTGTCATGTTTGACCCATCCACCTCCTGTGGACTTCCTTCTCTTTATATGGCATAAGTCGATCTCAGCGTTGCATTCAGCATCACGTTTTGCTGTTGATTTGTGTATATTGGTGTTAGCTGAAAGCCTGGTGTGTCTTAAAAAGACGCTAAAGAGTGCCTTTGGTATCGATACTGCATGGCGAGAGGCGTGACAAACCCCTGGTTCTGATGATCTGGGGATGAGGACAGGCTGTCTAGACATCATCTTTTCCATACAGTATATAATGTCAGCTTTTTATTACAGTGCATTAAGACCTTTGCTGCGTGGCGGGCGGCAGCCCAGCAGGCTGCATTATGTTGTTCTGCTCGAGGAAATATGCACCTTTGGTCACTTTTACACAGTTAAAGCCCATCAATCAATCTGTAATGTTCAGTGCATAATACGGCAGAGTGTTGTAATTTGTTGTTGTTTCTACCTTCTCTCAGTCCGCCCCGTCTACTTCAACTTCTGTTAGTGATTTCCACCACCGCAGAAGGGGGTGATCTGTTCTGTTTATGTGTAGGTAGACAGAGCTGTGTAATGCAGTTTAAACAAAAAAACAGTTTTTACAGAGGAGGACAGAGTAGAAAACGGTGCTGTGGTGTTTGCAGTTTTGTAAATGATAAGAAAAATACTTTTGAAGATGATGCTCTATGTTAACATTGCCGATCCAAAATGATGCTGTTTGCTGGTTTATTTATGTGCTTTTATTCGATCCACAGGAATACGAAAACTGTTCTGCAAATACTCAACTCCAAGGACGGCATTATTGCTATCCTTTGAATGCTTATTGTCTATTGACAGGGATATCATGCTTGTTATTTCTAAGGACAAAACACATAAGCAGTTGTCTTATTGCAAACACAAGCCATGGTGTCTTAAGTTTCCACATGACCGCCATAAATCGTTCTTATTCCAGCTCAGAAACATTTCCAAAATCAATTTCGTTCTGCCAATAAATGCTCTTGAGCAAAGTGTTCATTTACTCGTCTTATCCTGCCTCGACTACTGCAAGGCCTAATTTATGTGCCTTAGCAACAGAGCCTTATCACACTTCATGGAAGTTCAAAAGTAAAGCTACAGCACTGATGAGGACTCGCCATAGAGCACACATTGCTCCCATACTCCCTTGCATTGGCTCCCAATTAAATAGAGAATCAAATTTGAGTTTCTTTTCATTACCTTCAAAGTAGGTGGTTCAGATCCCTGCAGGAATCCAAAAAATAAAATAAAAATCCCGTAGACCTCGAAGCTCCATAGACCTGCACAGTGGATTGAGGTTTGCATCAATTAAATTGCAATGATATATAAATCCAGATGGATTTGCAGTAGTTTAAATTACAATCCCAAATGTAGAAACGAGCACAATACTCAATACTGAATGACTGACATGTACAAGCATGCACGGTCCTCTGTTATTTATCAAAGCAGCCAATTACTACACAAAGAAATGATCGAGGATAAAATAAAATTCAACTGCACACAAATTGGAGTGGTCTGTATTTAACTCAACAGGCATCGGTGCAGATGTCAGAACAACCCTTGCAGGGGGGGACCACTTGTGGAACAAAATCTGTCATGATGACGGATACTGGCTTAGTCTCCACATTGATGTGATGAATGTGCTCGCAGTGCCAAAATAAGGACCCATTCAGGACTCTACTGCAAAACACTAACAGGTACATATCTGCCGATAACACCCAGGGTCTCTTACTAAGGTCTGTTCCTCTGCGGAAAATAATAACCAAAGGTGACCTTCCAGTTCAGTTTCCCATTTTATATCTATATCTTCTGTCCTTGTGTATATTCACAGTGGTTTAGCAACTCAACTGCTGGGATGAATGTCGGCATTGTGCATTTCTGCAAACCACGGTACATTTGTGCATTATTATGTTGCTTTCTGTTGTGTTATGTCAGTCCTCAGAGGAAGAAACCCTGATGATGATGATCCTTTGATTTGAGGTTAATAGTTGTGATTTTGTGTGATATGCATTAATACATTAATAGCTATGGGTTGGATTGCCATAAAAGTTGGTTCAAACATGCATGTTGCATTCAGGATGAAGAGTAGTAATTTTTCATGTAAAGTTTAATTTGTACATTACTATCAGTCTCAGCTGTGCCTCAGCCTTTTTTATGCTAATTTTTCAATTGTTAGTAAGCTAAAACACCAAACTATGATCTTATTTTTACAGTTTTGTATATACACTCAAAAAAAAACTTGTCATATTTGCCCAGCCACAAATAATAAACTGTGCTATAAGCTTTGTAGCTGATTTTTTTTTTCTTTTTTTCATGGATTGGTCTCAGAGGCCTCGCAGTCTGCCTTCTATTCAATATAGTCGGGAAAATGGTTGAAATTGTCTATTTATCCAGTTGTCATGAAACTCCATTTCTTTGGAATTTTTATGTCTGCAGTGTCCAAAAATGGATCCTCAAACATTCAGTGACTGTCAGTTCAATCCGTAATGATTTGTCTCTATGTGCGGAGCCAAAGCTCGCTGAATGATTAATATTCCTCCGGATGACAAGGGTAAACAGAATGAACTTGTCTGTGATGGCAGTTCGCAGCCTTAGGACAGTCAGACATGGATAGCTGTGCTGACAAAATACCCTTAATCCTCATCCCTTTAGATTAGGGGAACAATGTTTACAACAGGAAAGGGCAAAAAAATGATGACTGCTGACCTGACAGAGCGCCAACGTGGAAATTACTTTTAAAGTTAAAATATGCATCCACATATATTATTGACCTCAAATGATGGGTCTGCTTTAATTTTCTTGTTAAACCCAACGCTGGCAGAGAAAAAGGGTCACATTAATGTAAATGTACATTTTGTATATTCAGCTGACATTTTCACCCCATCTCGTTTCCACTGTGAGTAGAGGCATTAAGTCCAGTTTGTTGCTCAAGGGCACAGTTAAAAAGGACTCTGGCTGTTTGACAATAGAGCAAGCCTATTATGCCATTAAGCTGTGTTTGAAATATGTTTTTGAGCACCCATAATGAGTGTGCATTTCTGAGGCTTGTCACAAAAGGTTTTACAAAAAGTAGCAGTGAGCCATAGCGCTCTAAAACATTACGAGATTAAATCTTAATTTGAGAAAATAAATCACTTTCTGCTTTCATGAAGAGTAAAAACTTGAATTAACCCGCCTTACCAGCTGGTATCAAGTCTCTGATATTAATCTTTATTCTGACCCTGTCATCCAACTGTACTGCTTCATTTAAAATACATTGAACGTGTTTATATTCAGGGCCACGTAACCACATAAATCTGCATGTTTGTAAGATAAGTATGCACTTTTAGGAAAAACAAATGCATCCTTCTTCATACATTTGATGTTTTTTTTCTTCCTTTTTCTCTGAATTTTAGTGTATTTTCTAAGCGAGTGCATAACAACAGAATGGTAAACAGCATATTAGTGTTGTGTTGTGCAGAAAAAGAAGAAAAAAAAGACAGGGCCTCATAGAGAGTAAGGGCACATAAAAGAACATTGGCACCCAAGAGCGTAGTTCATTGTAATGCTAAATAGGAATCAGGAGCGATTCTGCCTGTGTTTATCTGCCAGGCAAAAGTTATCACACCCGGTTACTTCAGCTTAGAGCCATTCATGGCGTGCATTTTTAAGTGCCACTGATCTAGCCCCACGCCAAAGGTTACACAGATCAGCAAAAACCTACTTGTAAAATGCAAATGCTGAATAAGAAATTAAAAACAAGACTGTAGCTGGTAGATAAGGCACCACTCGTCAGATCCTTGCACGTCGGACTGGAATTCCTGTCAGGAATTCGTATTATAACATGAAGGCCCTTTGTGTGTAATGCCGGGGTTGGAGGACTCTTCAGTGAATGCACAAACCTCCCACCACAATAAGCAATTTGATACACTTGTTCCAGCGGATTTTACCTACAGCAGGAACAGCAACATGCTTGTCTGCTTGGTCAAGGACAGGCAACATTTTTATACTTCATAAACAATTGGTTGTTTTGGGCAAATCGAAAATATAACAAGTGCAACAGACAAGCAGTGCATACCGTGGAGTGCAGGCGAGGCCGAGGGATATGCGGGATTATTGAGGATAGCAAAGATGTAATTGAAAATAGGAAGATCATGTTTCCGCTCAGATCTATTTCAGAAAAATCTGGACTTAATGTCTTTAAATAATGTATTTCTAATCTTCCCAAATAACAAAAAAAATGCTATTTTTTTCCAACTGCATTAGGTCAAGAGTTTGTCCTGTGTATTTGTGTATGTGAAGATGCATGCGTGAGCTGCAGAGAGATTATAGTGCATGTGTGTGTCGTTTTTTTTTATCTTTTAATCCGAGATCAAATCAGTTCATCTTAATAGATATTTGGTGAGATAATGTCTCTATCCCTTTTTATGTTGTCCAGCAAGACAAATACAGAAAATAGGAAAACCTCTTAATAATAGATGAGCATATTTGGGACAGTGTCCAGTCCAACCACAGGGGTTTGTGTCCTAATATTTCAACAACTGTGCAAACGCAAGCAAATGCTGCTAGACTCAGTGATACTCAGTTTATGGTCTACGGGCCCAATCTGGCCCCTGAGAGGGCCCCAAGTGGCCCCCCGACCATTTTCTAATTCACAATAAAAAATTTTAAAAAAGTGATTCATACTGGGAATTCTGCTTGTATTTTTCGTATACATAAGCTGCAAGAGTGCATAAACAGCACAAAACAGTCTAGTGGAGGAACCCTGCACCCCCCAACACAGGTCCCAGCATAGCAACCTGAGTATCACTGTGCTAGACCGTCACCAATCCTGATCCCCCCTCTGTATCTTTTTATTCTCACACACGTGCACCAAAATAAATAAACACCCCCACCGCCGCACAGCAGCAGCATTAACTTCATAATGTCTCTAAGAAGAATGAAAACACAGACATGAAAAGTTTTGTGGAGGCTGAGAAGAGAAACAAAGGACTGCGAGGTGTTTATAGACTTGCTTCTTTGGAGGTTGATTGAATGCTTGGAAGATAAGCTCGGCGACATTAGATATCCCAGTGGGTAGAGGATGGGAGGTTAATCTCATTCTCTGCGATGATGTATCCGAAGTGACTCTTTTTTTGCCCGTGGTATCGTTTCTGAACACTCCTTGGGTTCCAAGGGCAAGGAAAGTGTCCATCGGAGCTGGTGCATTGATTGCTTCGAGATTTGATTAAAGTCTCGGCTGTACTCCAAATGTAAGACAATAGCATCGAGATAATCTCACCTTCTCTCCTCGGGTCAGACGTAATGCGGTTTAACGATATGGCTGTGCACTCTTTCGACGTAATACCTCACCTAGGACATTTCTAGTTAGCTGTGGGCTTTTGTCGAACTGCGACGTGTCTCGGCTGCTGCTTTACGGAGCCTTGTGTGTCTGGTGTAATCACTTAAGCAGAAAGCCAAAGGTGTTGTTTGACAAATTAACATCTAAAATAGCCACTTTGATAATTAAGATCTAATATTTAGAAGAGGATGTTAAGGTAAACACTCCAGCAACCCTGCAGCGCTGGATGGGTCATCTCTTCCCAAAGGGCGACTCCTGTGACTCTTAAATAGGACACCGGTCCATCCACTGCAGCCCATGGCGAACGTCTTTATTAAGCCTCATTAGCAGCCTTCCTATACAAATTTATTCACTGCAGATTACAAAACCAGGCTCTGGGGTGGGAAACCACAGCCCGGTAAATCATTAATTGATGATCCTGCAATTCCTGCTACAGTATTTCTCCGAGCCGTATGAGAGCAAACTAACAACCTCACACGTTTTTCGCCTGGAACGTTCTCCAGAACATAAGATCTTTTTTTCCTTAATAGGGGGACTGCAGAAAGGCGTTCCTGTGTCTTTAAATGACCTTGTCTCGGTCCATTCCTCCCTAAAGCGGAACATATTTATTTTGTAGTCTCAAAGACGGAAATTACAGCTAAAGAAAGGAGGAATGCTGTGAATTAAGGGCCTTTGTCTCTCAGGGCTGAACAGAGGGTGTGTGGATTAGGCTGTCATGAACTGTGTATAGTCAGTAAGGTGGGGGGTCTGAAAGACACTGAAATAATACTTCCTCCTCCCAATAGGAAGGTAATTTCCTTGACAGGATGGGTTCTCCAAAAAGGCGTGGGTTTTCTATTTCTGGGAAAGAGATCTTATTCAGACACAGTTAAATCAGAGATCCTGCTGAGGTGAGATGGCTGTTCTTCTGCTGAATCTTTTTTTTTTTTTTAAGACTCCACAGATTTAGAGTTTTTCAGTCCATTCTGCCTGCTCAGCTCACTCCATTAACTTCTCTGATGCTCTGCTGAATCCTCCTGTAATGATGACAGTTAACCTGAAATCGCAGTGATATTAAAGAGCGGAATCGCTGCACATCAGCTGGCTACGGATGCTAATTGACTTGATTGTTATTAATTTTGACATTACGTTCCAATTAAAGATAGCAAAACATTGATTTCATTTTCTTTTCATTTTATGGTTGGAGATTAAGAGGGCATTGATCACACCTGAATGACTCGGTGTGTGTGTAGCTAATTAAAGACTGAGATTGCAATTAAGATAATGAGTCCGTCTAAGTTTTCAGATGGAGCGCACAAACAGTTTTTTAACCCTGTCAGTCAGGGACACGTGGCTTTATCCACTTGGTGTAGTGTGTAATAGCGTCTTTATTTATACTGTGGGATGAGTATGATGGACATCATATTCCCCATCGAGTATGCTATTTTGGGCCGCATTCCAATCGTTGCCGTGTTGGTATAGAAACTATGCACAAGTATTAAAGGTAACAAACTAAAGCCCTTTAATCATGATGGACATTTGATGTCAGTAGAGATCTAGTTGCAATGCTTTACACGGGGGAGTCAGTCTTTACTGTTGCATGATTGTGTTAGAGCAATTAAGTGTACATTGACACTGACCTTGTTTTTAGGTCTCAGGTAAAGTCTGGTCATATGGCACATTTTGCAAGAATTGTGTTTAAAGTGGTTAAAATTCTGGATTATTTACTCTTGTAAATTTGGGGAGTTAGACAGTAAATATGCACTCTGAGACACCTGGAAATGTAAGCCTTGGTACCTGAAGGAAGTGCAGGAAAAAAAACTGAATATATAAATGTTGCAATTTTATGGTCAGGCAAGAGTGTAGACGATTCTGCAAAACCCTGATTATGTTTGATTACCAAGTTTTTTAATGTCTAAAACCAATGTAAGAAACTTTGTTTTTTACAATATGTGCACATATAACTACAGTATCCATGAGGATAGATTAATATCGTAGTTACGGAAAATAAACTATGATTGAAGTATCATCATGGTTAGTCAACAACCTCTGTTCAACCATGCTCTCGGTCCCAAAATGTCAAATGTAGCACCTAGAGCCTACCCCTAAAATTATGCAGCCCAAGCTACCCTCTCGACTCATTTTTGGACTTCTCTGTCAATTTCAGTTTATGCTTGTTGTATCTTACACTGTACTTTTGAAATAAACGTCCATATTCACAGAAAATGTAGGTCTCTACTTTGGTTGCATATCCGTCTTTTTTTAACCAATACAATTATTATCCAAGCAGAATTAGTAAAAATCTGTACTAATGGCGAGGAAACGTCTTTATTTTGGGTACTTGTATTCATTCTCCAACTTCTATTATCAGAAATTATCTGAGGCTCAATTCTGAGGTTATTCAGTAAATAGTTTTTTGATTAATAATTAACACAGCAACTTCTGATCAACCCACTTTTTTCAGTTAAAAGATATTTCTAATATAAACTCCACTCATTCAGCATAAGGATAGTCAGTTGAACAGATACATAATGTTGTACTTGATTATCCTTATAATTTAGGTTTGGGTAGTACAACTTATTTTAGAAAAATGTAAGAGCTTACAGAGAGATTCTGGTTTGGTTTAAAATAATGCATTTGTTACATTAAATAACTTATGAAAATAGGTTAACAAGTATACATATGTCTGCCCTATGCAGACTTTTCATTCTCAATACTTCGTCATGTGGATAGATGATCAGTGGTGCCTTGTGTGTCAGTATAAGATGCTGGGAGCTCCGAACCAAGCTAATTTAACACCCTGGGAGTAAGCATAGGTCGGGTTTACCCTTTAGGCCTTGCTACATCAACAGTAGTATACATATGAGCTGGCATTAGACTTGTGTGGTACAGAATCGCCCAATCTGGTCATAATCCACTGGGTCGAGGTTTTGGGGTTGCCTCCTGTAGCTGGTTCAGTTTTAGTTGTACAAGGTGATGGATGTTGACAGCAGTTCATAGTAATGTTTGGTAGGCAAATATTAGAGCAAAGAAACAAAAAAGCTGAGCAAATAAGAGGTCCATCTGATGATTGTATTTAGCTTTTCCTCATGTTGTCTTATCTACTATGAGATGACAAATTACAGAAAACAGAGCAGACGGTTCTATCATAATGAGCTTAAGTTACAGGGATTGAATCAGATTGTGTCTTCTTGCTCCCCAGCTGCCTAATTCACTGACTTCCTGAAATGGCAACTTTCCAAGACTGAGTCGAGGTTTCTGTGATTCTGTTTGCCTTTGTGCAGTCACCTGGTTGCCTGTAATTAGGATATGTGGACCTAAATCAAGCAAAAACAGAAATGTTACAAAGAAAATAAAAGACGGACTCATTGGTGTGATTGCACCATTAAAGTCTGGCCAGATGGGAAACGACAGCACTCTTTTGATGCACTGCAAACAAAGTCACTTCTGATCCTTCCCGAGCATTTGTTTTTACATTTCTCATGTCGGCACAACCACATTTAACTGATCTAAACAGAAGGCATTTAAAATCGCATGCTGAGATTGAGAGTAGTATTGTAACCCAGAGCTTAAATCTCCGGATAATTTTAGACTTTTAAAGAAATACTTTACCCCAAAGATGACCATTTGTATATCAGTCATTCCCCCTTGTTATGTCAAATTTATGAAGAAAACTTTACTTTTTTTTGCATGCCTCCATAATGGAGGAAGAATCCAAATCCAAAAAATGGAGAAAAAGCTCACATTTGACAACGGCAAAACTTTATCATAACATTTGTCCATAACTGTATACTCCTTTGACAAAACCATCCATACACTGCTTCAACACGATGCAACACCCGACCGTTCTTCCTCTATTTCCTTTACATACTGAAATCGTCAAAGTACTCCATGTGCTCTGAGGTGAGAGTCTTTCTAATGCCTCTTGTCTTGAACTAGCTCATTAAAAACAATGCTGGTATGCATGTGTGTAATTACATATTTTGCCACGGATTTCCTCCAGATGCAAAGGCTGACCTGATTTCCTTAATGACTAAAACCTCGAGTCCATGCTGGTCCCAGAGACATTTCTGCACAGTGACGTCGCGGCGGAGTTGAAAGGGATCTGGCCTAATTAAATGAAATATCCTGATGCAATGGGGCATCCTGAGGAGTGTGCAGTGGGATGTTCGTTTGATTAGAGTGGCAGACTATTTATTATTGGATGGAGCAAGGTCTACCTTTGTGAGCACAGTCGCTGATGCACAGTTTCCCTACCTAATGCAGTTTTTATAATTTATTGTTCATTATTTATTCATTTTACTCTTACTTTTCTTTAATACTATATTCTAATACTATATATATATATCAGGCAAGAACTACAAGCAATGCTTGCAATAAAAATCTGGAATTTTTCAGTGAGTCTGTTTAACAAAGTACAGTCTTTTAGTGTTAGCCTACTTGTCGTCCACTTAGTTGATGAGCTTTTCATAGTTGATAGTTTTTAGCAGTGATACTCAACCCACTCTCCTCTCCCAAATGTGGTCCCTGATAGGGTTCCAGATGGCTCCGCAACCATATTCTAATTCCCAATAAAACCAAATCGGGTCACACTGGGAATTGTTTTTGTACCTGTAGTATACATAAGATGTCAGAGTGCAAAAAAACAGCATCAAAATAGAGCTTGTTTACCAAAGAACCCCTACATCCCCTGAAACAGGTCCTTGCCAAGATCCTAATAAACATCCTAAAATCCTAGAACTGTCCGAAATGTCCTGGAATCCTAGAAACATCCTAAAATCCTAAAAATGTGCTAAAATCCCCCAAAATATCCTAAAACCCTAGAAATGTCCTAAAATCCGGGAAATGTTCACTAAAGTCCTAGAAATGACCTCAAGTCTTGGAAATGTCCTATAAATTCTTTGTGTCCTAAAATCCTAGAAATGTCCTGAAATTCCAAAAACCTGTATGTGGTGGCTGAGACTGGCCCCTGCGCTTCTGTAATTTTGAAAACCTAGTCCTGAACCAAAGTTAGTTGAGTATCCCTGTCTTATAGCAAAGGAGATATTAGCAGCATCACTAAATAGGGTTGACATGTTTGTAATCATGTTTTAACATAGACCGAATAATGCCATTAGGGGAGATTCATGCTTCAACTGATACATCACAGTATAGCACAGAACCGTGACCAACATATGCTATAAAGATGGGGGGGGTTCATGCTTTGCCTCATTTATGCACTTATTTAATTTCAATTTTTCATTCATTATGAGAAAAAAACAACCTGATGCTGTTTCTACCCCTGGGCTTATATTCATGAGGATGCATACCTTTATGGTAACCACTTTAGTGTAATTTATGAGCCACTGCATAGCATTCACTTCACAGTGATTACTGAGATAAGGCTGAAGACTCATTTGGATTGAAAAGGGTGGAAACCAAAAGGGGGAAAAATGGTTTTTAAAAAATGGCTCTGGCGTTAGATTTTGTTAATAATTAATTTGGCTCTCCTTTTCATATATTAGCAGGAAGATGGAAATGAATTTCACAATCATTGTCCTGTGGCCATATTCAAAAATTATAAGAATTTGTTGCATTTTCTAGTCTGTGCTTAAATACAACTCGTTAGTAAAAAAAATTGGGGGGAAAATATGACAGAGCACAGCATTTGCCGTCACCGCCTTTAGTAAAATCTAACTGATCAGCCTGTGTCAGAGGTGTAAGAGTAATTAGGGTGATTTCATGGTGAAGAGATTCTGGTTGCAAACTGATTACACTTTTACTATTACTGGATTTATTAAAAATACATTCTCCCACTCATCATTAAGAATGTAGGCTGTCCAAAATCGTGTTCGTACACTTGGTGGTTTTTGTGTGGTTTCTAACTCTAAGAGGGACTCAGAAATGAAAAATACCCAAGAAGAGGACATCATATGAGAGAATTCTGTATGTGCTCTTAATTGTATGACAAAAAAATAATTCCTCATAGTCATTACATTTTCTCATATCTGGCAAAGAAAGGCCCCCACGGTATTTTCTTTTTTCTTTTCTTCATATTTTATCATGTTCCTTTTTCGCAAGCTTACAAAATGCCTCTTCAAAAAAAAGAGTAAAAATAATTATCACAGCTCTGAGGATGAAAAAAAGAAGAGGTAATTAGCACTACTGAATTAATCAGAGATAGGAAGAATTGCAATTATACATGTTCTTATTAAGTTACATTATTTTCTGGACCACCATGAAATTATTTTTCTGGTATTTCAATCCCTTGTGAGACCCATTAATAACAGTAGTGTATTCCTCTAACAGTGGTTAGTTGTGACAATCAAACTTTTGTTGCTCAGGAAGTCCAACACAAAACCTGCATTAGAAATAAATAAATAAATATGACAAAAAATGGGAGCTTTCACTTTAAAAAGGAGCAGTTTTCAGAAAGGAAACCGGACCATTCAGACCCCCGTGTATTCACCAAAACTTACACCCTTGAATGAATTAAAAAAGCTTTGTCAAGCTATGAAGGACGCTACTGAATACCACATTCATCCACAATTTCTGGGAATAATTTGGTTTCTGTTGACAAGTCAGTGTAGTTTATATTTTTGAGCAAAGAGTTTTACACTAATCAGTCAGTTCATTTGGCCAAAGATAAAGTGTCAGCAGCTTTTTGCCATCCGGTCTCATCCCTATTCATGCTTGTGTAAGATGGTATTCAAAGGAAAGGCCCTTTTATTGTCTTTTGTCTTACGAGAAATTTAATATTTGACACATTTTACACTGCTTTCCTTTGAGCACTATTTTCAAAATTAACAAAATGTTGTTATATAATGAAATATTCAGCATCATTCTGCTTCTTGATGCAGTTTAGCCTTTCAACGTTTTCACTGCGGTCCCAATCATTTAAACTACATTTCCCATCATGACTATTGCTGGACTGAGCAGTTTGTAGTTTGCAGTGCAAATGTCAAATGATGCAAATATCACTTTTCGTCAGCATTTTTATCGTGTCCGCTCAGAATATGGTGGTTTATGCTGCTTACTGTCGCCTTTGTGTAAGTTTGTGATTAACACCATTAGTGAGTTGGTTGTTACTGTTCATTTGGTCAGCTTTATTTCCTCTGAGGGACTTTTCAGTGTAGATGTAGTGAAGGTGATGTTCGTTGATGCTGCTTGACCCCTGCCTGAAATGACACAATATTCCAACCAGTTCTCATTCCGAATTCATCAAATAGCGGCGCTCTGTCTGTGCGTTTGGTGTACGAGTGTGACGCCAAAAGCCGACATCTGGGTCCACATGCAACACGCACGGACACATGAGATGGCAACACAGTCAGACAGAACCAGTGGTGTTGTTATCATACACTGGCGGAGAGCAGGATGGCAGCAGGCATGTCTACATGCAACGCGCACGGGTGGCGTCACTTGACAATGTGGCCAGATGAAACCGATCGCATTCACATGAAACGCTGAAGGACAGCGTCAGGTGATTTTGAGGTGAGCATGAGTATGCTCACAGGGTGGACAGGAGGGGAGTGGATGTGTCCCACAAACAAACGACTTTTGTGCTGGAGGAAACTGATAAGCGGCACTTGTGATGAGTTGGTAGTGAGAGCATGTTAGATAATCATATGATTTCTTTAAAAGCAGTGATTTAGAAATGGCAGAGTAATTGTTTTCGTGATGACGACAGTATGCTGTTATGCAGATTTGAGCACATTCTGAATGCCTTGCAGACCAATCAGTTCGATCAGGACTACTTGTTGTATAATTGTGCATCAAAGGAGTCCACTGATTTCAGTGATTCCACTGATATGACTTGAACTTTCCAAGAAAATTTGGATGGCTTTTTTGAACCGCCTTCCTTGATTTCATGACAATTTTTACCTTTACAGCTTGATATTTTGTTTTTAAAGGTCACTAGATGTTCGTATTGTATAATATTTGTTAAAAGACGTACACCCATGTATCACCCCCTGTTCTGTAGCTACAGAAACATGATTGTCTTTGTTTAAGGCGTAAAGTTACAAATCTGTTTACAACTTTGAACCATGAACTGTGATGACCTCGTCCTGATATGTGCATCAGTTATGTACACATTGCTCAGCATGGGCCCAACCACACCACGGATCTCCCACTCAGCTCTTATGTCTATAATTAGTTTCATAGTGAGAGGAAATTCATTTTCACATGCCTAGCAGCCTCCAACTGGCAGGCACTGCCAATGGATATGGATGGACCTTATTCAGCTAATTACCCCAAAGCAAATTTGCCTTTTTCTACTTTAGCAATAATAAAAGTTGTACCTTTAATAAAAATCCAGTTAATTCCCTTTTTAGTAATCTTTGCGCCTGTATGGAATACATAAATTAAGTTACAAAATGAGTCTTATGTGAGAGTAGAATGATGATGATTTAATCGTGAGCAGCAACTCAAACATCTCTCAGTAGAAGTGAGTCAGTTCCTCAAAAGCCCTTTGAGCAATTTGGGAGTGCTGGTCATGTTGTGTAGATTAATTTAGTGTTATCAAGCTGTGCAGACCACATGCCAGGTCGTTGCCCCTGTCTCCTCTGAAAGCTGCACTTTCCATTTGAGTTCTGCTATAAAACAGCAGTCATTTGGACCTGACGTTATATGAAGTAGATTCTGAAATATATCAGAGTTTCATTCCTAAAGACTACATGTCCATTGTGTAAAATGAACAAAAGAATAATTGCACAGTTTTTCATGCAAATGACTTGAGCAGTTTAATTGCTACAAGAAAAGCCTGCATTGCGTTATTTGAGCTATCAATGTCGATGCAGTGAATTTCAGGGGGAGGGTCGGCAAATCCCTTTTAGCAAAATGACCAAAATGCTTCTGCAGTGTTAACGTGTCATTCCCCTCCTTCCCCCCCAAGGTCACTAACAGGCTGTTCTGGGTCTCGGTCCAGACCCTGACTCCATCCTACCACACTAATAACCGATATATTATTGAGTTTTATTACATTTGGATGGAGTGTTTCTGTAATAACCCTCTAAACCCTGAACAAAGTGTTTGGATTTTTGACATAGGAGGAAGGCAACAAGCTCCTTAACAAGACATGGCCCAAAAGCTACCAAAAAACTTACAAAAATTACCTAAGCATAAGCCATAAAAAAAGAAAATTACCCAGAAAAAAAAGTTCTGGAAAATGTATTTATTTTAAATATTTTACTATATGTTTTTCTGTAACATAATTTTCCATATGAAATAATTATAGTTATAAATATAGTTTTCTTGCCATTCTTCCCTAATTTTTTTTCTATTATTTTTTATAACCTTCTTGCTTTTTCAAAATAAATTTTAAGGTAAGACTTGTCAATTGTGGGACTTTTTTTTGGCCAAGTTCTTTCTTGCCTTTTTTGCCCATGTTTTCAAAAAAAGCCAAAAAAGTAAACCGTCACCTTCAACCTTTTTAACTTTGACAAGGTTCGTAATCCTAAAAAGAAATAACGTGGGGATTTGAAAACTCTCAAAAGTGTAGCTTAATTAACTTAATTAAATCGAAAAGAGAAGATTTTAGCGTGACTGAAGTTATTAAAGTATGGAGCAAATATGCAAAAATGAAGCCCTTTCTCATTGTGACGTTGTCAAATATTGCAGCTTTTGCTGTGATTTTGGAGTTTTGTTTTGTTTGGGGTTTTTAACCATCGGTGCCTTTGTTGCATAATTGTAATCATGTGGTTTCGTTGACATCCTGGCATTGGTTGCCATGTGCTTATGTTGTGTAAACATAACTACGTAATCCCTCTCCTGCTTTTGTTGACATGCAGGTGTCAATAGCAGCATGCAGAAAATGTCAACAGCCGACGGAGAAGGATACCTAGAGCGTAATATTTTGGAAGTCCTATGACAAGGCGGCAATATGTGATGACTTGGGATGAAAATGTGTTGAAAAAAGCATGTTTGTGTTTTTTTAACCGGAGTGGTTGCAGTGCAGGGTTGCAAGGGAATCAAGCCAATCCTGGATCTCATTGTTTGTTTTGCAGCCTATCACAGCGCTTACATCAACCCTGTAAACACACAAGCAGCCATTAATGCTTCTTCATACCTACGAATGTAGTTCTGAGTCACATCCACAACATGCAAACTCCACACAGAAATAATCAATATCTTAAGTAGTGTCACATAACGATGTAGTATTTATTTTTTACCCCACTGAATTCACCCAATTAATGAGTCAACCACTTCCCAAACCGTGGCGCCTTTGCAACTGTCACATCCGCACCATTAAACATAAACATGAAAGCTTCTTTCTGTTCAAATCAAAACCCTTTTAACACATTCTTGTGTCACGTCATTTCTGTCTATTCATGTGTTTTATCAGCGACGTGTCTGTAAACACAACCTCTAATCACCTTCATTGAGCATATGCACTTTGTTTCTTGTGAAGTCCTTACAGACACGCAGTTGGGATTCAGGGCTACACTATATAAATAAATGTGGAGGCGACTTTGATCTATAATGCAGTGTCATTTCTTACAGGGACTGCTGATGAGATCTTCAGCTTCATTCGGCTGAGCTCTGGAAATTATTTTTTTGTCTGGGGAAAAGGAAAATAGTTAATAAAGCCCGGGAGTAAGTCATCACTGAAGTTCTCTGTGGTGCATGATAATGCAATGTAGCCACTCGAGTCCCTGTAATTTTGCTAATTTTTGCTGTAAGTGGAGATGTGTATTCAACTGCAGGGATTAGGTACAGTCTAATATATAATTAAAAAGAATGTAGATATATGGTTGCAGTCCCACTTTAGCTACGTATTAAATTTAGGAACAATTTTCCCATGAAAGGATACTACACAAGCCTGCGATCATTTAGGACTTTTTGAATAAAACATGTTTTATTTATAAAATAAAATACTTTTAAAAAGTAAATATCATGTCCGCTTACATTGGAACTATCAGGGCACTTTAAGTGGCTATCATTTGAGAAAATCTGAGAAGTAAACATTATTTTGGTGACGTTTGAGGACTTTGGAAGCTAAAAGCATCCAACAAAACATAGTGTGAAATATATTCACCCCTGTTTGATTGCTTCAAGGACACTTTACTACAAACCATTAACTGACGGTTGATGGCCAGACACCTAGACCACTGTTTGAGACAAATAAACAAAAAACAGTTGTTCATAGAGAATCTTTGGTACGTTTCCAGTGGCTTTTCAGCCACCAAACATGAGTGTTTTTTAGCAACCCGTCACTGTGTTTCCACCACGGATAGTAACACAAAAAGTTGTTTTTTAACAGATATTGTTTCCTGCAAGGACAATGCCATCAAATTATTTTCAAACTGTGAGATTAAAGTGTTTCCAGCCAGATTAGTGCCTTGAAAAGTGTTTTTCTTTTTTTTATTTATTTATTTATTTATTTATTTTTTTACACCATTTCCAGCTGTGATAATGCCACAATTACTGGTTGTTTATTTTTAATTAGGGCCATGAGTGCTAGCTGTTTTTTTTACCAAAACTTTACTGCATTTACAGCCAGGATAATGCCAATAACTGTGTTTTATAAAAATTTCTTTTCTAAAGACGTCTGTGTTATAATCTGGGATAGTTCCCTGAAAATTGTTGAGGAGTTTTTAACGAGATATTGCTCCATTTTCTGTCAGGATAGTGCAAAAAAAAAAAAGCAATTCTGTTTCCAGTTGGAATAGTGCAAAGAAAAGTGTTTGTTTTTTACTAAGACTCAGCTGCATTTACAGCTGGCATAGTAGCGTGAAAACTTAGTATTTTTTATTTTTGTGCCTAAGCCTAACAACACGTTAACAACAACGTCATGGGAGATTAAAGAAACAAAACATTTTAATGTATTCCCCACAGATATAATATCACAACGTAACGTATCCATGGTTTGCAGAGATGTAAGCTGTCAACATTAGTTTGGGCGACTGGGTCGACCAAAACACATAAAGCTACTGTATAAGTTTAATGAGCCTCTTTCCTCATGGCTGCACGGTGGCACCTGATGGCAGACAGCAGGCTTGGTCTGCTCCTCTGTTGCTAAGACTCATGGGGTATTGTTGTTGAATGCTGACAAAATAACGGCTGTTTTAGCATAGCTGATATGCTCACATCTTACTGTCCTGTCCAGTAGCAGATGCTCATTCACCATTTATTGGCTGAAAACTCCTGCTTTATGGGTTTTTGAAAGACGTGGAGGAAAAAAAAAAACATCTCTTTGATAAAATAAATTGTGTGACCAAGGCCAGTGAAACAGATTTTAGCGTAACAAGGAGATGCAACTTCAGCTTTCTCAAAAATGTTAGCTTTGAAGCTGAATGTAAGCGTGCAAGGACAGTTTTTTTCATACACGTGGCAGTGACACTGAAAACCTTAAAGTTGAAATAACCGAGTCATGTTTATCCACATTAAATGACCAAATAACTATTACCTTTAGATCAGATGTGGTGTGCTAGAAGAAGAATAAAAAGGATGAGGATGTGTGCTTTTACAGATAAAAGCTTTAGGCCATTACATCACATTATGACAATATGATAATCATGTTTTAAGTCTGAGCAAATCAGCTTGATTTCTTAGGAGCAATTTTACAAGAAATGACCCAAAAATTATCAACACATGAGTAAAAAGTTGCAAGAAAATTACTTGAAAATTAACCAAAAAAGCTAAAATAAAAAAAATTAAAAAGACAAGAAATTAAAAAAGGTGCTAAAAAACCAAACTATATTATGTAACATATTTTGAATATATAATTCTAAAAATCATAAATATAATTTATGGATTTTGTTTCTCTTTTTTTGGACAGTTTTCTGATGTTTTTTCTCTCTCTCCTTTTTTACAATTAATTTGAAAGTTTTTGTCTTGTCACCTTTTACTAATTTCTTGCAATTTGCTTGTGTTTTTTTCATTTTTGAACAACTCAAAGTTTTAAATGCTTGTGGCAAGTAATTGAATGGAGCCCAAGAAAAGTTTCAAAGAGTTAAGAGGGAGGAGCGAAAGAGTGAGGTGGAGATACAGACAAGCAAATATGCATAATTTGGGTGTTGAGACGCTAAGCGAATGAGTTGTTCACAGGATGTCCATTATGGCTGCGAAGGCTGTGTTAAGTCACCTGAAAGCCCTCTGTAACGCGGTGGCAGCTGTAAAGTTGTGGCAGCTGTGGCTGTCACTCTATGGATGGATTAATGTCTAGTAATCATACTTAATTATTATCCCCACCTGCTAGTGGACCGCCTGAGACTGTGGGACCTTGTAAAACGCAGAGCTGAGAGCCAAGCAAGTATCTCTGGGGAACCGGTTGAATGTCACCAGGCAAGCGTGCCCAGCCAAGGAACATTCAAGGCTGTCAGGTTGGCCCAGTGCTTTTGGAGACCATATAAAAACGAAAAGGTCACCCGTTCAGTGCCAGCAGCTGCCAATATGCCCATCTCCGCTGGTGTGTCCTGCTCAAGTGTCCTTCAGTGTGTTAGTTTTTCCAAAAGATTTATTTTTTTGTCATTTTTCAAGAGTCGGCTAAGCAAAAGGAGCAAAGAAACAGACAAAAACAAGCAAATATCGTTTCTGTTGTTGAGGGCAAGAGGAGTTGTCTCGCAGTATGTGTCACTCAAGCTTTGTTTACATCCCAATTGGTGTTGCTCTCCCTCCCACTGTTTTTCATTTTCTACAGTTTATAGTTCACAAAAACAAAATTTATAGTAATCTGGAACAAAATGAAACCCAAAATGTTTTGCTCTCAGAATAAGTGTCTGCATATGTGAGTATTATGGTGATGATGACCCGAGGAAGTTATTTTTCCAAAGCTCCTCATGCACTCAAGATCTTGACTTAACTTTAATGTAGGTGTTGATTGAAACTAATTATTTTCGAATGAGCATAATTGTATTAATGTCAGTAAGTAAGTCAAGGCAAACCATTTTACCAAGGTGAGAAAAATTATTAATTTGAAGTGTTATAGTCTTTCTCTTAAACCCTTTGAAACCTAGATCAATATCAGTTTCCTTGTGTTGCATTCAGATGCCTTTCAAAAGTATTTAAAGTTCTAAAACATACTTCCTTCCTTCCTTTCAGAAATATGTGGTAAACTAGAGAAAAATAAAATTGGACTACAGAAAAATACATAATTATAGTAATTATTTATATTTTTCATTTTAGGGCTTTTTTAAAGATAATTTTCATTTTTTGTTCTTCTTTTTTGCTTAATTTCTTGCTAATTAAATTTTTAATTTTTGTGGTAAAACCTTACTCATTGCCTTCCGTCCATGTTTTTGAAAGAAATAAAAAATATTTATATCCAAAAGAAATGCAGCCTTTTAATATACAAATTTCCGTGCTTGGTTAATAAAGAACTTCAAGCTCAGTTTCCCAACTGAGTTCACTGGAAATAGAAATAGGGTTTTAGCCACCGACTCTAAGGATAACAGTCAATCTACCACTCTTGAGCTTGAATCACTGTATTATGTGGCCATGTTGGGGACCGCGTCACCAACTGTGCACACAACAATGTGCAATCAGTCATGGTCTAACCACATTTACTTTTAACAGAATAGTTCAACACTTTGGGAAATATGCTTATCTACCCTCTTGCTGAGAGTAGATTTGTAGACCGATACGACTCTCATGTCTGCACAGCTTTGAAGCAGCAGGTTGTTAGCTTAGCTTTGTATGTTAAAAACAGGAAAAACAGGAAGCCCGGCTATCTCAGAAGGTAACACCGCAAGTTGTTGTTTATCTTTGTATTTTTAACCAATAAAAGAAGTGGGACAAAACTGGTAATTAGTGAGCTTTACAGATGCTGGTAGGTGGGTTTTGTTACCTTTGGGGTGTGCCAGCTGTTTCCAATTTTTCCTTTTTGTTAAGCTAAAATAGCTGTCTTTGTAATTTCATGTTAAGGCAATTATCCAAAATGCCAAAACCTTGCTCAGTACCTTCAAAAAGTTACCAACAACAGTGACATTGTGGAAATGGAGTCTAGAAACTCTTAAAGGGGACTTTTTCTTATTTTCTGTAATACATATATATATATATATATATATATATATATATATATATATATATATATATAATGCAACAATGTTGGACATTCATATTAGAAGTTTCAAACAGTTATAAATATGTCCTTTCCAATGTTTCTTTTTGTTATTTTTTCACTTTTGAGCCAAACTGATATCAACAATAGATTTATTTTTATAGTCAACTGCTCCAAGCTCGCTACTGCAATTGTTTACGTGATGTAATGTTGTTTACGTCGGGATGCAAATACACTGCTATAAGTCGCTACATGCTAACATCAGGGAAACATGTAATCTTGGTTACTGATGTTGTTAATTTCTCCCAAATTTTGGATGGCATCCCACCTGGAACATGTCCAGTTGTGTTATAAAGCTTATCTGTGATTTTTAACTGGAGGAAGTACTGCTTTATACAGTTTTTCCAGGGCTGTAAGTGCATGTAGCTACATGTAGCTATATGGTAATGTGTGGGAAACGTAATCTTGGTTGTTGATGTTATTAATGTCTCCCTGATTTCAAATCACAGTCCAACTGAAACGAGTGGTTGTTTTTTATAAGCTTTTATTGGTACGTTTTAATGGTATAAAGCACCAATGTTCACAGTCATTCCTGGCTGTAAGTGTACTGCTACATGTAGCTACATGCTAACGGCTTTTTCTGGAGGGGGCTTAAAGAGATAGGCTTTAAAACAAAGTCTTTCAGAGAGTGAGTGAATACAGGTTTTTTTTTAATTAAAGCATGTAAGTTTGTTCTGTTAGTAACCCAAAATACAGGTATGAACCTGAAAATGAGCACAATAGTTGCACATTTACATTTGTCTTCCACAGCCAACCTTCTTAAATACAAATAAACACTATGGCCTTGTATAGAAAACTCATATGGTATAACTTTTTAACATCTGAATAACTACATATACATTGAATGAACAACAATAGTGTTGTAGTGTAGTGTGTTTTTTGTTTTGTTTTTTTTTTGTTTTGTTTTGTTTTTCATATGTGAACTTGTGCAGACCGGAGTCTTAACCCCGGTAGAGTTTATGTCACGCTCCCGTCTCTGAAACGACCTGGGGGCAGACTCAGGATCTCAAATGTGATAGAAGCAACATAATTAACTTCACAGCACATATAATGATTCTAGACTTTTTTTGCAAATGCAGGAAAAAGGTAATTTCGCACCTGTTTCTAGTGATCAAAGGTATACGAGCTTTTGTCTGCTTTCCTGTGAATCTACGTGATATCTCATCATACGCTGTTTTGTTTGTATTTTACAGTAACTTAATTGCTGCCTGTGGAAACAGATGTCTCCACACCTTTCATTATGAGAGGGTAGGCTGTGAGATCCAACAATCCTGCTCCACAGGCAACCACAACAGCACGTGCATTTCAATATACACAAGACAGAGGGAGCGGTTTTTATTAGATAAGCAACCAAAGAGTGGAAAATAAAGCATCTTCATTTAGTTTTCAGCTTGGTCAACAACTGAAGAGTGTGGAGCTTAATAAGAACTTGTTCTTTTTGTTTTTCCAAAGTGTGCATTGCTTTATATATGCACTGTGGGATATGAGGAGTCTCTGAGAAAGGTCTTTTTTTTTATATACGGATGCTGAGTGTGCTGTATAAGGGAGCGGCGTAATTATGTTAGAAAGCATCTCTTTGAAAAAGGCTAAAAAAGACATGTTTGTTGGATGCATTTTCAAAAAGACAATGTTGTTTTGTGTAGCACTGAGTTTATAGTTGTGGACAGAATACGTTCTTGAGTGATAGTGAAAAAATAGGACATGGACTTTTCCTAACACCATTTAGAGAGAGGTAATGAAGCGCGTCCAAGGTTACGTCTTTGTGTATCACTTCAGTACTTTGTAGCACAATACAGCGCTTATTGCTGTGCGATATCAAAATAAACACAACAGCTTATTTGAAATGCAATGAAATAATAAAAATCACCTTTCCTCCCTTGTTTACTTCCAGTGTGAATTAGATTTTAATGAAGAGCAGTTTCTACTTGGGGAGAGCAAAACAAATGATTGATATCAGTCTGAGCAAATCTGTATTCCCCACTTTGCAGCTGAATTTACTTTTGACTAAGTGTCTCTTGGAGGATTCTTTCACCAATCAGTTTGGCTGATGGTGAGCTAAGCCAACGGTTTCTGCTGTTATTCTATTATTTTCACCTAATTAGTCCTTGCTCGCAAGCCCTGGCAATTCATTAAAACAATGGAACAAATGAGAGGAAAAAGTAAAAGCAAAAACCAAAGTGGTGTCAGATATGTGATTTGCCTGCTCAAAACTTTGCAGCTGTGCGCAGATAAAGTCAAATCCTCTCACAGTCGGTCAGAATACAGCGACATGCCAAGTAATGTGTGAAAGCATATTAACATTGGCAGCTTGGCTGTCTAATTTACCTCAGGTCATTAAGAAAGTTTCATCTCATTTTATTCCCACTGGCCTCACCACTGCTAAGCCTCGTGCTCCCCAGTTACTGCTGGTGTTTTTACTTCAGCATGGCACTTTCACTTTTCAGCTATTTAGTTCACAGAAGAGCCTTTCACTTACCCACAGTGATAGGAAACATTTGGGCACCTGGACCAAAATCCATTTATTCACAATTTGAATTAACAATTACAGCTGCTCATTGAGTGGTTTCATATATTCTATTATGACTTGTTTATACTGAAAACTACACAGTTGAAGAATTAAAACCAGTGGACATTTATTAACGGGTTACAAACACTTATAATGGCATTATTGGCAAATAAAAAGGATGATGATGAACAGTCAAGGTTTTTATGGAAGTTAAGCCCCTTTCACAGATGCACTGCAAACTGCAAATTGCAAAATATTATCACTTGCATAATACGCATTTGCACCTTCAATTGCAATAAATGATGGCGAGTGCGGTGGCTGCCATAGAAATATAGCTGCGTATGTTTTGAACATCCATCTGAGCTTATTGGAGCGTTATCACGTTCGGAAAAGTCACATAACATTTCATGCAGTGATCTCACAATCGTGTTTCATCAACATTTCGAAAATATAACTTAAGTTTTGCACAAATCTGTAACAGATTTACACCTGATGATAATACCTTAGTGAAATTTAGTCCTTGCTTATTGACTTTGTTGGTAAATAATGCATTACCCATTAAAAAGACCATTAGTTATTACTTATGACCCCTACATAACGGCTTCTGTTCTAGAAAGTGGTACCAATCTCTTGAGAAACTGCACCTGCCTTCAGTGAATTGGTGCAGTCACCGCTGAAAGAAGATGAAAGATTAAAACGTCGGCTCACGTACAGTTTGTTACGAGTGCTCATATGTTTGTATTCTTCTCTGTATCTATTATTTACTCACAACAGACAGATCTTTATTATGATGGGACACATTCTGATGCTGCAGGCAATTGGTACACTGTAAATAAAGGACTGTGGAGTGGTGGCTGGGTTATTCTTATCCCCCGAGTGAATGAACCATTCTTGCACTTATCTGAAAATGTATAAACACTTTCTAAACCTTTGTTATTCTTGCTGCACTGTATTACCCTGACTTTTACAGCACTTATTCTGCATAATACATTTTGTGGGTCATCGTTGTCGATTCCTGATTAAATACGTTTCCCTCCTTTGCATAATGCTGCTAGCACATATTCCCCCCTCCATTGCTGGTTTACTGTCAAAACAAGTCATCTGGGTTACCCCTTTATCAGCTCCCCACTCAGCACTGCTACAGATAAATCCCTCTTACTCCTTCACCATGCTGCTTATCACTTACTGTGCCATGATGTGGTCACAGCAAATACAGCAAAAAGAAGATGAATCTGCTTGTCTGCGGAAGTCACTGCTGCAGATATGCCTGAATTTTAAATTTACCTCTGAAGTAAGCTTATTTAAGCCTACTAGCAATTAAAGTTGCCAAAGTGGATAGTTGCCATTTTTCACTCTTAACAGATTTTTGAGTTTAATGATGAGGCGAGGAAAAAAGATTGACTGGGAGAAAATTTCTAGTGACAAGACATTGGCAGCTTCCACAAGATTCATTCTGACATGATAGCAAAAGGATATAATCTTGATTTAAAAGAGCTTATCCTGTTTGCTTCAACCATGTTTAATTGGCATGCGTGCAGACTAAACTCTGACTCGTAGCTGTGGAATTTTTTGACCAAAAGTGACTCTTTGGAGCAATGTTTTCATACGTAGGCTTTTATATAGTAGTATTATGGCCATAACTTTTTATGAGCTAATGTTTTTGGCAATGCTTGTGGAGACCAGATGTCAGAGTAAATGTTGGTTTTGTACATTTCTACACACATTATCATGGAGCAGATATGTTAAAACTTTACGTTTCTTTACATTTCACCCGCACTGGTTAAATTGGTTATATTTAGGCACAAATCCACTCGGTTATGGTAAAGATGATGATGAATTGCAAAAACAACCAGTTTTGGTGGCACAATCATAAAACCACAGATGTTTTGCTAAACCTGATTTAGAAGCACAATTGCCTCTGGAAATGTGGTCGATGCAAGCAGTTTGTTGTTTCTTGGTCTTGAACTTAGGTTTACAGTTTAAGAAAGTCACCTTAATAACATGCAATAAGAGCCACATTTGCAGAAATGCTCTCCTGGTGGCAGTGTCGGTCAGTTGGCCCACCACCCTTGGTGACCCTCTTGATTTTCCTCTGACCAAGATGTCGACATTTTTCCAGACTCCTCCCAGAATTAACTGAATCAATTTTGGTGATCTTTGACTTTTCATCTAGATTCAATAGTTGTTTTTTTTTGTCAGTTTTTGTCAAAAAAAAAATGTAAAAAATGTACAGACATTTATGGTCTCCAGAGGTTGAAGCCATGGACTGCCATGAACACATTGAAAGTATCCCTAAAAATGAACTGTGTAACGGTGATCTCTGAGTTTTCATAATCACATCAAATTTTCAATCAGTCCAATAGGTCTTCAGGTTTAAACGGCTAATATGATAAATATTATTCTTATTCTTATTCTTATTATCATTATTATTATATATGTCAAACCGTAGACTATAACCTAGACCTTTCTCAAATAAAGACCCCTCATCTGTTCCTAAACAATTCATTTTGCCAGTGAAATAAGACAAAATCTGAAAACCACAGACTGATATTAACAGTTCAGCTTTCAAACCTTTAACAATGGCTTTGGGAATATTTGTGAAGTGGTGGGTGGAGGAGTTCTTTGCTGGAAAGCATTAAATGCAAACAATGAAATCTTCACAGGGTGCTTTTAAAGTCAATCCCCCCAAATTAAACAAATCTTACCTGGGGTATATTTGTAATTAATTAATTTCTCTAAGTGGTAGCTGTACTGTTGCATGTAATGTACTCCTTCAATATTGGGATTGCATTAAACAGACAGCAATATACTGTACCTCTAAGGAGCTGCTTTACATAATACAGCTGTAATTGACAGATTTAATTTGTCTTAAAAGTCCTTTGACCTCCTCAAAGGTTCCAGGATGTGAAAACTTTTGTCTTGACCTACTTACCATTTTGCACCGAACCCACCAGAGCAACTTTACTTCCATCTCCTGTATCTCTCTGGCGGAAATTTGAATTGAAATTGCCTTTTCTGCGCCTGAAAACTGCATCTAACATGCTTCAGAGACTTTATTTTTCATTTGTATGAGCTATCTAACCTTGTGACAATCATGTTGCCACCCATGTGTATAATAGTTGTTTGGACATCATTTCAGGAAATGGAAGTTAACATACCCGAGCATGTATCTGTATTGCTGATACAAGGTCAGACTTGTCAAAAATCTATACATATATCAGCGTTGCGGCATATCTGCAGGTTGGAAGCCTCAAAGAAAAATGAAATAATCATACAGTTTGAGTGCTGCATATAATGTGATACATCTTCCTATATGACATCTTTAAAGGAAAATAATGTTTTATGAAGCTTTGCCGTTACATGCAGGAGCGTAAAGTGCCCTTTAAATGGTTTCATTATTTTGTGGACAGTGTCATGACGGCTGATGTGTATGGTTGAAACTAGCTTTGCTTGGGGGAGACTTTTGCAATTATTTTTAGGATTTTGAAAGATTTCTTGAATTTTAGGTTGTTTCTTGGATTTTAGGTCATTTTTTTGGATTATAACATGTGGCCATTTCTATGATTTTAAGACACTGAAGGGATTTTAGGACGTTTCTAAGATTTCAGGACCTTTCTTGGATTTTAGTACATTTCTAGGGTTTTACAACATTTCTAGGGTGTTAGGACATATCTCTGCTTTCTGGTCGTTTCTAGGATTTTAGGACATTAGTAGCTTAACAAGGACCTCTGTGGGGGATGCGGGGGATCCTTCTGGCACTTTTTTGATAAACAAGCTGACACCTTATGTATAGCAAAAGAAGTGTGAATCACTTTATTTTTTATTGTGAATTAGAAAGTGGTTGAGGGTGCAACCTGGCAACCCATCAGTGGCCAAATTTGGCCCGCTGACTGTAATTTGAGTGTCACTGCTTTTAAGAGGTTTCATTATTTTGTAGACAGCATCATGCCAAATAATGCGTATGGGCTGTGTGTGTCCTTAACAGAGCACTACAATATGTTTGGATGATTTGAGGGCACGAGGCATAAGCGTGTGTTATAAATTTAGCCAGTGTCTTGGCCTTCCCTCTCCTCCCCGTCCCCCTGTCGACCAAGGCCAGGTCCCCACTGATGGAGAGAGAGGGGTCAACTCTGGCAGCAGGAACAAAGTGGACTTGACAAGTGTGAAAGATTTAGTGCTGGGCATTTAGAGTGATCATCTTTTCCCCTTTGTCAGCAGGTAGAGAAATTTCTCTGCCCTTACTGTGTCCTTGATTCAGGTTTGATGGCACAGGGGGAAATCCTGTCTCGGTGCATGTCTCCCCTCTGCTGTGATGTGGAGGCCGGTCGGGTACATCGCCCTGTTAATGACTGTTATTGCTCAATGTGGGATGATTATTATTACCTCAAAGCTTCAGTTCTGACTTCTGCTCGAACTGCATTTTACTGATTCATATATAAGCGTAACAGGAAGTATTCCAGCTCCATAGGGATGCTTAGACTTTAATCTGCAGATGGTTATCAATCTAAAAACTATTTCCCCTCTTCTTGAAAGGAATTACCATGCTTTTGTTGACAAGTTATATCTCAACCCTTTTATTCTTATTTCATTTTTTCACCCTCCACAACTCCCCTCTGTATTATATGGCTTAATTTTCCTGAAGAGCAGCAAATGTTACAGTTCAGTGGAATTTTGAGGCCTCTTAAATCCCACAGACTGCGCCTCATAGATTTCAGTAAACTATGAAATTAAATATGGAACCTCCTGTGTGAATTGGATTTAAATATCCCTATTACTCCGGCAAATGAATAAAAAAAAAGAAAGAAAAGAAAAAAGTAAGATTAACTTTTAAATGATGGTGAGAATCCTCCAGTGCTACTGCTTCATAATTAGGTCATTAGTGCAAGTATGATGCTTCATAATCCTTCCCAGCGGCAAGCATGATACCGCAGATCCATATCACCCCGTTATCAACACTCTGGAGATGCAACTATTGCTTTTCTTCGGGATCTCTCCTGGACAGTGAGAACAAACAATAATAAGCCATAAATCCACCTCAGTTACGTGCCAAGTGCCTTGATGTGATGGATTTAGATGAGGCAAGTTCAGGTGAATGTTGAGCAGTTTTTACGGTGGGTGCTGCTTGGCTGATCCCGACAGAGCCCTGTGGCTTTATTGTTCCACCCAATTACCATTTAAATTTCCCCCTACTTTTTCAGATGTACTTTTTTCATTTTTTATTCTGTGAAGTTTAAACATTTAAAATATAGACACTGCATTATGTTTTTTGAGCTTTTTCTAACAAAGTGGATGCATAAGCATACATTTAATTCTGCCCAGTCTTTCTACCTGTGACATTCATTCATTCAGTCTCCACTGGGCTTTTCTTATTGACCTATCAGTCACCTATTAGTCACTTTGACACAGAAACAGACAGGGGAGGATTATGAGACAATGGACCCTGCATGTCTCTTTGTATTCGCTATGCATCTTTTCGTGTTTTTAAGTATCCTTGTGGTCATTTGTATTATATGGTGGTTGTTCTGTTTGTCTGAGGTAATTCTGTGTAATTTTTTTTTGACAATTTAAGTCCTATTGTAGTCTTTTTGTGTCTCCACATAGTTGTCTTTTTATAGTGGTTATGTCTTAACATTTTTTCTCTCTTTATGGTTGTTTTGCCCATTTTTGTAGTAATTTTGCATCTCTTTGCAGTTCCTTTGCATCTCTTTCGGGTCTTTTGTGTCTTTGTGGTCATTTGACATTTTGCAACTTTGCCCCCTGGACTTGTGCCTGGTTGGCCTGTTTAGTAATCCGTCAGTGGGAAAAAAGAGTTCAGGCTGGAAACTACTGAATTTGCCCCTTGAACTTAACTATAAGTTTTCATTTATCATTAGAGACACTTGAACTGTTACAGGCTTGAACACACTGCCTTTGTGAACTTCCATTCAACAGAGATGTAAAACTTAAAATTTGCCAACAAAACAGCAACTGCAACAAACTCACATCTGGAATCACAACTACTGATTGCTCTTCTGAGTGTCTCTAGCAGCACCAGATTTCTTTTGCTTTGTCAGACTCGAGGTTCTTGCTGCAGGTGTCCTTATGGCTCCAGCTATTTCTTTGATGGATTTGATTTGATTTAACACATTTGCCTCAACATGTCGTAGGAGGCGTGCTTACTGGAACAACAACAAAACCATCATGTGATTCACACGCACTCGTGGAACCAAAGCAATTTGGAACAAAACTGTGACAGAAGGACATTTTCATATTTAACTCCTCTGTCTCTTTTGTGAGTGTTGCAAGGCAGATGGAAAACTTTGAAATCCATCGAGAGAGGGAAAAAATAAAATTAGTACCAAAAACAAAAAAACTGTCCTGTACAATATAAAATACATTTTCAGCTTGATAAAAACCATATTCATGGAGCCCAATGGTCAAAACGCTGCTTGCAGTAAATCAATAGCTCGAAAAGTGCTCTGGAGGCTTAGGTTTTGAATTCCCTGACTAGACCCCTTACCATGAGTCTGACATAACGCATTGTCACTTCTCTCTCTCTACACACATTGCATACTTTTTTTAAGCAGAAGGCCTTGGTGGCCTCATTGAGTGTGCTTGTCCAAACTTTGGCATACCAAGGTTCATCACAGCACTCAAGGTTGTATTATGCTATAACAAAAGCATTGTAGGGTTTATGCAACCACTTGGTCTCTGAACCACACAAACAGCTCCTATGTGCACCTCCTCATAGCCCATCAGACGCAAATGCACAAATGAAGGACAGTCCAACAGTCCAACCTCTCCCTCCATCCCTCTTCATCTGGAGGTTAAAATGCATGTTGCCATCCTTCACCTCATGTCCTTTCTTGCCAGCATTCAGCAGAGGTGCACCTATAGAGCACATGGCATATCCTCTTAGATAAAATGAAAGCCAGCAGCAAGGCTGTCTTATGAACAATGACCTTTGAATTAGCCTCAAGAAGCAAAGATTTCCTCTTGGCCTCTTCCAGGGGGAGGCTCCGAGACAGGATGGCCTCCAAACACATCATGATTGCAGTTTGCTGCTGACGCATATGCTCAATAGAAAGTGCCATTGACTATGTTATGAAAACAAGCCATGGTGGGTAAATAATGCTGGTATACACGCTTGGGCAGTATTTTATATTTCAGACCTTCCTCTCTCCCTGAAATGACACCAGGATTTATGGTATATAATAGTATAAGTGTCAATTGTTCTTACTAAACAGAGAAATACAATTTAACACCTTTTTAATTCAACTTTCTCTTGGTCATGTAAGACTGACGAGGCTTAATTGCATCACTAATTCATCATAAAATACACTTTGTTCAACCTGTCTTGTTTACTCTTGCTAGTAATCTAATTAGTGAGTCCACTGTTCAAACAATCACAAGCTCTGTTTTGGTTTAAATAAATCCTTTATTCACCAAGTTAGATGGAAAAAAAGATGCCGTTATTGTCCATTCGCTTTCTGTCTGCTGGCTGCCGACTGTTTATAGTCTTGTAACTTCTCCCTCCACCACTAGGTGTCGCTGTGCCCTTCAGCCCAGCTGCCTGTTCCACCAGTAAAGTTCGGAGACTGAGCTCTGGTGGTGCATGCTGTGCACTACATGCAATAAGTTCAGTAGAAAGAGGAGGAGCACTTGCATTTATGACAGTATTGAATATTATGATGTTATACCGCCTATGCCTAAAACACATAGGTATTGACAGTCTGCACAACAGCTGCATTCATACGCAGTGCACCACTGTGCCCTACTCAGAGGCAAACCTTAAGAGGCTGCCCCAGAATGCATCAAACCTGTATCCCTGCTCACCTAAAACAGTGCTTTGCATTGAAACTACTTAAGAAAGAAATATTCTGCTAGTGTCAAATGGGTCCAAAACATGTTCCAAGGTCAGTTACCCATCATATTTTTAATCATAGAAAATGTCACATTCAGATTGAATTTAATAATAAATTAAATAGTTTCTCCTTTATTCAGCAAAACTTTGAGAGCACTTTTCTTTGTATCCACATCTGATCTTGATAGCATATCTGTTTATAATGTATAATTTCAAATTAGTGGAGTGAATAACACTCCATCAAGCAAAAGAACACAAGAAAAGAACACATTATGTTTCCGTATATCCACAAATTGAATTCCCCTCGGGGATCAATAAAGAGTTATAGTTAAATGGCAGCAAAGGCTTCATTTCATTTACTTTTTGCACTTGATGAGCCATATAACAAGAAAAAATGGCTACGTCCGCAAACATTTCATATCTTGCCATCAAATGATGGAAATGATCTGGATTTTACAACAGGAGCAAAGTTGTGCATCATGCAGACCACGAAAGATTAAGGCACCCAACAAGTCCAGTATTTTAACCATCTCACTTGCATGTTGTGGGTGTGTTATAAACAATTGTACACTATTGAAGATTTTTTTTTTTTTTTTCCATTTTGTCCGAACCCAAAGTAGTTTTGGTTTTAAAACCTATGTTTCTTGTGAGGATGGAAGTTTATTTTGAAAGACACAAAAGCACAGGACTTCTTCCAATTATGGCAAGTTAGATTTAAGACTTAAAGATTTTTTAATACCACTTGGAATTAAAATTTAGACCAATTTTACTATGACATAAACTGAAGGAAAATAACATGAACTGACATAAAGTACTCACAATTAGGGACAGTTTTACACAAATCTTCATGCTAATTAAAGCCTTTTTTATATAAATTAATTTAATGCCTTAAGGATCCACAGGAAATAGACATGAAAATTGACATGTTTAAAACCGGTGATAGAGGGCTACCTAGAGCGACCCTTTGGAAGAGTTCACACCCACATAGGGATTAAAGCTTGCAACTCCCCACAAGTCACTTTGAAATAAAAAAGCTTCTTCGTTGAGAGGTGAAACACCGTCAAGAAACTTAAGCAATTCCACTTGCCTACAGTATAGCACCTACAACACGAGCGTTATAGTTTGAAGCTTAGGGCCACTGACCAAGCTGCCAAATTTGACGAGTTGGGAGTAAGGACATGTCTGATAAAGCTGATCTGTGGCCAGCAGAAGACTGTTGATACTGGTCATGATTATAGAAATCCAAAAAAAGAGATAAATGAATGTATTTTTATCTGATAATATATATTTTTATCTGATAATATATTAGTTACAGGAAAAGTAAAGGTAAAAGTCCATGATATAATCAAAAGAATACAGGCTTCTTCCCTCTAGCTTTTCCAATTATATACAGTACTTGAGACTGAACTATTGATATCTTTATACCAACAATTTTTGGAGACGTAGTGGAATATCGCATTTGCTTAGATGGCTGAAGATGAGAGAGTTTCTGTAATGACCCCTTCCAGCTCTTGGGTTGAACCAAGAGTGAATTAGACACTAGCTTAGTCTCTGTTCATGTAGCTGTTCAAAGAAACATCCTGGCTTCAAGGAAAATATTTTAAAGTAAATGAAAGCATTGAACCTCTTGAAAACTAAATATGATAAACTGTTGTGCATGTAGGCTCATTGTTAGTACTCAGAAAACATTAGTCGAGATATTTTCTATCGAGATTTGAGTTGACAAGCCTAAGTTTAAGACGCAAGAATAGTATGAAGAGAACCATGAAATGCTGTATTTCCACAAAAAACCATGACTTCAAACTGCATTTGAAATATGGGTTTTTAAACAGGGAAAAAAAAAGATCATTATAAATATGGGGAAACGCTATAAACCATCCTCAAAGGGAATTTTTATGAGTCTGGGGTTTCTAATAAAATTCAGTTTCAGATTCAAAAATAAGGGTGCTCTTTGTGAGATGGTGGGAGCTATTCAGCAGTCCACTTTGAATTCCTATGGCGGAGCATTGTCTTTGAAAACGTGCTTCATGTTTCAAACAGACGGCCCATGAAATGAAAGAGTAAGCATCGGATAAAAGAGTCTCAGTGTTGATGATGGTTAGAAAGCCAAGACGGGAGGAAGCAGCAAGCTATGTCTCATTTGGGCCTCATTCAAACCAAATAGACAATGGGCCATTAAATTGTGACATGTTTACAGCCTCGTGTCATTCATGAATGATGTACAGTATGCGGGATAACATTTCGAGGCAAACGACAGGTCACAACTGCAGCACTGTAAAATGGCAAGAACACGCAGATTCAGCAGGAAACAAAAACTATGACAAGTGGATAAGGGCTTTGGCAAATGGCTCCATAAGTCTCTCTTGTCACTTACATATATGCTCTCCCGTGCGATCCATCATGGCAATGATTGGAACCGGTATGAAGCTCCGGTCAGCCCAGCAGCTGGCCCCTTTAAGGGAGTGCAGGGAGAGGGAGACTTGGCAAGGTCTGCCTGTTTAAAGGTGATGTAAACAGGCCTTGATGGATGAAGGACTCCCGTCCATCCATCATCCTTCCATCCTGAAGGGCCTTAATCTTCTGCAAACACAATCCTGCCACTGCGCCCCTCATCTCTCCCGCCTTGTCTCTCAAGTCCTTAATATCCCTTCGTTTGGGGACCTTGTTTCTGCAGTAACAGACACACTCTCGCTGGACAGAAAGAAATGACACAGTCTAGAGGTGAAAACACCTGAAAAGCATGGGGGGAAAGGACTCTTGAGCGCTGAGCTTTTTTTCAATGTACCGGGCTCATTATTTATTACTGCTCTGACATGAATAATGCAGGACCAAACAATTGTTGACATCTCATTAATTGATAGCACCCCAACTGTTATACTTCTCGGAATTATCTGGCCTGATGGTCCGTCTGCACATTTTTGACTTTCTTTTTTTGGCTAAAATTACTTAAATGGAATTCAAATCACATGAATAGGACAAGGAAAAAACGGAGACTGTCCTCCCCCCCGAAAAATGACATCATAGCTCATTTGCACAACCGGTTCTTGCTGCATTTCATTGTACTCGAAACTTGGGGAAAAACGACCTCTGGCTTGGACAAGTGCAATGGCCGGACATTTAAGTCAGGATTCCAAATTGTAAACTCGGGCAAGATCCATGTAGACTGAGGTTAGTTGAATTGACATCGGTGAATGTTAATCACAATTACCTGTCCATCAGTTTGTATTTTTATGTAGTGTTTGTGTTGTGTAACATGCTATAATAACCTGACATTTCCATCCAGGTGATTTGTGTTTGATTTAAGTCTTTGCAAGCATGTAGTAGCCTACTAGATCATTCCTCCAGACCAATATGTTTTTGATTCTTCAAATAATATGTTTAAAATAATGTTATAGAACATTATATATTGATTTTGTTTTTTGGGGTTTTTTTTAACTTTCCTTTTTGTGCTCATTACCAGCTCATTTTCTTGTAACTTTTTACTTATTTCTTGCCAATTTTTGGGCAATTTCTTGTTAAGTTGCTTCTTCCCATTTTTGGAAAGAAACTAAGCAAATTTTCTTAGGTTTTGCATCAAATTGCATTCAGTGCATAACTGTGATGACTGACCATAATTTTTTTCCGAAACCTAACCGCATCCTAACCCATCTGCTTGGGGTGCTAATTCAGGAAATGCTCCTGTTGTTCATATTAGAAGGTGGTAACAAACATCATGAGTGATCATATGGGTTGGAGGACTTGTTGAAGAAATTTGGTGGTAACTTGGCAGTGATATTAAATGGCAAATGTGCATAGAGTGGCAATTCGGCCCACTTTATTCCCACATATTTGTTTTGACACTGTATATCCCTTTGACTTTCAATTGATTTGAGGCTTTTTGGCTTCCTGTCAGTTGTCCTTGTCCTTCCTGTTGATGCTGGTGCAGCCAAGCTGCTGTCTCAGCTAAATAATGTAAGACTTCAGGGCCTGACGGGAAGTTTTATCAATGGTTGCCAGGCTGGCCACCACACAACAACACATTTTGGCTGCCAGATTGATATAATGGTTGGCTTATCTTGATAAAGTATGGGTCAGAATGGTCCTGTGTGGTTATATCCCATATTTCAGTAACAACAAGTCACTATTTTTCATTGTTTGGTCAAGGTCTCTTAGTTCCACTGTAGGGAAAACTTCATTCTTCTTCCAGCCTTGTTTTGCTTACAACATGTCCAAAAATGCGCCTCAGGCAGCGGCCCCTCAACACCAATATAGACACACAGTGCACCCTTTATCTTCTGTGTAAGACCCTGCGAGCTTTAAAACAACTCCAATGTAAACCCCTCCAAGTCATTATTAGATGTTCAGTGTAATAGACGTGGCTTAAAAAGCGCAAAACCCCACTAGGGTGAATTGGTCCAATAAGCACAGGACTTTAGCTCAGGAGACCAGTGTTTTTGTCACACGTCAAACCAAATGTCGTGTTGTGAGTTGTTAGTAACTCGTTAATCAGCTGTTAGTGATGTGATTTGTTATTCGCATTAGTTGATTGACGTAACTAACATCAACCAAGGTTTCTTTTCTAACCTTAACCAGATAGTTTTGTTGCCTAAATCTAAATGTCAAGATGCAACTCAAGAGCTTTCACCCAAGCGTCAAAATATAACGTATGGGTGAGATCACATTGCTTTGTTGTACAACTTCCAAATTTGTGGTAACAGTTTGCCCTCATCCCCAAAAATCAAGGTCCTTAAAGAAATGCTTTATCCAGTTCCCAGACGACCTGAACTGGCCTGGTCAGAATCTTTACCTCAACCCCAAAGGATTAATTGGAGTTGGGTCTTATCAGCCAATATCAGCACACAACCTTACTAATGCTCTTGTGGTTGAATGGCAGCAAATCTGTGCAGCCAGGTTCCAAAACTGGTGGAGAGGCTTCTCACAAGAGTCAAAGCACTTTCACCAACAGATTAATGCCCTTTATTTAAGCCATTTTTAGCACAGAGCAAGAAAGATTACCTCTAGGATTTAGTAAATAGTTTTTAGCGATTTGATTGTTTGTTTGTTAATTATTTTTGCTGAGTTTATATCCCTGAATGGTCATTGCCTGTTATAGTGCCCTCTGCCTCATCAGCTTTCATGGTAGCTGTCTGCTGCTTATTAAGTACAATCTCAAGTTTGGCTTCAGTGCATGTTATTCGACAATACCAATGGGCTGCTATTGGACTAATTCCAAATTCAGTTTTTTTTGCTTCAATATTTCAAAATCGGTGCAGAGTGAGGAATAGGTGAGACATTTTTATTATTACTTTTACAGAGAAGGCAGTTGCCAACAGGTAAACCAGGCTAAAATGACTGACTACAGTCTATTTACCGTCAGGTTTTATTGGTTTGAACACTACAATGAAGCTACGGTAACCTTTATCCAAAATGTGGTTTTAAGCCCCCAACACAAACACACACACACAGTCAGTAAACACAGTTTAAATGCTGTTAGAAGAAGTGGGTTGCCAGTCAGCATTGCACTTGAAACTGGGTGGCCAGTCTCTCAAGTGTATAATTATTATTTTTTTCCAAACAAGAGTTGCACTCACTTGCTGCATGCAGCGTCT